>NC_079218.1:27898283-28240783 GCF_029633865.1 Lampris incognitus
CGGGCAATAACCCTTCACTGACCAGAGCAGGGAGCAGCTAGCCAGCCGCCACCACCAAGAAGGAGAGAGCCTGGGTACCTTCACTGCAGGTGTGCAGCTACATGCCCAACACGGTTACCCACAGTTCAATGCAGCCGCCCAAGAGGAGCTGACCCTCCACACTTTCCTGCGGGGGTTCACACCGGAGCAGTTGCACCAGCATGTTCACCTCACCATGCCCCAGTCCCTCAGCGAAGCTCTCTGCAAAGCTGAACAGGCCGAGGTGGTACTCGCCACGTGACTTATTCAGCAGAAGGCCCCTGCTCTCTGACTGCACGGCAGGTTGGCCGATAATGAAGAAGAAAAGGTAGAAGAGGTCTATCAAGTTTGTCTTCCACCACAGGCGATGGCCTCCAACATCCAGGTGATGTCCACCCTGGCCGACTGACTGCTGTTACCGGTGTGATGAACCTAATCACACAGCCCGCAACTGCCCAGCACGAGCACTGAAAGCCAGAGTCACCCAGCTGGTACGGAAACGACAGAGGAGTGGCCTAGTGAAGGGGACCTCCCCACTCCAGTCTTCAGCCCCCCTTCAAGGCCGATGCATGCTGGTTGGCTACCAAGGTCACGCCAAAGGACTGTATCTGGACTGCCAACTCGACGGTTGATCCTGCCGGGCCCTGGTAGACATGGGATCTACCATTTCCCTGATGCGACCTGGCCACCTCCCGGGCACCACCAGCCCACTCTTGCTGGCATGGTCACTAGCCAATGCCCAGCTGATGACAGTGATAGGAAAGAACACTTGCATGAGAGGGAAGAAGTCACTGCAAGTCCAGGCTGGAGACCAGAAGCTGGCACATGAGTTCTGGCTTGCCAACATCCAAGAGCCGTGCATCATCAGCCTGGACATACTGACCAGCTGGGGAGCCCATGTTAATGTGTCGGAGGCAACTATCACACAGGAGAGGTGGTTCCCGTTGACCACGCAGCAACTGAGGTAGCAGCAGGAGGCAGACATGACCCTGGTGCTGGTGAGGGGTTGGCTGGAGATGGGGTGGCACCCCAAGTTGACAGAGGTGTCTGCACTGAGGCCCAAGGTAAAGACCTACCACTCTCAATGGGGCAATTTTGTGCTCCACGACGGGTTGGCGTACCGGAAGTGGCAAGCTCCTAGATGAGGGAACGACCTCCTGCAGCTATTGGTGCCCTGTGTGCCCCGTCCTCAGGTTCTCCAGATGGTCTATGGCTCAGTGGGGGCAGGGCACTACAGCAACCCCAAGACCCTCCACCGCCTCAGGGGGTGGTTCTACTGGTCTGGCTGTCGACGGGACATGGAGCTGCACGTTCCCTGCTGTGACTCCTGCATCCGCTGGGCCCGGGCCAGCTTCGGAGTATGGCAGAAGAGGGCCTATGACACACGGTGCTTTGGGTAGTCTGTTCACCAGTGGCGACACCCTGGACATTTGGGCGATGGGGTGGCACCCCAAGTTGACAGAGGTGTCTGCACTGAGGCCCAAGGTAAAGGCCTACCACTCTCAATGGGGCAATTTTGTGCTCCACGGCGGGTTGGCGTACCGGAAGTGGCAAGCTCCTAGATGAGGGAACGACCTCCTGCAGCTATTGGTGCCCTGTGTGCCCCGTCCTCAGGTTCTCCAGATGGTCTATGGCTCAGTGGGGGCAGGGCACTACAGCAACCCCAAGACCCTCCACCGCCTCAGGGGGTGGTTCTACTGGTCTGGCTGTCGACGGGACATGGAGCTGCACGTTCCCTGCTGTGACTCCTGCATCCGCTGGGCCCGGGCCAGCTTCGGAGTACGGCAGAAGAGGGCCTATGACACACAGTGCTTTGGGTGGTCTGTTCGCCAGTGGCGACACCCCGGACATTTGGGCGACTATGTGTTGGGTGGTGGGGTCATCGAGGGTGACTGACCCCTTCAGGTGGGGACTATGTAGAGACTGGGGGAGGGGGTCACTCTGATTGTCAGCGGAGCTGCAGTGGGGGAGTGCAAGGACTCATGGGACTCTTCATGTTCTAGTTAGGATTGTTGTTAATTGTATTATATTTTTGCATGCTCAGGTGTTCTGTTCATGTTGGAATGTGTTGTTGTTTGGTGGTTTGACTCTGACTGGGTAGGGGACTGTTACTGACTGACTGACCTTAGGACCGTGACTTAGACTGATGTCGCCAGTTGCGACATTGTGGGGGGGGGTCATTATGTTGTTGTCTGTTCTGGCCGGTGTAAATAAAAGAGCTCTCCCGGGGTCGTGCGGTGTATGAGGCACCGGAGTTTCGATTAAAAAGAGATCTCTCTCCGGTTGCCGTTGCGGTCTATTCCGTTGCCTACCAACATGGGGATCGCCGGGCGAATCCCCGTGTTACCTCCGGCTTGGTCGGGCATCCCTACAGACACAATTGGCCGTGTCTGCGGGTGGGAAGCCGGATGTGGGTATGTGTCCTGGTCGCTACAATAGCGCCTCCTCTGGTCGGATCGGGGCGCCTGTTCAGTTGGAGGGAACTGGGGAGAATAGCTGATCCTCCCACGCGCTACGTCCCCCTGGCGAAACTCTTCACTGTCAGGTGAAAAAAAGCGGCTGGCGACTCGCATGTGGTAGTCTGCAGCCCTCCCCCGCTCGGCAGAGGGGGTGGAGCAGAGACCGGGACGGCTTGGAAGACTGGGGAAATTGGCCAAATACAACTGGGGAGAAAAAAGGGGGGGAATATCCACACAAAAAAAAAGAGAGAGAGAGATAGAGAGAGAGCGCTCACAGAGGTGTTTACAATGGCTAAAATATCCTTAGATAAACAGTAAACGCTTGAAAAAAGAGGTGGAAATGGGATCAAGGGAAGAAGTGGAACAGTTTAAACGCTGAACCACGGTTCCAGCATCATCAACAGTGACTGGTGCAAATTTTGTTAAAATAGTAGTGAATTGAGAGGGAGGCAGGGTCGGCGGAACATGTGAATATGGAACTTTTTGCCCTAATAGTCATTATTTTTTTGTGTAAGGGGGCTGCAAAATCTTCACGCTTATCAGTGGAAATAAAATCACCTGGAATTGAAGTTCTGGAGTTATTTACAAGTTACACACAATACACACAATTAAATTATTCTCGTTTGTATTTTTAAAATATGCATGTCTTACTTATTTCTGAGTTATTAATTGGATTTTTGTAAATATTAAAATGTTCTGTTTTAGCCATTTACGATCAGCCCTTCTGCATGCACTTTTTCTTCCTCCTCATCCGGTGGCCAAGAACTTTTACTTTTATCTGGCAACACTTGAAACACACTCAAGTGTGTTATTTTGCAGACATTTGGGACATCACGTAATAAGCTATTTTAACAAGACACGTGGGAAATAACAGCATGTCAAAACGAAATATCCTTGGGGGGTCACGTTGAATTTTAAAGACTGCAGACTTTTCAATTTTGGAAAACGTGAACATTTACCATCGGACTACGATTACGTCAGTCTGTGCTTGGTCCAGATGAGCACTGATTTTCAACCTGAGAGGCCTGAAAGTAGACTACGTGGTGGTTTTCCACAGAACCCTGCCAAATAGGATCACGTGTTTTAGGGATTTTAACCCGAGGACCAGTGTTCTTTCAAATTCTGCGACGGTCGAAAAATTGTGCCCGTGGCTGTTGTGAACGCGCAGAAAGAGCCACGGTCGTCACTAGATGGCGTGCTGGACGAGACGAACGCACCCCCGGATTGTCATCCAAACCTTGCTACCCCAAACTCATACCTAAACTAAACCACACCAAAGATGTACTTTAATTTAGGTACAGATTTAGGTCAGGTGTCCACGAATCCGCCGCCAAACTCTGTTGGACTGATCCCTAGTTTTTGTGTAGTTTAACAAGGGTCACAATTTTCGATGGTCGCAGATTTTGACATAACACCGATGTGAGACGACCACAATACAATGCATTGTAAAAGTTTGAGGCAAAACTGCGCTGGCTATTATGTTGCACTTAGTACGATACTAAGCTGGTCGTGTATGAACGGGGGGGGTAACCCACGATCATAGCACCATGTTGTGAGCTGAAAACAAATAGCATAGTTATAATAAACTCCTCTCCACTTATCTTCAGAATTTGCTCTGGCAGCTTTACATTGGACGTGCTGTGTTTTAAGCCTACAGTTTGCTCTAAACTGCGTCAAAATCATCCTCCACTTCCTATCCACAACACAGGACAACAAGGAATGAGGGGAAAGTCTCATCTGTCTCCCCACACAGATTCCTTGGTTCATGGTAGGCAGAGATTGAGACGTTTGATCCGATGTCAAAAGCCGTTTGTTGGTCTTGATAAATGGGTCTTTTGTATGCAAATGTTGCACGCAAAAAGCATCTGACTTCAGTGAAGGGCAGTGGCTAGTGTGAGAAGTCATTAGCAATGCAAAGTCATGGTGCGCCGATGCTCTGCAAAAAAACTGCAAAATTCCGCTCAAATGTCTCTGAGCGTGATTCTTTATTTTAGCTACATCTAAAGGTAAATTTATTTAATTGCCGACTTCGTTGCTAGACTGGTGTGCTGAATAGAATGTTTTGTTTAGAGATTGTGAAATGTGTAGCCTACAGTGTTTGTTATTCATGTCCCAAACACATCGCAGATTGTCTCATGCGGACTTTGTTTAATGCAACAAATTTTACAGATTCGGTTGTAGATGCATACAATGGTTCTGTTGCATTCTAAAACAAGTGTAGTGTAAAACGAGACATAAACAGTGAGTGGCTTTCAGACTCTCATGTGATCTAATGTGCTCACAGTATTTGTCTTGCATATCCTGTGTTGGTATGTTTGTGTTGCACTAGCCCTGACCCTAACTCCGCTCATGTCATTTTCATTATGCTCAAACAATTTCTAAGCTTAGGAAAAAAAAAGCAAAGTGTTTATGTAAAACAACGAGGACATTTCACTTTTTGAGACACTGACAAACCCAGTGTCAAAGCAACAGAGAATAATATAGAGACACCATTGGAGTGTGTGCCTATGCCAGTTTGAGCCATCATTTTCACTAGTGAAAGTGGGATATGTCACATGATTACTGTGCCGGACCTTAGTCTTGCACTCTTTAATGGACCCGCCAACCCCAGAGGGGTCAGAGCGACTTGTTTTTCCTCCGGATGCACTTCCATGCAAAACCAGCGAGTAACACTGTCCTCTATCCTGGGTGCCGCCTATGCCTCTTACACCTCCTGCTGAGCCTGGTAACAACTCAGAAGTTTTCTATTTCAATGGATGGAAAACATGTTTGGGACAGAGGAACATGATGATTGGCATGTTGCTTATGCTGTAATTGGTTTATACAAATTAGCACCCCAGCCACTGGCAAGGATCATACCAGCACACGGGGATGATTTTAACTATTATACCATCATCATTAAGGTTTGGTTTAGAAAATAGGAAAATGCATATCATGCTGCAGGCAATATTTTATGTCACGCTAACCAACTCTGTCCAATCTTTGTCTCTCAGACCCGGAACCGAAGATGAACTGGGCATCCTTTTATGCTGTTATTAGTGGTGTGAATAGACACTCTACAGGCATTGGCCGCATCTGGCTCTCCGTCCTATTCATTTTCCGCATCTTAGTGTTGGTGGTTGCGGCAGAGAGTGTGTGGGGAGATGAGAAGTCTGGCTTCACCTGCAACACCCAGCAGCCTGGTTGCAACAGTGTCTGTTATGACCACTTCTTCCCTATCTCCCATATACGTCTGTGGTCACTTCAACTCATCTTGGTATCCACCCCAGCCCTGCTGGTTGCAATGCATGTGGCCCACCGCCGCCACATTGACAAGAAGCTCCATAAACTGTCTGGCAGAGCCAACGCTAAAGAGCTGGAGCAGATTAAGAGCCAGAAAATGAAAATTACAGGTGCTCTGTGGTGGACATACGTCATCAGCCTGTTCTTCCGCGTCGTCTTTGAAGTCATCTTCATGTATGTGTTTTACATGATCTACCCTGGCTACAAGATGATTCGGCTGGTGAAGTGCGACTCGTACCCTTGCCCAAACACGGTGGATTGTTTTGTGTCACGGCCAACGGAGAAGACTGTCTTCACTGTGTTCATGCTCGCGGCGTCAGGGGTTTGTATCCTGCTCAATATTGCAGAAGTGGTTTTCTTGGTGGTGAAAGCCTGCAGCAGGCACCTGCACAATGCTGGAGACTCAACCATAGGGGCTTGGATTACACAAAAGCTGTGCTCTTACTAAATAAACACTTTGTATTGACTCTAAAGAACAATAGAGTACCACCTGAGAGTAATGGCCTTATAATCAGGTAACCACTATTAATTAACCTTGCGGGAAATTTATGTTCTAGAAAGAATTGGTATACAATGTATCCATTGAAATTTGATAACGCTGGAGGTTGAACAATGACTCATCTCCACTCACTGAAGCACTGGTTTAACAGCAAGCAAACAGGAGACAGTAACTCTTCAATTTGATGGTCAATTTATTCATGTAGCCATCGTCCAAAAGTAAACAGTGAAATCATAAGAATCATCAGAGTGATGAACTTGCTCAGTAGCCTATTAGATTCTTATTTTCAGATACACTAAACTACACGTTTCTTATGAAAAACAAATTTGTGAGCTCAAGTGTTTTCACCACATTCTGAATATCACTTTTAATTCTTCTTTAGTAACTGCACTAAACAGTTAAATTCAGTTCTATTCTTTTGAGTTTATGTTAGAGATACTGCATTGTATTCATCGATGTAGTTTTACTGCTCGACATGAGACCAATTGCCAATTAAGGCAGTTTCTGAGGTAATAATTAAGCCAATGACATACTGTAATGGGCTAACTTCTTTACCAACTTGTTTTGATGAACAAAATATATAGTGTAATAAAAGTATTTTTAATATTGAGATTTAAGATATTGAATGGTTTACCATGTTTTAAACCTTTAAAATGTGGCATTTGCTTCATATTAATGGAGCAGAATGAGGACTTAGTTATTACCATTTCCTCACGGCAAGATGGGTTTGATACCAGCCTTTCTGCATGCAGTTTGCATATGCTCCCTGTGTGGGTATCCTTGGTGCTACAATTTTCTACCACAGTGCAAAGGCATATATATTAGGTAGAGGGGAGATAATAAATTAAACAGTATGGGAGTGAAATGTCTTTCTCTGTGTGTGTGTGTGTGTGTGTGTGTGTGTGTGTGTGTGTGTGTGTGTGTGTGTGTGTGTGTGTGTGTGTGTGTGTGTGTGTGTGTGTGTGTTGTCCAGAGAATGAGCTGGCTATCTTTTTGCAGTGCCTTCTGCCCAAGTTATTTAAATAAGGTTCAGGGCTGACAAGACCATCAGAAGCAGAACGTGGGTAAAAAACAGATGGATGGATGGATGGACAGATGGATGGGTTCATATAATGAAAAAGGGTACCAGGCATTGGGAATTTCAGTAGTCCAATCTACTTGATGTGTGAGCTAGCTTTCTGTCATCTTTCCAGATAAGGAAGGGCTGTGCTTTCTACAATAATTCTAAGATGAAAGAAAGCAGTTCTGGTCACCTTGTTTATATGGGAATTGAAACTTAAATTTGACCAAGGCTTGTTACAGGTTCTATAGAAATGTATAAGTGGTATCATCAGCATAGCTACGGAAATTGATTTTCTGTATAATGAGAAAAGCAAGGGACAAAGAGAGCTTCCTTGTGCCACACTAAAAATCATATCATGTTTCTCTAATATATAATCTCCAAGACAGAAAATTTCTTCCCTGTAATTTAAGTTTGGAACCAGTTTAGGACATACCCAGAAAGACCAACTCAATTCTCAAGATGATCTATGAAAATATTGTGGTTGAGGGTAAAAAAATAATAAATTGAAATCTTGTTGGCATCCATGCCAAGTCCCAGATCCCTGACCACTATGATAAGAGCAGTTTCTGTGTTGTGATTAGCTCTGAAAGCTGATCGAAAGTTCTCCAGAATGTTTTAACTTAAAAACTTGTTAATTTGGTTAAAAAAAACTATGTTTTCAAGCACGTTATTTGAAAAAGGAACGTTTGATATGCTTAGGACTCACAGACCAAATGTGGTTTCTTCAACTGGGGTTATACAGATAGCAGTTTTAAGGACATCAGGGAAAAAACCCAGTGATAAGTGATGTATTCATAATTCTCAGAACAGAATTTGAGACACGACTGAAAACCCTCTTAACAATGTAGTAGGGATGGAGTCAAGAGAGTAGGGTGGGAGACTTTACTCTCTGTTACAATCTTATCAAGCTCTGCAGCAGAATACTAGCAAATGTCTTCATGGACGCTTGCCTTTTTGCAAGGTTGACTGTAGAAATTACCAGCAGCTCTAGCAATGCTTGCCCTAATAGTTGTGATTTTTTCATTAAAAGTCTTATCAGATTCCCCACATATTGCGGGAGGGGCTTGGCTGAAGATGTCGGTAATGATCTTGGAAAAACTGGCTTTTCTTGCAGCATACACAATATTTTTATAGGCAGCTGAGGATCATTTCTAAACGTTGCAATGGATCTCAAGTCCAGATTTCCTCAGTTTCCTCTCAGCTGTTGTACAAGACCTCTTGACTATTAGACCATTTGCTGTCCTTGAAAAAACAGGGCTAAGGCTATGTACTTACGATTACATTTGGAACAAAATTTTAAGACAACTGTCTAATAATGTCAGTTGTTATTTGAATTGTTTGGAATATGAATAGAATATATGTCAGAGTTTTATAATTTAAAATGTTACTTTAAATGGGTTGCATATAGCTGAACTGCAACAAACTAAACTGTCACACCAAAATCTATTAGCGTGAAGCATTCATAGCTTGTATTTAAGCAGATTTGATACTACTTTCAAGATGGAATACTACTACATTAAAACACACAAAGTATTTCACTTTGTATTAATACTAGACTTTGCAATAGGTTTGCCCTTTTACAAATCTTTGATTTTGCAAGACTAAATCCTTCATGTAAAAGTTGCAAAAGTGACTGTGCTACAAAGAAACTTGTTACTGCAAACTGTTTTTGTCCACTTAAACGGCACTTAGTGCAATGATTGACTGTTGCAAAACATGAGTTGTAAATTCATTTCAAAGCTGAAAATGTTAATATATTGTTAATAAAACTGACAGGTGTTTTGACAAGATTGTGTCGTTGAATAATTTCTTTATTACATCACTGCATTTGAAAGTCTTTTGGGCATTTCGCTGAAAATCTGGTGTACTTCGTAAACCTTTGTAATAAAATTGGAAACCCAAACACAACTCAAATAAAAAATTCAATTTTGTATTTTGATGGTTTTTGTACACTTGAAATTGTTAAACACAGGACTCCTATCTGAAATGTATCACACTCAAACAATTTTATTTAATCATCCAGTAGGATCCTTTAGTATTTGTACTTGAATTCCACTAGATTCAAATTGAATCTTCCAACTTAACCCCTTAAACTCAGTATGATGAACCTTCATACAGATAAAACTATAGGGACACAGCTTGGTAAAATTCCTTGGCTCATCTCAGTTGATGGTTTTATGACTGGGAGCAAAATGAAGCGACACCTCCTTAGAGCACCATTGGATGAAACCTTGTGAAGCATTTGGTCAGACCATCTTTAGCAATAGAGGTCTTTGGAGCCAATTGCCACCTGTGAGGAAATGTCTCATGCAGCCTATGTGATTAAGTTGTCCCTGTGAAAGGCTAACAGCATAGCTTTGGGTTATCATTAGCCTGGATGCATGCAGGGTCAGTGTATCAGTGACACAGATTCACCCTCTGCACAGCTGACACTGCCACGGACAAGTGAGGGTACTTCTCTTTTTCTGGAGCATAACAATCTACTGGTTATATATGTCTAACAAACCACCAAAAGAAAACGTTTGCTTACTTTGTTCACTATTGTTAAACCTGTCTCTCTCTGTGTGAATTTATTTCCATATGAGATGCAGTGATGAGGGTGTGTGTGTGTGGGGGGGGTGAGTGAGTGAGTGAGTGGTGAGTGAGAGAGAGAGAGAGAGAGAGAGAGAGAGAGAGAGAGAGAGAGAGAGAGAGAGAGAGAGAGAGAGAGAGAGACTCAGCCCATTTTTGAACAGTATCAGCATTGTGTCTTGGTTTCTGATATCTTTGTCTTGAAAAAGCCAAAGAAGCTACCTAGCTATTTTGTCCTAGCTGACAAGTCATCTTTATGATAATGAAGAGATGGATTGTGGTTCTGATTTGCAGCATTCCCATTATTTTAATGTAGATCTTTATTCGTCCATGAAAATTCCCACCCTGAGTGAAGTGGACACAACTATTACTTTAAGAACTGATTGTATTTACCAAACAAACAGGTTAAGAGTCTGGGTGTCATCCTGGCTAGCACATTATCTTTTGAAGCCCACATCAACAATGTTACTCAGTCTGCATACTTCCACCTACGCAATATTAATCATCTTCGGCTGTCACTTACACCTAAAAGCACAGCCATACTCACTCACACCCTGGTTACATCCCGTATTGACTACTGTAATTCTATCCTCTTTGGTCTTCCCCTCAAGTGTCTTCATAAGCTTAATTGGTCCAGAATTCAGCTGCCCGTATCATTACCAGAACTCCTTCCACAGATCATATCACTCCTGTTCTTCAGCAACTCCATTGGCTCCCTGTTAAATACCATATTGACTTCAAGATCCTGCTCCTCACCTTTAAGGCCCTTATTAACTTAGCTCCTTCATAGCTACACGCCCTCCCGCACTCTCAGATCCTCTTCTGCTCTCCAACTCACTACACCATCGGCCTGCTTGAATAGCATGGGGTCTAGAGCCTTCAGTCATTCTGCCCCCCACAAGAAATTCAGAACATTGACCCTCTTTCAACCTTCAAATCCCATCTCAAAATGTACCTTTTCTTGCTTGTTTTTTTTACTGTGTTCTATAAGGTGTCATTGAGTGCTCTGAAAGGCGCCCACAAATAAGATGTATTATTATTATCATTATATATCTCTGGATTAAAGTTAATTTGATTCTATATTTTTAATAAATCCCTCTTTGACAGATTTTGTTGTACAGGATATGGAGGCTTAAAATGGGTTGCACCAATAGCTTGGTTTGCTCCGTCCCATGGATATCACCTGTTTGATTTGCAACCACTGCAACGATATTCCTGTCAGTCTATCAACAATCACTTTGGAGATGTTAATTAATCTTCAACACAGCAGAAAGGATAGGGTATAAACTTCATGAAGCTCTTCAACACAATCAAAAGCCATATTACAAAACTGTTGAACAGCATAAGTATGACAGAAAAGCTCCTCCCTTCAAAGTGAATTATATTTAGAGCAGTGGCATGTACGACTAAAATCCATTCTCGTTGGACTATTTAGCTGTCAGTCAATTGTAAGCACACTCTACTTCACAGTGGGCTTCATAATGCTCTTCAAGAGGGAATGTTTTCATTTTTGCCCACCGGAACATGTGTACAGTGGTTTTAGACAGAGGTTCTAGCAGGGGTAGCCTAAATTGTAAATCACATGTCAGAACAAGGGACAGCAGTAAATTGGATCTTAGACCAAGTATTTAAAAGCTATTCATCTCTGGTCCAAAAGGACATTGCATTTATGTTGACTGAAGAACTGTCTTAACTCACCAAAAAAAAACACCAAAAGAAAAGCAGCCTATATCTGGATCAGCACTGTTTTAGGAGATCAACATTATCAGGTAGGTCTTTCTAGATGCTTATCCTTAACTATGAATGATAAATTTATTTATTCAGAGGAAAATCTAAAAATACAGGGGGATAGTGTTGTATTAATGGTGTAGCCACTGAACAGTTTAGCTGTTGTCTACTCTAATTTGGAAAGCGATACACCACAGTCAGTATATGATGGAAAACAAGATATAGGGTTAACATACGGGTAGAAAATGAAAATGATTGAGGGTCCTTAGCTAACCTTTAAGATGGTCCCACAAAATCCAAATTAGGTAATGACTGTCAATTTCTGAACCTGGTCACTAGAGGACTAGAGAATATTTGGCTAGAGGACCAATCCAACGATTATTTAAGTTTATATACTTGCCATCGGGTGCAGCAGATTTCATTGCAAATAAACTCGGCATGGGGGGATAGGCGAGCTGCTTATTGCCTTGTCACAAGATCTACATCTACTTTGTTTGGTAGTACATAAGTATCCTTACCCGCCCCAGGGCTTTCTTCCACACAGAATCAACTGTAGCCAGCTATCAGGAGTATGTCATGCCTTTCGGTAACAATACAATGAATTCTCACTGTCTCAATGGGTAATTCTCCTTAAATTGAATCCGGATTTGCTCTGCTAAGTTATAACAGTCTCTCTTTGAAAGTAGTCATGAAAATGTTCTTCCTTCTGACTGACAGTGAATGGGTGTGTCACGGGTCGATGGTATGATGGTGAAGGGGAAAAGAAATAATTCTACAGATAACTGGATAGCTTTAGAATTATTTTGTTTTGGCGTGACATGCTTATTATAACACAATGGCATGAAACTGCGGACTGCGAGTTTAAACTTGAGATTTTCAGATTTAAGATGAACAGCTGGAGCACTTCATTCCATTTTTGTAATGATCTCCTTGTAGTGGTTATGGGGATACATAATTCCCCTTATTGAGCTAGTAGGAACTTTGTTTACAGCTGCTGTTTTCTCGGTTCGTGTTTACAGTGATACACTTCCGCTGCGCGGGTTTTTGTTGCAGTTGTAATGGTGAAGGAATAAATGGTGCACGTTGTGTAGCCGAAAGAGAAAGTTGTCACGACTCCTGATTGAGTTCCTCTACATCCTAGTATTTAATGGTGGCATTTAATTGTTTGAATAAATGTATTTATTTTCACTACACAGAAAAGACAATCTTACCCTGCAATGACGTCTGGATTTTTAAATCCCAAAATTGTCACCAGACTATCCAGTGTCCTACTTTCAAGATATCCTTCCAGCTTTCTTGTATTAACCGTTGATATCTAGGAGAATTCACATATGCCCCCATTTAGTAGCACTACATTTTCTGTTGGACATGGGTCGGGTAAAGGCAACTAAGCACATAAAGGTCTGAATTATGACATCATTATGTCTCACATTACTGCAATAGGGCTTGAAGAATGAAAAAAATACCTCAAATGCAAATTTCTACCAATTTTCAGAGTGAATTCTAAGACAGTGTTTCTCTTTCAAATAATATGCTCAGGTGGATTAATAGTGTAAATAACATGCAATATGAAAATTAGACAAACTTCCCACATAGCCTTAAGGAAGTATACTTTATTTAGACAAATAAGAACAACTTTTTTTAATGAATAAGATGGCAACTTTATTATTGAATATATGGAGAACAATTTTGGTTTCAGCTTTCTCACATACCTTCATTTTCGGTCCAATGCAAATATTGCCCACATCAATTAACACCCATTTACAGACATTTTTTTCTTTCTTTTACTCTGCAGCCACCTCTGCTGGGTTTCCCTGTAAAACTGTCACCAGACAGTACATGTAAACCACAATGGGAGACTGGAGTTCGCTGGGGAAACTGCTGGAAAGTGCCCAGGAACACTCCACTGTTGTGGGCAAAGTTTGGTTGACGGTGCTGTTTATCTTTCGCATCCTGGTGCTCGGAACCGCTGCTGAGAAGGTTTGGGGGGACGAACAGTCCAGCTTTATGTGTGACACCAAGCAGCCCGGTTGTCAAAATGTCTGCTATGACAAGACCTTCCCCATTTCTCACATTCGCTTCTGGGTAATGCAGATCATCTTTGTCTCCACTCCCACACTCATTTACTTGGGCCACATACTTCATCTGGTGCGCATGGAGGAAAAGGTGAAGCAGAAGGAGGAGGAGCTCGCCACCCAGAATGAAAAATTGCCCATCATCAAGGCCAAGAAGTTGGCCATCAAAGATGACAAGGGCCACGTGCGCTTGCAAGGGGTGCTGCTGCGAACCTATGTCTTCAACATCATCTTCAAAACACTGTTTGAGATGGGTTTCATCGTAGCTCAGTACTTTCTATATGGATTTGAACTTAAGCCAATGTACACCTGCGACCGCTCACCTTGTCCCAATGTGGTCAACTGCTATATCTCAAGGCCCACAGAGAAGACCATCTTCATCCTCTTCATGCTAGTGGTCGCCTGTCTCTCTTTATTGCTCAACCTGGTGGAGATGTATCATCTGGGCTTCACAAAATGCCATCAGGGACTCCGTTACAAACGGTCACATGATGCAAATGTGGCCTCCAAGACCCCAAGTGAGCCTGTCATGCCCTTTGTCTCAAACTACAGCTACTTCAGCAGTCACGCTGCAGACCTTGAACCTTTGCACTCTCAAATTACACACTCGAATTACAGCATGACAGAGCCAAACTCAGCTTACAACCCATACAACAGCAGAGCAGTTCACGAACAGAACAGAGACAACCTAGCTGTGGAGAGAAAAGGCCGACCAGGGGGAGACGATGTAAAGGAGAAGAAAAGCTCCAGTCCTGTCTTTGAGCTACCTCTTGAAAACCAACGTCGAAACAGTCAGTCAAGCAAGCACAGCAATAACAAGACCAGGCTTGATGACCTGAAAGTCTAGGGACCTCATGTTTTCATCACAGACCCAGAGGACAAAAAAGGAATGACAAAGAAGACAAACTGAAGTAACTTCATGGGTTGACTAAAGATACGGTTTTCTTGTCATTTACAAGTATTTTACTTGACTATAGAAATCACTCTAAAATTGTGGTAATGAATAGTAGACATGTAAAAGCAGAGTGCATAATGTACTATCATTTATGAGGGCTGTATAATGCTAATCCCACCTAGCTTGGTAAGAGCAAGCTGGATTCATATCAGTTAATTACTCTGGGTTGTTAATAACGTTTTACAGGAATCAAAAACAATTTGGGGCAGACTGAGTATGCGAAACGTTTGGGAGATATAACCAAGAAAAATAGTAGAGGGTTTTGTCAACCTTTTACTGATCTGTTGTAGGTAAGAGTCTTATGTCAATATAAAAAGGCTTCCTCAGGTGTCACATGCAAAGAAATTAAAAGAGGAAATAATGTCAAACAACCGACTCCTACAGCTTTATTTTCCAGGTCATAGCAGAATCGAAGGCCTTGCACTAGTTCACAGCGCAAATCGATCTAAATCGTGGCCTATACTTTTTGTTAATTTCGGGACATGCTGCGCTGGCGGTAATCCGCACAATGGAGGCACAGTTGTAAAAGGGTTGGATTAGAAGGCATAAATTATCAGCAGGAGTGGTAAGGACTGTCTTCAATTGTGGCCAATCAAATCAACTCCTCCCATTCCATTTAAAAGCAGCGCGCTTGCTGTCATGGTGAACAGCCAATTTCGTAATGGATGGCGGAAGTCCAGACCGGCTAAGGCAGAGAAGCTTCTCCCATGAGGAAACTGATGTCCTTGTTCGGGAGGTGCAGAGTCGCCAAGTACGGATACAACAGATATTAAAACCAATTCCAATGTGATATCAGACAACACGCAAACATTATCATTTAACAGGCTACCACGTATCTTCATTCTCACCAGCGTCTCTCTTCCCTGTGCATTCTATGAACACAGGGAGAGAGCTTAAATAGTTGTGATCACGATTTAATTAGCCCCAGGCAGTCAGTTCGTTCTTTGAGGTTGAATGAGGTTAACTGAAATCCCCATCACCATGTTGTTTTCCATGCATAATGATGCACATCGACGGTTTTATGTTGGAAGAAAATAGTACACATGCAGATATTTTGTTTTGTGATTAAAACGTGTAGGAAAGTAGTCAGTTAAATTATTCACGCAACAGGCCAACATGACATACACAAAAGTGGTGTGTGTGATTTTTGGAGGTGCACCTCCACCTAAAGCCCAGAAACTACCACACAATGCCTGCGTCTGCGCTAAAATGTGGTCCGACCAGGAGAAGACGCAGGTGTAATACTTGGTTTTATTTGACACCAAACTACTGCACCACCTGATTTTTGACTGAAACACCCTCTACTGCGCCCCCACGCCTATTTTGCTGCAAGCGATGTCATGATGAGCCAGGAAATTAGCAAACACGCCCAGGTGAGAGAAAAACCACCTTGTGCCCAACAAAATTGTAAGTCTGCATTAGCACTACTGCCAGCCTTGCACCATCCACAGAGACCCCTTACACCCATACTTGACGAACATTGTTTCCATACAATTTTGCCTCAATATGTTGCCGTGTACCTCCTCTACAGGGTTAAAAGTAACAACAATTATTTTAGTCTTGTCATAGAGATAGTACAGCTGTAGTGCTCTACTGGCATTTCTGTCTTTCATGTAAAAATGTCTCAAAATATATCACATGCTGAGAATAGATGCATTCTCTGGTTGGTTCAGATCAAACATTGTTGTTTTAAGATTTAGCAACTCGTATGTTGAGAAAAGTGTCACACCTTTCCAAATAGAGACAAAGGAAGTAAAATCACCAGACCTCAGATTGACTTTCTGACTATGACTTTGGTTTTCACATGACAGATGATGTCCATGTAAACTTCCAGTAATTCATCTAATTTTGTGGTCGTCTACCAGGGGCGGAGCCAAATGTTGCAAACATTCAGAGCTTAGCCTGGGCCCCAAGCCTGGGGGCAAGCTCCCCCATGGATATTTTTTCCCCCATTTACGGCAGCTATATGCACAATTTTTCAAGCCATTTGAGAGAATCGAATGCCTAAAAATCTGTACATCGTTTGGGAAAAAACACGATAGCTGCCAAGGAGAGAAAAATCATCCCGTAGAGCCTACATCCTATTTTGTATCTAATTGTTCTCCACCTGTCTTCATCATTGCAAAATCATAACACAGCAGATGTAAAGGATGACTAATTTTCACTCCTGCCACCTAAAAGCAGGCAAAAATTGTTTGATGTTACCATTTTTAAATTACATACCATAGGTAGGGTCGGAATTGGATGTAAACAGCATTACTAATCTTGAAACCCTTTTTTTAAAAATATACATACATAATATGATGGAGTAGAGTTCACAGGATGAATGTTTAGTTGACAAATCTGCTACATTTGAATCTATACCATAATAATCTGGGCAGCTCTAATTGCAATCAAGGATCCCAAACAACGCCAAGTAAATGTGATCTTCAATACTCTGATTTGAATATTAGGTCAACAGAAGAACATTTACTCAAATTATCTAATATTTCTTTACGAAGGGCTACTAATGTCTTGTATTACTAGTTACATTTATTCATATATTGTATCAAAACATTCAAAATTATATCCAAACCAGCTGAGTAAGTTATTTTGTGTAACCAGCTATCAAATATATCGAAAACTCACATTTTGTGCCAAAAACATCTTGAACTCATCAGACATCACATCAGTGTCAATTATTGTGTCAAAAATTGGAGTCATAATTCAGTCAAACCTGAACACACAGACATGACACATTTTTAGATTCAGTTTGATTTACACTTTCCAAGAGTACAATTATGTCCAATGTCCATTGCAAATATGTCCAACCGCAGGCTGTAGAGGGGTAGCACCTTACCTCAGCAAGGGCCCTTTGGCTCAGGACAATGTCCCTACCGATAGATCTGGTTCTCCTGCATGCCTGTATGATACTTCCCATGGTGCCCAGTCCAGCCAACAGATTGGAATAGGAGAAGGGAACTCTGATTTCACATCCACCCATTGCCTTGTGGGTTCATACCTCTTTAGGCAAAGGCTAGGAGAAGGAAACACTGACAACAAAACCACCCACTGCCTTGTGGGTTGATGCCTCTTTAGGCAAAGGCTGTCACAGCCCCTCGCCCTTGACACCTGCTGACCTCTCCCTCACCCCGACACACCTGCTGGCCATCAAGCAATCACCCCCTCTCCCTTGAAACCTGCTCACCCCTCCTTCACCCCGGCACACCTGCTGGCCATCAAGCAATCACCCCCTCTCCCTTGACACCTGCTGACCCCTCCTTCACACCTGCTGGCCATCAAGCAATCACCCCCTCTCCCTTGACACCTGCTGACCCCTCCTTCACCCCGGCACACCTGCTGGCCATCAAGCAATCGCCCTCACCCTTAAGAAGCCTCCACTGTGGACCAGTCTTCGCTGGAACGTAGCCATTCATGGTTTGTTGCCTAAAGGTTATTGCACGTCCAGTCCCAGTCCTAGCCTGCATCTCTGATGTTCATAGTTTTTGCATTTTTGCCTGCCTGTCTGATTTTTTGCTCTCTGCTCTTCAGCACTTCAGCCTGCCAGTCTACCTGCCACTGAGCCAACTCGTGCTCTACCCCTGGGATCGGCCACTTCAATAAAGACTTGATTTCTTCCCTTACCTGGTTGTCCCGTCTGCTTTTGGGTTTTTCCAGATACGTGACAGTACGTTCCAACCACTATGGACCCAGCAGACCATTCCACCACAGACCTGGCCACGGTCTGCCAGGCTGTAGCCAACCAGGAATCGGTCCTCGGCCAGCACAGCCAGGTGCTACAGGGGATAACTGACGCCCTCCGTGAGCGAAGCTCAAAGATCTCCGGAATCCAGACCCAACTTAGTGCCTCCACTAGCCCGGGACCCACCCCTCCAGCTCCGCCACCCTCAGCGCCATGAACTTCGGCTAAGGAACGATGGGTTGCCCCACCCGATAAGTATGATGGAGATTTTGGACTTTGTCGCCCTTTTTTGATGCAGTGTGAGATTGTGTTTAACCAGCAGCCCCAGTCATATTCCACGGATGGAGCCAAAGTCGCTTACATCATGGGTCTTCTCCAGGGAAGCACTCTGGATTGGGCTACAGCAGTGTGGGAGATGCGGGCCTCCACTTCCTCATCCTACGCTGAGTTAACCACTGCTTTTCGCCAGGTTTTTGATCATCCCGTGCAGGAAAAGGATGCTTCAAAAAGACTGATCTCTCTCCGCCAGGGTTCTTGCAGCGTCGCTGACTACTCAGTTGAGTTCCGTATGCTATCAGCGGACAGCGGATGGAACGAGTCCCTCCAGGCCGGGTTTTCCAACGGTCTAAGTGAATCCATAAAGGACGAATTGGTTTCCTACCCCGAGCCTGGAGAGTTGGAGGAATTGGTTACCCTGGCCATTTGTGTGGACAACCGTCTCCGGGAGCGGAGGACAGAGAGGACGCGCCGCTTTCCTGGTCACAACCACTTACCACGGGCCACACCTCCAAACTCTGGGGGCCGAGCTCACTCGACTGAAGCTGACGTCCTCCGAGAAAGCCCAAGGCGTGATTCTTCCCCAGCTTCGGAGCCGATGCAACTCAGCCGCTTACGTCTCAACCCGGAAGAGCGTCGATGCCGCATCACCGAGAACAGCTGCTTGTATTGTGGTCAGCCTGGTCACTTTCTCGCCTCCTGCCCTCACCGTCCGTCAAAATAGCAGGCTCACGAGGGAGGGGGAGGATTCTCGCGAGCCCAACTGTCTGCCCTCTGTCTCCTCGTCCACGTACCCAGTTGCAAGCTACCATCAGTTTTAAAGGTCAGTCCACTAAACTTTTGGCTTTAATTGACTCTGGAGCTGATGAAAGCTTTTTGGATGCAAGTGTTGTGAAGCAGTTAGGTCTTGCCACTGTGAGTCTGGACCAGCCTCTGGAAGCTAATGCCCTGGATGGATGTCTCCTGGCCCGGATAACCTCTAAGACCGAGCCTGTGCGCCTCCTGTTGTCGGGAAACCATCAAGAGGAGTTAAGTTTTTTTTGTTATCAATTCTCCATTTGTTCCCATTATACTCGGTCATCCCTGGCTGGTTAAGCATAGTCCCCATATTGATTGGTCATCGGCCAGAATTTCAAGTTGGAGTCCCGTCTGTCATGCCATATGCCTACAGTCTGTTCTGCCTCAGTCTGTCCCCTGTCAGGTGTCAAGCCCCGAGACCTCTGACCTATCACTGGTGCCTCCAGAGATGAATGGAAAACTGTCTTCAACACCCCCCTGGGGCATTTTGAATATCTGGTGATGCCATTTGGTCTCACTAATGCCCCAGCTGTCTTCCAGAGTCTGGTCAATGACATCCTACGTGACATGTTGGATCGTTTTTGTTTACATGGATGATATCCTGATTTTTTCCAGAGACCTGTCAGAGCATGTCATGCACATCCGCCAAGTCCTTCAATGGCTTCTGGAGAACCGCCTTTTCGTAAAAGCAGAGAAGTGCGAATTCCATGCTCCTTCAGTCACCTTCCTGGGCTACATCATGGCCGACGGGCAGGTGAGAATGGACCCCGCCAAGGTCAGAGCGGTTCTTGAGTGGCCAAGCCCGACCAGCCGTAAGCAGCTTCAGAGGTTCCTCGGTTTTGCCAACTTCTACAGACAGTTCATCCGCAATTACAGCTGTGTTGCGGCCCCCCTAACTGCTCTTGCCTCCACCTCCAGAAAGTTCCTGTGGACCCCTGTAGCAGAGGCAGCTTGCCAAGCCCTCAAGCACCGCTTCACCACAGCTCCTATCCTCATACAGCCAGACCCAACCAAACAGTTCGTTGTAGAAGTGGACGCCTCTGAGATTGGGGTGGGGGCAGTCCTTTCTCAGCGATCCAGTGAGGATGGCAAGACACACCCCTGTGCCTTCCTGTCTCACCATCTCTCCCTAGCTGAAAGGAACTATGATGTGGGGAATTGTGAGCTCCTGGCGGTGAAATTGGCACTGGAGGAATGGCAACATTTTCTGGAGGAGTCTGAGCTTCCTTTTATAGTGTTGACTGACCATAAGAACCTGGAATACATCCAATCAGCAAAGCGACTCAACGCGTGCCAAGCCAGGTGGGCGCTGTTTTTTGGTCGTTTTAATTTTTCTTTGACGTACAGACCTGGCTCCAGGAATGCCAAGCCCGATGCTCTGTCTCATGTGCATGAGAAGGAGTCTGAGCCCAAGCTCCAACCTGACACCATCATTCCCTCTACCTGTGTGGTTGCGGCTGCGGCTGTCACCTGGAACATTGAAAGGGAGGTTATGGCGGCACAACAGACTCAGCCCGACCCAGGTAACGGTCCCCCTGGGCGCTTGTTTGTTCCAGATGCTGTTAAATCTAGTGTGTTGCAGTGGGCTCACTCTTCCAAACTTACCTGCCATCCTGGAGTAACCCGTACCCTAGCCTTCCTCCGTAGGCGGTTCTGGTGGCCTTCCATGACGGAGGATACTGGGTCTTTTGTTTCTGCCTGTCCTATTTGTGCCCAGAATAAGCCCTCCACTCGGGCCAGTGCCGGTCTGCTGCGCCCCCCGCCTGCTCCACACCGTCCCTGGTCGCATCTGTCCTTGGATTTCGTCTCTGGTCTGTCCGCCTCCGACGGTAACACTGATGTACTGACTGTTGTTGATCGCTTCAGTAAATTTGTTAATTTTTTGCCCTTGTCTAAACTGCCTTCGGCCCGAGAGACTGCGGATCTGCTGGTCAGGGAGGTTTTCCGGGTCCACGGTCTTCCCCGTGATATAGTGTCTGACCGTGGTCCCCAGTTCACTTCTGCTGTCTGGAAGGCTTTCTGCTCTGCCATCGGTGCCACCGTCAGCCTGTCATGGGGGTTCCATCTTCAGACCAATGGCCAGGCCGAGAGGGCCAACCAGGTATTGGAGCCTGTTGTCTGGTGTCTGCCAACCCATCCTCTTGGTCCTCACAACTTCCCTGGGTAGAATATGCCCATAACACCTTGACATCGTCTGCTACTGGGTTGTCCCCTTTTCAATGCCTTTACGGCTATCAGCCTCCCCTTTTTTCCTTCTCGAGAGGTAGACATTCCGGTTCCGTCTGTCCAGGCCCATGTCCGTCGGTGCTGTCGGACCGGGCGGCGAGCCCGTGCTGCACTGCTCAGGGCCTCCAGCCGTTACCAGCGCTTGGCGGATCGTCATCGCACCCCTGCTCCGGACTACTCCCCCAGTGACCAGGTATGGCTCTCTACCAAGGACCTACCCTTGAAATCGGACGATAGAAAACTGTCCCCTAGGTATATTGGTCCCTTTTCCCTTGTCAAAATCATTAACTCCTCTGTGGTCCGTCTGAAGCTGCCGTGCACTCTCCGGGTCCATCCTTCCTTCCATGTGTCCTGCCTCAAACCTGTCTCTACCAGCCCTCTAGTTCCTCCGGCCCCCCCGCCCCCACCTCATCTTATGATCAACGATCATCCTGCTTACACTGTTCATCGTCTCCTGGACTCTCGTTGCCGCGGTTGCGGCCTGCAGTATCTCGTTGACTGGGAGGGATATGGCCTGGAGGAAAGGTGTTGGGTCCCTCATCGCCTTGTCCTGGACGCGAACCTCGTCCGGGACTTCCACAGGACGCACCCTGACGGGCCTGTTGGGTCGCCCGGTGGCGCCCCTCGGAGGAAGGGTACTGTCACAGCCCCTCGTCCTTGACACCTGCTGACCCCTCCTTCACCCCGGCACACCTGCTGGCCATCAAGCAATCACCCCCTCTCCCTTGAAACCTGCTCACCCCTCCTTCACCCCGGCACACCTGCTGGCCATCAAGCAATCACCCCCTCTCCCTTGACACCTGCTGACCCCTCCTTCACACCTGCTGACCATCAAGCAATCACCCCCTCTCCCTTGACACCTGCTGACCCCTCCTTCACCCCGGCACACCTGCTGGCCATCAAGCAATCGCCCTCACCCTTAAGAAGCCTCCACTGTGGACCAGTCTTCGCTGGAACGTAGCCATTCATGGTTTGCTGTCTAAAGGTTACTGCACGTCCAGTCCCAGTCCTAGCCTGCATCTCTGATGTTCATAGTTTTTGCATTTTTGCCTGTCTGATTTTTTTGCTCTCTGCTCTTCAGGACTTCAGCCTGCCAGTCTACCTGCCACTGAGCCAACTCGTGCTCTACCCCTGGGATCGGCCACTTCAATAAAGACTTGATTTCTTCCCTTACCTGGTTGCCCCGTCTGCTTTTGGGTTTTTCCAGATACGTGACAAAGGCTAGGAGAAGGAAACACTGATAACAAAACCACCTGCTGCCTTGTGGGTTGATGCCTGTTTAGGCAAAGGCTAAAAGAAGGTAACTCTGAATTCAAATCCTCGGGCACAGTCAACCCAACTGTCAGTACCCAGAAAGGGTAAACCAGGGGTAAACCATTCTCCGGTTACTGCACGGCGGCTGCCCACTGCTCCTAGCTACACAGCTAGGATGGGTTAAACGCAGAAAGTGAATTTCATTGTATGCATGTGCGACGCCCACAATATGTGTGGTCACATGTAATGTATGTTGTTATGCTGTTTATTTATTTTCTTTGGTTATATCATTATTAAATTAATAATATACGTATGATTCCACTGTGAGCCATTATGGCAATAATACTCCCTTTTCTGTAATACAGGGGCTGGTAAGGTTTCAACCTCGCCAGGAGGTGGCAGTGTGGTGCTTTTGTTCCCCCCCAAGGACTGACGGACCTTCGCGGTTTCCTTACAATGCTGAGGAACGCTGAACCAGGAAACACTGCATTGCCTAATTATTTCTTTTTATCCTGTTTAACAGGTTTGTAACGGTTCAATATTACCGATTTTGTAAGAGTGATTATTGTGTAAATATATTTTTGGGAGGAGATAAATTTCTGTCATGTAACCTAACGTGAATATGGCTAGTAGCTAGCTCGCGGTGGGAGATCCAGATATTTTATATAGCCTTGACTCCAGTACATTTCCCCTTTTGATTTATACGGTTTTATTATTCTTTTTGTGTATATTGCATTGAGTTGTGTAAGGAAAACGGTTTAGCTAATCTGAAGCTCCGACGTTCATATAGCCTATCTATGCTATGGGTGCTAGTTAACGTTAGCTAGGAAAAGTGCTCCAGTGATTTTACGTTGGTTTTAGGTCACGCGGGGACCAATGACAGTTCAGTCACTAGATGACTATATAGTAGGCTAGTTAATGCCTGATGCTTATGTTACTCATTTGTAAGGATAATGAATGAACCTGCTACTACATGTAATATGCTTGATTGATGATTTATTGATTTATTGAAATAAAGAGGACATATTCAATAGAATATGATGAATACTAATAAACAATGCTGAGGAACGCTGAACCAGGAAACACTGCATTGCCTAATTATTTCTTTTTATCCTGTTTAACAGGAATACTTATCTGTATACATGTTCTCAAGCCAGAGAAGTGTAACACATGTACAAATGACAAATAAAGTGTTGTAGTGACCTACTTGCAGGTTACATATTCACCAGGCGGGCAACAGACGGTTCCTTTAAGACAGTGGGCGGGGGATAGCAAAGGGTATTGTGGGTAGACACGAGGCTGAGGTTTAGCAGAATGAACTGCTGACTTAGTTGTTGCAGGAAATAAACGACCCCACGGCTGTGTGGTCAAAAGGAGAAGTGGTCTCATCTCCTTTCTTTCATCCTCCACATTGGTGACCCCGACGTGAGCCATGGAGAACGCAGCTACCAGTGCAGCGGCAGTGGCTAACGCCATCTGGCTCAAACTGCCCGACTTCCGGGAAATGGCTGCGGCAGCATGGTTCGCTCACATCGAAGCCCAGTTCGCGATTAGGAACATCACCGTGGATGAGACCAGGTACCACTACGTCGTTGCGGCACTCGGAACATCTACGGCGTCATGGATATTGGGCCTGCTGCAAGCCCCACCGCCCGTGGATAAGTACAGTACGATTAAAAGACACTTGCTGCAGGTTTTTGAGCTAGCAGAGATGGAGCGGGCGGACTGGTTGTTTTCACTGCAAGGCTTGGGAGATGGCAAGCCATCGGAGCTAATGGACAAGATGCTCAGTATGCTGGGTTCGTGTGACCCCGCCTTCCTTTTCAGCCAGCTGTTCCTCCGTCAGCTCCCCTCGCACGCCCGTGCTGCCTTGGCCAGCTCCAAGTTGTCCACCACCAGCAACTGTCGGGAGTTGGCCGCGGAGACTGACAGGATTTTTCTCACCAGCCAGCAGCAGTGTGTGACCGCTCTGCTGCCTGCCCACGCTCTTCCACCACCGCCGGTTGAGGCTGCGGGCATCGCCGCGGTAGCAGTTTCTCGTCGGCAGCAGGACTCAGGGGGACTGTGCTTCTACCATGCTAGGTTTGGAACCAAAGCCAAGCAATGCCGTGCACCATGCACTTTCAGCAGGGTGGGAAAAGCCAGGGCCGGTGCTCAGTAGTAGCCCTGAGCGTTGGCCAAGAAGGCAGGCTGCTGTTTATTCAGGACACCATCTCTAGCCGGCGGTTGCTAGTTGATTCAGGCATGCAGCGGTGCATCCTGCCTGCGACACCAATGGACGCGATGGCCGGCAGATTCGGACCCCTATGGATGCTGCTAATGGCATCCCCATGTTCAGCAGTCGCCAAGCATGGAGTGGAACACTACATAACCACCACGGGCCCCCCAGTGTATGCCCGTGCACGGCGCCTCGACCCAGCCAAGCTCGCCATCGCCAAGGAGGAGTTTGCCAACATGGAGCGCCTCAGCATCGTGCGCCGCTCCGACAGTCCATGGGCCTCCCCCCTGCATATGGTCACAAAGGCTAATGATGGCTGGCACCCATGTGGTGATTATCGCCGCCTCAACAACGCCACGACGTCAGACTGCTACCCCATCCTGCACATCCAGGACTTCTCCGTGCACTTGGCGGGGGCGGTCATCTTCTCCAAGGTGGACCTCGTGCACGGATACCACCAGGTGCCGGTCCGCCCGCAGAATGTGCCGAAGATGGCCGTAATTACGCTGTTTGGCCTGTTCGAGTTCCTGAGGATGCCGTTTGTGCTAAAGGGGGCTGCACAGATCTTTCAGCGGCTCTTGGACTCTGTGCAGCGAGATATGCCGTTCCTGTTTGTTCACCTGGACGACATTCTCATGGCCAGTACGTCCGCAGCGGAGCACCTGGTCCACCTCCGGCAGCTGTTCGAACGGCTCAGCCAGCATGGGCTCATCATCAACCCGGCAAAGTGCCAGTTGGGCCTGCCAACCATTGATTTCCTCGGGCACCAGATTACAAAGGACGGACCAACCCCCCTCCCTGACAAGGTGGACGCCGTCGCCAAGTTCCCACGCCCGAACACAGTGAAGCCCCTGCAGGAGTTCCTGGGCATGGTGAACTTTTACAACCAGTCCCAGTGGACTGGTTGGAAGAGAGAAACCGGGCGTTTGAGGATGCTCAGGCTGTGCTGGCTGACGCCGCGTTGTTGATGCACCCATCGTCAACTGCCCAGTAGCACTCCCCACAGACGCCTGACATTACGCCGTGGGGGCAATGTATGAGCAATGGGTGGGCGGAGCCTGGCAGCCGCTCGCTTTTTTCAGCCGCCAGCTGCGCAGCAGTGAGACGAAGTTCATCACCTTAGACTGGGAACTTTTTGGCCTGTTTCTCGCTATCAGTTCCTGCTGGAAGGCCATTGGTTCTCTGTGTTTGTTGACCATAAGCTGCTGACATTCACCATGGCCAAAGCTACTGAGCCGTGGTCTGGGTGCCAGCAGCGCCAGCTCTCTTACATCTCGGAGTTCACCACTGACATCCGGCACGTTGCCGGCAAAGACAACTTCGTCGCCGACTGCCTCTCCCAGGCGATGTTGGGGGCCAGCAACTTGGAACTCGACTACGCAGCCATGGCTGCAGACCAGGCTGCTGACACAGAAGCACAGGCCTGCAGATGAAGGATGTGGTGTTCGATGACGCTGGGGCAACGCTTCTCTGTGACATCGCCACGGGTCAGCCCCAGCCCCTGGTGCCCACGGGCTGGAGACAACGGTTTTCGATGCCATCCATGGCCTTTCACACCCAGGCGTGAAGGCGTCAACGAAGTTGGTGGGGGCCAAGTTTGTGTGGCATGGTCTCAAGAAGGACGTCAAGGACTGGGCAGGCACTTGCATGGCGTGTCAGCGCTCCAAGGTTCACCACCACACCAAGGCGCTCCTGTCGCTGTTCCCAGTGCCTGGGAGGTGTTTCAACCAGGTCAATGTAGACCTAGTGGGACCCCGTCCCTCCTCCCATGGTTTCACTCATCTCCTTACCATGGTGGACAGGACCACTAGGTGGCCAGAGGCTATTCCGTTGTCAACCACCATGTCTGCTGAGGTGGCCCGGGCATTCATTGGGTCCTGGGTAGGTTTGGCACGCCATCTGACCTCACTTCTGCCCAGGGCCCGCAATTCACATCTGAGCTGTGGACTACAGTCGCTGAAAGCCTAGAGGTGAAAGTACACCGCACCACAGCATACAACCCGCAGGGCAACGGTTTATGAGTGGATTCATCGTTCTATGAAGGCCGCTCTTCGGGCCAGCCTCACAGACAGTAGCTGGGTCGACCGGCTCCCACGGGTCATGCTTGGCCTGCGGACCGCCCCTAAGGAAGACCGCCAGTCCTCGTCGGCTGAGCTGGTTTACGTCCAGCCACTGCGGGTCCCGGGGGAATTTCTCCCAGACGCTGCAGCACCCTGGTCTGCTGCCCGCCAACGGGCTGTGTTCCAGGACACGGCCGACGTTTTCACTCCAGTCCCAAATTCGCAGCACAACCTCCCTCAGCCTTACATCGCCAAGGACCTGCAGTCGGTTGGGCACGTCTTCATCCGGCATGACGTCCACCGGGCCCCCCTACGATGGCCCCTTCCATGTCCTGGCAGCGGGGGCTAAGAACTTTGTTGTGGATGTCGGTGGTAAGCAGGAGTGGGTTTCGGTGGACCGCCTCAAGCTGGCTCACCTGGACTTGGACAGGCTGGTTCAACTGCCCCAGCCCCCTCGGCGTGGACGCCCCCCTGTCCCTACACCCCTCAAGAGAAGCCGTTTTGGTCGCATTATTCGTCCCCCGCCACGTTGATTTTTTTTTCCTTTTTGTCATGGTGAATTCTGGGGAGGCGTGTGTAGTGACCTACTTCCAGGTTACATATTCACCATGCCGGCCAGACACAGTCCCTTTAAGACAGTGGTTGGGGGTTAGCAAAGGGTATTGTGGGTAGACACAAGGCTGAGATTTAGCAGAATGAACTGCTGACTTAGTTGTTGGAGGAAATAAACGACCCCATGGCTGTGTGGTCAAAAGGAGAAGTGGTCTCGTCTCCTTTCTTTCATCCTCCACAGTGTATTCTATTCTATAATAAACATCCATAAACCTGCTTTGAAATCAGAGAAAAAAGAAGCTCCTTTACACTCCAGAACTTGCCTGGGAATCACCACGTTTCGAAGTTTTCTTCAGTATCAGAGTAATCCAGTGATAGTTGTCGGTACATCCAATGGTATATAGCAAAGAGGTACTTATAATGGCTAATTCAGCCTACTTAATTTTCCAAAATGTAAACAAATAAAGGCTAAAAAAAAAAAACGGGAGGGTTCATGTTGTAGCCCTTTGGGCTGTGGGTTAATCTATGGCAACATATCTCCTGTTTCTTGGAAACGTTTAGTTTATATCTGTTCATATAAGCACAGACTTTTAACGTGTAACGTATAACATTATCCAAGAGTTGCCAACAGTGCACTTCGCGGTTGTCGTCTATTGTTGAACTGGGGTGCGTAATCTTCTTCTTGCATATGGAGGATAAGCAAAGCTTGACTCAGTTTTCTCTTCAGCCTTTAATGTTAGGCATATTTATTTAGGCAAATACAGCAGGCCTTGGCTCTCTGCTACCGACTCTTACAACAAATTTACAACACACTGTCGCACACAGAGAACGTGGCAACGTCACATCTGAAAGTACCGTAAAGCCTTAGACAGAACAATGATACGGCTGGTACCATAATACAATGAGTAAGGGCACCATCAAATAACAACACTTAACATCCCCACTCACTCTTAGCTCACTGGGTTACCTGGGGGGGGGGTAAGGTTTCTTCTTTACCTTGACAATGAGAACACACACTTTGCACTGCTGAGTGCCAAAAATGTCTTGAGCAAACGTCTTTAGCTTTAGCTTGGTGGCTGGCTTTGTCATTACATCAGCGATCATTTGCTCAGTAGGACAGTATTCCAAGATTACCTTTCCATTATTTACAGTTTCCCTTATGAAGTGGTACTTAATTCAGTAGTAAAGTAGAGATACAACAGTTGTGAACTTAACCTACCTGTGCTTTTGGACCCTCTCCTTGTCTGGATAATACACAAGATAAGCTGTGCTGTTTTTATTGTAGCCAATGAAAACACCTTGCTCGCACGTCTAGCTTCCCTTTCTCTTGCTTGTAAGCAAAACGCACTGATCCAAATTTTTGCAGTTTGGATATGCTTGGTTCGTTGCCTGTGAACAGCTCATATGGCGTTTTCTTTGTGCACCTGGTGTAGCACCTGTTCCTCACATAAGCTGCTGTCTGCATAGCGTAGTTCCATAGCTTATCTGGTAACTCGCCATCAGTAAGCATCTGCTCCTATCAGAGAGTTAACCAACCTCTCTCTGCTGTGCCCTTTTGGTGAGGTGAATAGGGTGCAGACGTATCGTGTCCAATTCTATTCTTGGTTAACAGTGCCTGGAAGTCTCGGCTTGTAAACTCAGTGCCGTCATCTGAACGGATACACTTGACTTCACCGTAAGGTGTTATGTCTGCTAAGAACCTGTCTGTGGCTTGCTCTGCATCACTCTTGGACCTTAGAAAATACGCCAACACGGTACCCGAGTAGTCGTATGTAAAAGACTGTGCAAATCTGTACCCTTCTATGCTCGGTGTTGGCATGGGGCCGGCTAAGTCAGTGTGGACTAGTTCTAAGGGTTTCTTAGCCTTCTGTCTGGCTCCCTATTTCTCGTCTGGGTGAATCTGCCCTGTGTACACACATCACATAACTAATCTGGTCTGACTGCACTTCCTTTTATCTCCATACCTTTCACTACACTTTGTAACTTTTGTACATCTTTGTAGTTACAATGGTAATAGCAAAGATCAACCACCTCAAAAGGTCTACCTGCCTTAACTCAAGTGATTTGCCCCCCCCCCCCACGGCATAAACGGATGTGACATTTTGTGTGCGTTCCCATAAATACTGTAGCGAATTAGGGGGACAACGCAACCACAGGAACTACCGCGGCCGGGAAGCGAACCCGTAGCATATCAACTCCTTCACGCCTCGGGGCGCATACGCTTCCGATGGCCTTACGGTCGCTCCATCCCACTTCTGACACCAATGTAGCCAATTCGGGGGACAACGCAACCACAGGAACTGCCGAGGCCGGGAAGCGAACCCGTATTGCCCGCACCGCGGGAGACATCGCTGACCGCTCGACCAAAGGGTCAGACCCGCCAGCCAGCGGCCAACGTGTCTACTTATCCATGAACGTTACAATACTATCTATGCAGAATCATGTGAATCTTCGAACATCGCCATAAAGACTAGAGCCATCCGTGATGAACCACTGCCCCCGACGGATTGGTTCTGGGTTGTTCTGTTCACCTTTATTGTGTTTCATGATGAGAGATGGCTCGTCAGACCTGAGAGGATACACCTGGGCCCGGGCGTGTCCTTCAGCATAAAGCCGCAGCCAGCTTTCAGTCTCTGCACTCGGCACGTGGGTTAGCGGCGCAGAACGGACCAGGGAGACGCAGGAGAGCGTTAGAGGTTTTTTCGATAATCGTTTCACAGAAATATGATAATGGGAGAGAATCTGGAAAGAGAAGTCACAAATGTTGCTGGACTTGGCGTTGGTTTTGAGATTAGATCAGGATGGCGACTAAGATAGATAAATGGGATGATGATATGAATTTGATGGCTGTGTAGCATTCCAGCCGGACTTCATTCAGACGATGCACTCCAATAACGACTGATGGGTCCATGGTGCGGTATCGGACCATTTATTGCAGCATTTACTAGACACACCATAGACACACCATAGAACCACCGTAAGAGCTGAAAGCATATACATAAAACAATCATTAAATTATATGTGCGACCACGTTTCCCCCATAGCTAGCCACCAGTACGGGGTGCATAGCACTAGCTAGCATTAGCTTATCATTAGCAATCTCCAAATCACAAAGAACACATTCTAAATAAAAACATAACGAAATTCGAATTAAACAGTCAATCGGCACTCATACCTCTTCGCCTTCCAGCTAGGTGCTAAATAAATGATGATGATCAAGTAACTATAAGACGTGAATTCGTTCTGTGCATAGCGAACATGACCATCGTCTTCAACTTTCAGTTTAGTTCTGCCGTTTTCTCGCAGCGGCGCACAGCATCATGGGAGACCAGAGTTTTTCAAATAAAGGTCACATAACAAAAGGAAGTGTAATTCGCTGTTAATATCAATCAGGACTGTACTTTAGGCACCAAATACAAATCAATAATGAGCACCATACAAATCAATAATAATAAAAAATATTATGACAAAATTATATGGGTCATTTACAGGCTGGTCTCAAGTGTCTAGTAGGAGGGGATGAGGAAATAGGGGAAATAGGCGAGATGTAAGTGTCATGTCCACAAGCAGATCATTACACGCTACGATAGTCTGTGACTGTGTTCTAGTTTACATACGCCCCCTGCTGATAGGAGGATATGGTAGCCAGCTGGGTAGTCAGGCACTTATGTTCAGTCAGAAAGCCACCAGCTCTGTGTAAATATATCCTGTGAGACCAACTAAAATCATCGTTCACTTCAATAGTTGTCTGTCCATTTATTGATGTGATGAGAAGCACAAAATGTCACGGTAAGTCAGAATAGTAAAAGAAGGTTTGAAGAGAGCAGTTCAGATAAAGACAGGAGAGTTGTTCGGCAAAAGGTTGTGAGGGAAGATTTTAAAATAATCCTTAAATTCAGAAAAGATGATGAGCATGTTCAACCTTAGTCCAACAGCATTGTCTAGAGAATTAAAAAGAAGCTAGGAGAGGTGGAAAAGGCTAAGATTTTGGCAGATGGAAAACTGTTAATAACACGTAAAATGGAAGAACAGAAAAAGCCTTGGATGTCGAATGTATTTGCAATAAAATGATAAGTGAAAGAAGGAGTCTCGGTGAAAGTAGAGTGACACGGGGAGTGATAACAGGTATCCCTGTGGGTGAAGATTTGGAAAGACTCAAATGGAGTATTTGTGGGGGCGAGGCATGCAGAATAAAGAGATTGCTGAAAACGGTTAATGGTGGAAGAGTTGACAGCTTGTCTGTGCTTCTGGGGTTTCAGGAGTCTAATTCCTGGAAAAGTTAATAATCAGCTATATGAGCTTTCCATTTAGGCCCTATATCCCTCCATTTCACTGTTACAAATGCCAGAGATATGGGCATATAGCAGCCATTTGCAAAGGAAAGCAGAGGTGTCCCAAATGTGGAGGTAAACACAGAATTGAAGATTGCAAAGATAATGTTCAAGAAAACTGTTGCAATTGTGCTGGACAACACAGAGTAACGTATGGTGGTTGTGAAATCAGAAAGAGGGCTGTGGAAATTGGGCAAGTGGACGTTATTAACAAAAGCTTTGCAGAAGCAGTGAAGAGGGTACAAGGACAAAGTAGAAGGGATGAAGCGGACAAAGTTAATCAACCTTTGAGATCAGAAGTCGGTCAAACAGAGAAAAGTAACAGCACTGACAGTGGATAAACGGATTCTGTTTATTACCTGCTATTAACTGTTCTGATCAAGTCAAACAGAAAACAGAAATTTAAAGTAATTGTGAAAGGCACTGAAGTTTTTGGGTATAAAATATGTAACCTGGGAGCATATTAACAAAGGACTTAAACAGATGGAAAACCGGGAGGACCAGCTGATAGGACAGTCTGATTATACTGCAACGGAACGCAAGAAGTTTGATATTGAAAGGCCAAGAGCTTAAAGAATTAAACATCTGAAAAAGAAACCAGACTTTGTTATCAAAGGATATGATCGTTTCTGCAGAGCTAGGGGGGAGGGTGAATTATATTTTTGAAGCAAGAGATGCAATTAGAGTTTTGGGGAAAGGAACAGAGTTGGAATATTTGATAATTGAAGTTTGGACAAGAGAAGGAAATGTTAAGGTTATTAACTTTTACAATCCATGTAAGAAGCTTTTGATAGAATTAATGGATGAGCTCACAACATTTAGGAGGGAAAGTGATATGTTGAGGTGATTTTAATGCCCATAGCACGTTATGGGATAATGGTAATGATGACAATGGAATGGTGACTGAAGAGTTAATGGAGAATAAAAAACTAGTGTGCCTAAATGACATTAGTGATAAAAAAAATTTGATATCAGAACAGGCACAGAATCGACATTATATCTTACACCAGTGTTAGATTCATTGGCAGGTGTTTGCTCATGGGATGTTATTAGAAGATCAACTGTAGGAAGTGACCACTATCCTATAGTGATTGAAGTAGGGTTGAGTTTGGAAGAACATGATACTGATGGGTTACATGGTCTTTCATTGATGCTGATAAAGATATTGATAGTTTAAATGTTTCTGTTAGTAAAGCTATTCTAGAGGCTGCAAAGAAGTCAATTCAGATGAAGGGAAGTAAGCACAGAAAGGAGATTGTACCATGGTGAACAAAGGAATGTGATAAAGCAATTAGTAAATCCAGAAATAAAGCTTTTAAAACGTTGAAAAGGAATCACAATTTTCAGAATCTTATTGAATATAAAAAGATGCAAGCAAATGTAAGAATAATCATAAAAAATGCAAAGAAATGTTGATTTTGTAACTCAGTGGGAAGGGAAACAGAAATTGTTAAAATTTTGAGAATGATAAAAAGAATGAATGGGATCAAAAGAGAACATGAACATCCAGTATTAAATGATGGAGAAGTAATAGCAGTGAGAGATGAAGAGAAGGCAGAGATGCTGGCAAAAACTTGTTAAAATTTACAGTTCCAACAATATTAGTGAAGAAAGGAAAAGAGGAAGGGAAAATGCAATAGCAGAGAATGAAGATCTATTACAGCAAGAAGACTCCAATAACCTATTAAACAAGCCATTTACAAAGACAGAACTGGACCGCTCTCTCAAGAAAACCAAGATGTCAGCACCAGGAAAAGATCATATCTGTTATTTAATGATAAACCACCTTAGTGAACCATCAAAGGATATTTTATCGGCATTATATAATAAAGTTTGGGAGGGTGGGAAATTGCCACAAAGCTGGAAGGAGGCTTTTGTAATTCCAATACGTAAACCAGGAAAGGATTGTACAAACCCAGATAATTATAGACCAATTGCTTTAACAGCCAACATGTGCAAAAATAATGGAGAAAATTATAAATGAAAAGTTAACATATTTTATAGAAAATAAATGTTAAACGTATATCTAAATATCAGTGTCTTCAGGGGAGGAAGCAATGCCATGGATCTAGCTGTATGTTTAGAACATGAAATTAAAATGGCACAGATAAAAAGAGATGGTGTAGTGGCTGTCTTTTTTGATATGGAGAAGGCATACGATATAGTGTGGGGGGGAAGGGTTATTAATCAGACTTTGTAAATTAGGTATCAAAAGTAGAATAAATAGATGGATTGAGGACTTTTTTCAAGGAAGACCAATACAAGTTAGAATGGGTAAAAAATATTCAGTAAATTTTGTTGTCAAAATGGAATACCTCAAGGAAGCATAGTAAGGCCTTTATTATTTTCCTAATAGAAAATTATGTATTTATGGGAGAATGAGATGGGCCTTTGCCCCATCATCTGCAGAAAGTGAATTTGGAAGAGGGGAAGAAAATATGGCATTCATTGTAGAGAAAGTGCAGGGGGCTATTATGAAAGTAGAAGAATGGTCATAAAAATTGGGTTTTAAATTTTCAGTTAAGACAATGTTCTTTACAAGGAAAAGAATTGATAATGAAATAAAACTAAATTTATATAATCAAGAATTGGAAAGAGTGAAACACTTCAGTTTTTAGGGATATGGTTTGATGAAAAATTACATGGCTTAAACATATTCAGAAAGTAGTGAACAAATGTAAGAAGGTACCAAATGTCTAAATGAGGTGTTAAGTTGGAAGTGAATGGGGGGCAGATAGAACTGCTTTGAAGGCCATCTACAGTGGTTTAATTCAGTCAGTATTAAATTATGGTTGTGTGGTATATGGGTCAGCAGCAAACACTTCTCTAAAAAAGAAATTAGGTAAAGTTCAGCATCAGGCTTTGAGATTATGCACAGGTGCATTTAAAACAACCCCAACAGCGGCATTCCAGGTGGAAATGGGAGACAGTCAGTAGAATGGGAGACAATGTCAGTAGACATGAGAAGAATACAGCTATCCTTGAAATACTGGATTAATTTCCAGGGCCATAGTCAGGATCATCCAACACTAGACGCTTTATCTCTTGTTGGGAAAAGGAGAGGGGGGAAACAAAAAGCTTTGGGTGGACAATGAAAGAAAGCAATAGAACTTGAAGTAGATCGATTAAACATTAGTCCAACAGTGCCTTTGCCACTAATACCACCTTGGATACTTCCAGATGCCACCGTTGATTTAACATTATTAGAACAGAGGAATAAAGATAAGGAGTTTAATTATGATTCACGCACCATACAAGCTTATATTGATAAATACCAATTACGTCCAGATTTATACAGATGCATCAAAGAGTTCAGTAAATGAAGTAGGAGTAGCATTTATTGTTCCAGAATTTCATATTAAAGTAGGGGAAAGGATCAATGAGGAAATATCAGTATAAACAGCAGAAAAGCTTGCAATATTGTTAGCAGTGTCATGGATAGAGGAAACAAGACCATTAAGAGCAATTATTTGTTCAGACTCAAGTTCATCGCTAGCCAGTTTAAAATAGTCATTCAGACATCAGACCAGACATTTTAATTGAGGTACAACAAACATTACATAGAATTCAAATTATGGTCTTACAGTATCTTTTATGGGTACTGGCACACATTGGCATTGAGGGAAATGAAATAGATAAGGTTGCAAAGAAGGGTATAAAACAATCACATTGATTTGGTAGTTACTTTAAGCAAGACAGAAATAAAGAGCATTATTAAGCACAGATTGAAGGAAAAGTAGCAAAAGCAATGGGAGGAAGAGAGGAAAGGATGATGGTTTTACAGAGTTCAAAAGGAAAGTGGGAGAAATGAGGTGCGCAGGAAGGAACAGAAGATAGGAGAATAATTTCAGGACTCAGATTTAGACACACTGCACTACTTTTCAAAATAGGAAAACACAATACAGGCAGATGTGACTACTGTGGGCAAGAAGAAATAGAACATGTTATAATATATTGTCAGAAACATGAGGCAGAAAAGGCATCCGACTCAAAATCTCAGGAAAATAAAAGTACAATTTGATTTAGTAGATATTTTACATAAGAATTCAACAGAGTTACAAAATCTTGTTTCAGTTTCTTAGGGGTAACTAATTTAACTAAGAAGATTGAGGGTTTTTTTTGAGGGGGGTAGCATAAATAACAGACATTCATTGTTTGCCAACCGCCAATAAACACCAAGAAGAAGACGATTTTTTTTTTTGATAACCTTATTGTAATGTCTACAAATACATGGGACGACTGTGTGAGCGAATAACTGGGGCTTTATTTTATCACCCTCATTCTGTCGTTCACACGTCCATGCTGTGTCAGGGGCACCAAATCTGGAATGTGACAAGGTCCAGGAAACTGTGTGCCTCTTCAGGATTCTATGGGGCTGTGGTCTCCTCGACTGCTGCAGCTTTCTTGGGGTCCACTGAAATGCCTTGGTCTGAGAACACATAGCGAAAGAACTCCAGCTTGGTTTTGTTAAATTCACACTTGTCAGCATTTAGTGTCAGGTTGCAGTCTCTGAGGCATTTGAGGACCTTCTTGAGGTTCTCATCGTGCTCCGGTTGGCTGGCGCTGTACACCAGCATGTCATCACTGACATTCAAAACACCTGGGATGCCAGATAGTGCCTCTCTGATGGTGTTTTGGAAAATCTCTGCAGCTGAGCATATCCTGAAGTTGAAACACTTGTAGCCTCGCAGGCCCATGTGTATAGTGAAGGTCGTTATGTAGCGGGAGTCAGGGTGGAGTTCAAGATGGTGGTAGCCAGCCATTAGATCGAGTTTGGAGAACACTTTTTCACCATTTAGGTCTGCTAGGATATCATCCACAATGGGAGTGGTGTGTCTTTCGCGCTTGATGGCCTCGTTTGGGCGTCTCATGTTGACAGTCTGAATTTTCCTGGTTGTTTAGGTTTAGGCGCTACTACTACTACTACTACTACAGGTGAGACCCAGGGTGTCAGGCCCTCAACACGTTCAATGATGTCCATCGCCTCTAGTTTCTCCGACTCCTGTTCGACTACCTTCCTCATGTGGAACGGGATGCATCTGTGTGGCTGAGCTCCTGGTTGTACAGTCGTGTCGATGTGGATCTTTACCTGGTGGTTCTCGAGTTTCCCAATGCCTTGTAAAACTTCAGAGTACCTCTCCTGAGGCTTTAGTGGCATGTCTACACTGTTGACCAGGCGGACTAGGTCGAGGGCAATCACAGTCTGACAACTCAAAACAGGAATCGCTGACTTGTCAACCACATAGATAGTCTCTGAGATCACCCTGTCTCGGAAGCTGAGCTGTGAGCGGAATTGCCCACACATTGGCAAAAGCGTGTGTGAGCCGTATGCAAAAATCCTGACTGATGTGCTCTGCAATACGGGAAGGTTTGGTAGTGACTGAAAAGTGCAAAAACTCATTACATTGACAGAGGCTCCAGTATCCACTAGCACTTCAAGTGGGGACCCGTTTACCTGAATGGTCTGTTTTGGCGCTGCAACGGCTAGGCCCCCCCAGTGTGAAGAGGTAAACGGAGAAGGAGTCTGCACCGTCTTCATTGTGATGAGTTGAGTAGGCAGAGTTTGAGGGGCCATCCGACAACAGAGTTCAAATTTTTTCTCAGTTGTGACCAGCACACGTTTGAAATGCTGGGCACTCACCTTGGTGAGGAAATAGTCTGCAGCAATTGAAATACTCGCGTGGGCGTGAATTTTGGGCTGTTGATGCCGGGCTTGCTGCTGGCTCTTTCGCTCTTGATGGCGCAATGCTAAAACACCATCTAAACCAGTGTCAATTTGATTTTCCATTTTTAGTGCTTGTTGTTCAGATGCTTCATTCAGCCTGACTATTTCAAGGAGTTGTGTCAGTGTCATCTGTGAGAGCTTGCTTTCTCAGCTTTTGTGATCTGCAGCTTTGTACGATGTGATGTCTGATTTCTGCATCAACAGCAAGGATGAACAGGATGCAGCCAGTGTGCATAGGCGAACGTAACATTCCCCAACTGTTTCTTTTTCGGATTGAATAGATTGTCTAAATTTATAAACTTCAAAGTCCACAACTTTTCTTCGGTGAGAACTAAGTAGCAAGAGCCTGTTTGACTTTATTAAAGTCCTTATCCTCTCCTCTATCGGGAAGTGTGACAAAAATGTCGTATACCTGTTCACCAGCATAGTGAAGTAACATGGCACGTTTTCGAGTGTCCTCTTTGATGTCCATGGCGCGCAGGAAATTTTCAAAACGAGCCATCCATCTTTCCCATCTTGATCCTAGTGATCCAGGTGCTCCGCCGTGAACGTCAAAAACGGGGAATGAATCAGCTGTAGCAGAAAGTATGTTGGCGATGGTTAGATGCGGTGTAGGCTACGTTCTGATCTGAGCTGTGAGCCGATCCGTTTACGTGCCGGGATGCTAAACATTAGTTAGCAGCTATCACTGATCACTATTAGGCTACTCATCAATCCTTTCGGTCCGTGGCAAGGTAAGTCCTTAAATCCACAAAATCCTCCTCGCCATTTGTAATGTCCACAAATACACGGGACGACAATGTGAGCGAATAACTGGAGCTTTATCACTCTCGTTCCGTCATTCATACATCCATGCTGTGTGTCCCGTATACATGCTCGTTTCCCCTCCTACTTCCGTACTTGCCCCATTAACCCCTTGCTTCTCTTAAAGAGGTATTCTCTATTAAAGTCTGAACATCACACTTATTGTGTTTATTTGTTCACCACAAAGTACAATATGACGACTGCCTTTTCAGTGTCAATGTAACATTTTCCTGTTCAATAAACACATTCAAACATTAACATCTTTCAGTTTCATTTAGTTCAATTTGTGACAATTTCTATCTAGGTGTCAATTGTAATCAGCCATGTGAGCAAGGTAATGCTCAGGTTCATTCTCAGGAGAGTCACACCACAAGTTGAGCAGATTCTTGCTGAAGAACAAGCTGGTTGCAGGTCTGGAAGAAGCACAACTGATTAAATCTTCAATTTGAGGGTTCTGTTATGTCTGCACACATCGACAGTGCTGCATTTGATTTGGCGCTGTTCTATTGTGCTAGGATCGATTGGTGATGCCTGCGGGCTCTGAGTTGTTTGATCGGGTCTGCCTGTGATGCTGTGTCAGTCAAAATAAACAATGCAACGCAGAGGTTGTGTGAAGCGACAGCGCTGTGTCCTGACGTGATTTCTAAACACAATATTGGCGACGAGGATGGCTGATATCTCTCTCCCACCACCTGCCCCCTTCCTAGCATTACCTGGCGAGCCTCCGGTACTATGGACTCGCTGGCTACACAGTTTTGAAAATTACATCATAGCCTCAGGGCTCGGCGACGTGAGCCAGGCAAGGAAGACGGCTCTGTTGTTACACTGCTTGGGAGCAGAGGGTCATCGTGTGCTCGGGACTCTGGGGAACTTCACAAACTTTGTGGAGCAGTGAAATGGGTGTTCAGAAGTCCCACAGCTTCGTCAGAGTGCCCGCCTTCAGCGATTTATATTCCGTCAGCGACACCAACTGCCTAGTGAGTCTGTGCAGCAGTATCTATTTAATTTGCGAGGGCTAGTTAGCTCATGCAAGTTTGGCGTGCTTCAGGACGAGATGGTTCGCGACCAGCTAATCGAACACACCAACAACGCAAAGGTGCGTGAGCCTCTCCTGCTGGAAAAAGACGATCTGCTGTCCAGAGCAATTATCATCGCACTACAAGTTGAGAGAGCCGCTGAGTGTGCTGTTATACAGCAAGTGGCCACCTCCAGTCAAGCTCCCAAGGAGTTCTCCCTCTACTCACGGCTGCCCCTCGGGACGCAACCCAGCCAGAGCGAGGTGGTCGCCGACTCCACTGAGGACGTTCTGCAACTACAACGACAGCGTTCTCAGCCCCGCCCTCAACAGTCCTGTGGTAGCTGTGGATCTCGGCCTCATGCTTCAAGGGCTCAGAACTGTCCTGCCCGTGGCCAGACATGCCGTAGCTGCTGTAGCCAAAATCACTTTGCCAACGTCTGTCAATCTTCCCCGGCTGCGTCAGAGGGCCACACTCAGAGGTGGAAAAACCCAGTCCAGAAAGTAAAAACCCTAACCGTGTCTTTACTCCACCCATGTACTAAACCGTCAGATTGCACTGACTAGTTTCCCAAATTAGCTGGTTTAATACATGGATGGAGTAAAGACACGGTTAGGGTTTTTACTTTCTGGACCGGGTTTTTCCACCTCTGGCCACACCCCCCAGTCGTCAACCGCCATCATTCACAAGGTGAGCTCTGGGCCAGTATCATTCAAATCATGCAGTCAACATTAATGATGTGTGCTTCCCCCTGCTGTTGGACACCGGTGCAGGTGTGTCTCTCCTGAATGTTGATACCTACAGTCAACTTTTCAGTTCACTGCCACTGTCCGCACGCTCAGCTGTCCTCTGTGGGTATGGTGACTCCAAAATCGATCTGGTTGGCTCTCTCCAAGTGACTGTCCGCTATGGAACCAAGCTGGTGCCCAACGCAGTTTTTCATGTGGCACGCCGTGGGGCCAACCTGATGGGCCTGGACCTGTTCTCCGCTCTAGGGTTCTCCCTCTTAGACACAAGGGGGACAGCAATCCTGACTGTTGCCACGCCTTGGCAGCAGAAGTAGCCATCACTGTTTGTGGGGCTTGGCTGCCCCTCCGCCTTCGCCCATCAACCTCTCCTCAACCCTGCTGTGAAACCTGTCATCCAACCACTGCACCGCATCCCGTTGGCTCTCCGTGATGGGGTCCCCGCCGAGCTGCAACAACTGCTGGAAGCTGGCATCATTGAACCGGTGGACGCGTCACCCTGGGTCTCAAACCTCGTGGTGGCTAAGAAGCCGGGGGGGCTGCATCGATCTACGTGCAGTAAATAAGGCAGTGGTCCCTGATAAGTATCCACTGCCCACCTCAGAAGAACCCATTGCTCAGTTCTATGGCTCTGAGGTGTTCTCCAAGCTCGTCCTCAGACAGGGGTACTTACAGGTGCCCCTCCACCCCAGCAGCCGAAACCTCAGCCTTTGTGACACATGCAGGAGTGTTTCGCTACACAGGGATGCCTTTCGGTCTCAACTCCGCCCCTAGCTGCTTCCAGAAAAACATGGTCTCTAGGCTGGCTGGCGTACTGGGCGTGGCCATTTATCTAGACGATATAGTGGTACACGGGCCCACCAGTGAAATCCACGACAAGTGCCTCAACATGGTCTTCGCAGCCCTGTCCAAGCACAAGCTAACTCTCAATGCTGAGAAATGTGTCCTCTCTGTGCCAGCCATCGAGTTCGTGGGGTTCCGGCTGTCAGCGAGCGGTGTAACTCCACTACAATCCAACGTGGATGCCATTCAGACCATCCCTGAGCCCAGCTCGGCCGCTCAGGTCGCCTCCTTCGTGGGTATGACAGGCTACTACCTGAGGTTTCTTCCCCAGTACTCTGCGACCACAGCCCCCCCCCCCCGCGCCAGCTGCTGCCCAAGGACGAGCCATGGGTGTGGTCAAAGGCATGCAGTGACGCTGTGCGTGATCTCAAGACTCAACTGACTTCACCACCAGTGTTGGCTCACTTCGACATCTCCAGCTCCACCTTTGTGACCTGTGACGCGTCAGCCACAGTGATAGGGGCTGTGCTGTCTCAAACCCAGAACGGTGTGGAGAAGCCCATCGCCTTCGCCTCCCGTGCCCTCAACCTGACCGATCAGCGGTACTCCGTGGGTGAGCGTGAGGCGTTAGCCTGCATCTGGGCTTGTGAAAGTGGCACCTCTACCTCTATTGTAGCACCTGTGTCACTATAGACAGCTAGAAGCCACTGGACCAGTTCTAGGCTCGGAGGGAGTGGTATGTCAATGAAGTAGTAGACCAGAGACAGGGGATAAAGTATAAACAAGCCAGCAATTTTAATAAACAACAGCGCTGAATAACACACACATACAAAAGGTATTGACAAGGTAGGCTACACAAAACCAGGTGAGTTACCAGTTTCTTATTTAACCCTTTCTATAATTTAGAATAGGTTATTTCAAGTTTTTAGGTTGATTTAATCAACTTTAGTTCTTCCAAGTTTTAGACGTCTATTTATATCACTAATTTGAAGTTTAGATCTATTTATTTTATCTTGAGTTAACTCTATTTTCTTTTTCAGGTGCAGATGACCAGTAAGTATAATCTCCTTTTTTTCCCCCAGGTACGAGGTAAGTGTTGCATTCTTTTTTCCTTTCTAGGCAACTACAGGCAAGTATAATTTCACTTTAACCTTTAAATTCACTAATACCTTTTTTAGGTGACTAACCCTTTAACACTTTTTTCACAGGAGAAACACTAATCAAGATCAACTTGAACAATCAGAATACACCAAAATAAAAATAAAGAAAGTAACCGTTTAAATCTTTGGATAGTCCTTGTGGTTCAAATTCAAATGAACAATCAGTTCTGTAATCTCAGTCTAGCTTCCTCACTGAGAATGAGAAATCCAAAGTTCCACAATCCTACCAGAAAGATTGTCAGGAAAGAACCCAAAAGCAGACAGGACAACCAGGTAAGGGAAGAATCAAGTCTTTATTGAAGTGACCGATCTCGGGGGTAGAGCAAGAGTTGGCTCAGTGGCAGGTAGGCAGGCAGGCAGAAGTCCATGAATGGCGACGTTCCAGCGAAGACTGGTCCATAGTGGAGGCCTTTTAAGGGTGAGGGTGATGGCTTGATGGCCAGCTGGCGTGCCGGGGTGAAGGGGGGGGCAGCAGGTGTCAGCTGGTGTAGCAGGTGTAGCAGGTGTCAAGGGCGATCGCTTTGATGTCAAGGGCGAGAGGCTGTGACAGTACCCCCCCTCCGAGGGGCGCCACCGGGAGACCTACCAGGCCCGTCAGGGTGCGTCCTGTGGAAGTCCCGGATGAGGTTCGCGTCCAGGACAAGGCGACGAGGGACCCAACACCTCTCCTCCGGGCCATATCCCTCCCAGTCCACGAGATACTGCAGGCCGCGGCGACGCGAGTCCAGGAGACGACGACGAATGGTGTAAGCCGGATGATCGTTGATCATACGAGGAGGTGGGGACGGGGGGGCCGGAGGAACTAGAGGGCGGGTAGAGACAGGTTTGAGGCAGCACACATGGAAGGAAGGGTGAACCCGGAGAGTGCGGGGCAGCTTCAGACGGACCACAGAGGAGTTAATGACTTTGACAATGGGAAACGGACCAATATACCTGGGGGACAGTTTTTTAGCGTCCGATCTCAAGGATAGATCCTTGGTAGAGAGCCATACCTGGTCACCGGGGGAGTAGTCCGGAGCAAGGGGTGCGATGACGATCCGCCAAGCGCTGGTAACGGGCGGAGGCCCTAAGCAGTGCAGCACGGGCTCGCCGCCAGGTCCGACGGCACCGACGGACATGGGCCTGGACAGACGGAACCGGAATGTCTACCTCTTGAGAAGGAAAAAGGGGAGGCTGATAGCCGTAAAGGCATTGAAAAGGGGACAACCCAGTAGTAGACGATGGCAAGGTGTTATGGGCATGTTCTACCCAGGGAAGTTGTGAGGACCAAGAGGATGGGTTGGCAGACAGCGGAGAACAGTCGCCAATGCCTGGTTGGCCCTCTCGGCCTGGCCGTTGGTCTGAGGATGGAACCCCGATGACAGGCTGACGACGGCACAGCAGAAAGCCTTCCAGACAGCGGAAGTGAACTGGGGGCCACGGTCAGACACTATATCATGGGCAAGACCGTGGACCCAGAAAACCTCCCTGACCAGCAGACCCGCAGTCTCTCGAGCCGAAGGCAGTTTAGACAAGGGCAAAAAATTAACAAATTTACTGAAGCGATCGACAACAGTCAGTACAGCGGTGTTACCGTTGGAGGCAGGCAGACCAGAGACGAAATCCAAGGACAGATGCGACCAGGGACGGTGTGGAACAGGCAGGGGGCGCAGCAGACCGGCACTGGCCCGAGTGGAGGGCTTATTCTGGGCACAAACAGGACAGGCAGAAACAAAAGACCCAGTATTCTCTATCATGGAAGGCCACCAGAACCGCCTGCGGAGGAAGGCTAGGGTACGGGTTACTCCAGGATGACAGGTAAGTTTGGAAGAGTGAGCCCACTGCAACACACTAGATTTAACAGCGTCTGGAACAAACAAGCGCCCAGGGGGACCGTTACCTGGGTCAGGCTGAGTCTGTTGTGCTGCCATGACCTCCCTTTCAATGTTCCAGGTGACAGCCGCAGCCACACAGGTAGAGGGAACGATGGTGTCAGGTTGGAGCTTGGGCTCAGACTCCTCCCCATGCACATGAGACAGAGCATCGGGCTTGGAAATCCTGGAGCCAGGTCTGTACGTCAAAGAAAAATTAAGACAAAAAGAGCACCCACCTGGCTTGGCGCGCGGTGAGCCGCTTCGCTGACTGGATGTATTCCAGGTTCTTATGGTCAGTCCACACTATAAAAGGAAGCTCAGACCCCTCCAGAAAATGTCGCCATTCCTCCAGTGCCAATTTCACCGCCAGGAGCTCACGATTCCCCACATCATAGTTCCTTTCAGTTGGGGAGAGACTGTGAGACAGGAAGGCACAGGGGTGTGTCTTGCCATCCTCACTGGAGCGCTGAGAAAGGACCGCCCCCACCCCAATCTCAGAGGTGTCCACTTCTACAACGAACTGTTTGGTTGGGTCTGGCTGGATGAGGATAGGAGCTGTGGTGAAGCGGTGCTTGAGGGCTTGGCAAGCTGCCTCTGCTACAGGGATCCACAGGAACTGTCTAGAGGTAGAGATAAGAGTAGTTAGTGGGGCCGCAACGCGGCTGTAATTGTGGATGAACCGTCTGTAGAAGTTGGCAAAACCGAGGAACCTCTGAAGCTGCTTACGGATGGTCGGGCTTGGCCACTCAAGAACCGCTCTGACCTTGGCGGGGTCCATTCTCACCTGCCCATCGGCCACGATGGAGCCCAGGAAGGTGACTGAAGGGGCATGGAATTCGCACTTCTCTGCTTTTACGAAAAGGCGGTTCTCCAGTAGCCGTTGAAGGACTTGACGGACGTGCATGACATGCTCCGACAGGTCTCTGGAAAAAAAAAATCAGGATATCATCCAGGTAAACAAAAACGAAACGATCCAACACGTCACGTAGGACGTCATTGACTAGACTCTGGAAGACAGCTGGGGCATTAGTGAGACCAAATGGCATCACCAGATATTCAAAATGCCCCAGGGGGGTGTTGAAGACAGTCTTCCATTCATCTCCGTCTCGAACGCAGACCAGGTGGTAAGCATTGTGGAGGCCAAGTTTAGTGAACACTGTGGCTCCCTGGGGAGAATCAAAAGCAGAAGTCATGAGGGGCAGAGGGTACTTATTCTTGACCGTGATGTTATTGAGGCCACTATAGTCAATACACGGCCGGAGGGTTTTGTCTTTCTTGGCCACAAAGAAGAACCCCGCACCAAGGGGTGACGATGACGGGCGAATAAGACCAGCCGCCAAGGAGTCCTTGATGTACCTCTCCATGGACTCCCGCTCAGGCTTGGAGAGGCTATATAGACGGCTGCTGGGGAGGGGAGTGCCCAGCAGCAGGTCAATAGCGCAATCATAGGGGCGATGAGGAGGCAGGGAGAGAGCTTGCTGCTTGTTGAACACGGCTTGGAGGTCATGGTACTCTGGAAGCACCAGTGACAGGTCAGAGGTCTCAGAGCTTGACACCTGACTGGGGACAGACTGAGGCAGAGCAGACTGGAGGCATATGGCGTGACAGACAGGACTCCAGCTCGGCCCCCAGCGTTTGGAGGTGTGGCCCGTGGAAAGTTGTTGTGACCAGGAAAGCGGCGCGTCCTCTCTCTCCTCCGCTCCCGGAGACGGTTGTCCACACGAATGGCCAGGGTAACCAATTCCTCCAACCCTCCAGGCTCGGGGTAGGAAACCAATTCGTCCTTTATGGATTCGCTTAGACCGTTGGAAAACCCGGCCTGGAGGGACTCGTTGTTCCATCCGCTCTCCGCTGATAGCGTACGGAACTCAACTGAGTAGTCAGCGACGCTGCGGGAACCCTGGCGGAGAGAGATCAGTCTTTTTGAAGCGTCCTTTCCCCGCACGGGATGATCAAAAACCTGGCGAAAAGCAGTGGTGAACTCAGCGTAGGATGAGGAAGTGGAGGCCCGCATCTCCCACACCGCTGTAGCCCAATCCAGAGCGCTTTCCCGGAGAAGATCCGTGATGTAAGCGACTTTGGCTCCATCCATGGAATGACTGGGGCTGCTGGTTAAACACAATCTCACACTGCATCAAAAAAGGGTGACAAAGTCCAAAATCTCCATCGTACTTATCGGGCGGGGCAACCCATGGTTCCTTAGCCGAAGTTGATGGCGCTGAGGGTGGCGGAGCTGGAGGGGCGGGTCCCGGGCTAGCGGAGGCTCCAAGTTGGGTCTGGATTCCGGAGATCTTTGAGCCGAGCTCACGGAGGGCGTCAGCCATCTCCTGTAGCACCTGGCTGTGCTGGCCAAGGACCGATTCCTGGTTGGCTACAGCTTGGCAGACCGTGGCCAGGTCTGTGGTGGAATGGTCTGCTGGGTCCATAGTGGCTGGAACGTACTGTCACGTGTCAGGAAAGAACCCAAAAGCAGACGGGACAACCAGGTAAGGGAAGAATCAAATCTTTATTGAAGTGACCGATCTCGGGGGTAGAGCAAGAGTTGGCTCAGTGGCAGGTAGGCAGAAGTCCATGAATGGTGACGTTCCAGCGAAGACTGGTTCATAGTGGAGGCCTTTTAAGGGTGAGGGCGATTGCTTGATGGCCAGCTGGCGTGCCAGGGTGAAGGGGGGGCCAGCAGGTGTCAAGGGCGATCGCTTTGATGTCAAGGGCGAGAGGCTGTGACAAAGATGGAACAACGGTCTGTTCAGGTAAGTCAAACCATATGGAGGTGGTGTAGATGAGTTTATCCAGATGTCCTTTCAATAGGGAAGAGTTCCTTGGGTGGGGCTCGCCATCTAGTGTCCGTGTGTGCGCCGTCCTCACGTGCACGCACAAAAGAAGAATCCGTCGTCGTAGTCCTGAGAAGACTTTCACGGAGAGGGAAAAAAACCTGGCCTGCATAACAGGCCATGCACAAAACAGTTCTCTCATCAACAGTCCATAACCAACAAATCAAAATAAATTATATTTCACCACACAACGAAAATACATTTGGGCTTTGTCCTTATAATGGTTCTGCTTGTGATGTTAGCTAGCTTACTGTACTTTTCCAGGCTAGAGCGGTTAGGTACTTTTACAGACTAGCACAGTTAGCTACTTTCACAGGCTAGCACATATAATGAAATTCGACATAAACTATACCAAAACTCACCAAAACCGTTCTGTGGCTATCCCACAGGCACAACTTCGGTTTTATAAGTATTTATCTTCACTTTTCAGATGTTTCGAGAGATTTTCATCGCATGTTCAGCAGATATCTTTTCTGTTTGCTCTCGGTCGTGGCTAGTTCGTTCTGGGTTTTACTGAGCAGGGCTCATGCAGCTAGTTCGTTCTGGGGACTGAGCCGGGCGCATGCTGCGCACGCTGCACACGGAATCTTAAAGGGGCAGAGAGGGTTGGATTAAAGGGATTGTCAGAAAATTTTTAACCTCACATGAAATTAATATAAGCCAAATGGTATGAACTTCAGTTGTTTTTAGGTACAATATTTATTACTATCAATTATTTATGTATGTATCAATTGTTATTTATTTATTACTCTATGGCTATTTATTATATAATCTCAACCCTGGGTTACACTATGACCGCTCCTTCACCCTCAGGACAGATCACCAGGCCCCGACAGTGCTGCTGTCCACATCTGGGACAGGCCACAAACCCCTGAGGCTGCACCACTGGTCTGACCGCCTCCGCCAGTACAACTTCAGCCTGCAGTTCACCCCAGGTAGAGACAATGTTGTTGCTGACCTGCTCCCTTGCTCTGTCTCCACCCCAGCTCCACAGACGGACACTGACTGTGTGGAAAAGAACATTGTCCAAATGCTACACACACTCCTTCAGGCCACTGTCTCTCTGCAAGAGCTGAGGGCAGCCTCCGAACAAGACCCTGTCCTCTCCCAGCTCCGCACCTACATCCAGAACGGCTGGCCTCAAGGTCCCAGAGGAGCTGGCTGCGTTCTCCCGAGTCAGACAGGAGCTCTCCTGCTGGAACGACACCTGCGTGGCACGTGGGTTTTGCACAGTGGTCCCAAGTGTTCTCCGTGCACGTGTTTTGAATATGGTGCAGGAAGGCCACCTGGGCATTGTGAAACTGAAACAGCGCTGCCGAGACCTGGCGTGGTGGCTGGGGATAGACAGAGATATTGAGGCTCTGGTGAAGGACTGTTCTGCCTGCCTTGTGAGTGGCAAGACTGGCCACCAGGCTCCCCCACCCCTGCAACCTCTCGCCTGGCCCTCTCAGCCCTGGGAACACCTGTGGTGAGATCCATGGAGTTCCCCACCACCAACGCTTCATGGTAGTCGCCTACGATCTACACTCGAAATGGCCTGAACTAACCACTTCGGCACGGACCTCACAGGTCATTGACTTCCTGGACTCTCTCTTTTCTCGCTGGGGCCTCCCAAAGACTATCACCACTGACAACGGTCCTCAGCTGGTCTCTGCTGAGTTCACTGCTTATTTCGAAAACAAGGGCATCCATCACATACGCACTGCGTATTACCACCCCCAGGCCAACAGCGGCGTTGAACGTTTTCACCAGTCACTGAAGAACGGCCTCAGAGCACACATGGCCCAAGGGTGCTCTTTCACGCAGGCCATCCGTCACACTCTGCTGCACTATCGGGCCACACACATCTCCCCAGCCTCTCTCATGCTGGGCTGGGAACTGTGCATGCCCCTTGACAGGCTCCGTCCCTCCACACCTCAGGCACCTCCCTCTGGGGTCAGAGCCTCAGTCACTCGTCAGCAGATGCGGATGAAGCAACGGTTTGACCAGTCAAAACGAACCAGGGTGCCAGACATCAATGCGTCAGACTGGGTCAGGGTCCGCAGGCCCCACAGGGACAATAAAATGGCTTCAAACTGGTCCTCTCCAAGTCACCCGTCAGCTGGGCCCAGCCACCTACCTCCTCAGCGATGGCACTCGGTGGCACTCCAGTCGTCTGCGGAAGGTGTCAGCTCCGCCACACACAGCTGGTGACACAACCTTAGCCATTCCCTCAGTATGGCAAGACGCCTTGGGGCTTCATGCAGCTCCTACACGGGCCCCAGACATTCCTGGGTCTCAGCTTCCCCGCCTCGCGGCCTGTTCGCACACATTTACGCCCTGGCCACCTAGAGGACTTTGTGTCAACCTTTCATGTTTGAAATCATCCTGCCGGGGGGGGGGGTGTTATGTCTACACACTGGATCACCAGTGCTGCAATTAGTTAATGATAGCATTGTTCTATTGCACCTTGATTGATGTGTGATGCCCAGTAGTTCTGTTCTTGTTAAATCCTGCCGGGGGGGGGGTGTTAAGTCTGCACACATCGACAGTGATGCATTTGATTTGGCGCTGTTCTATTGTGCTGGGAGCAATTGGTGATGCCTGTGGGCACTGGGTTGTTTGATCGGGTCTGCCTGTGACGCTGTGTCAGTCAAAATAAACAATGCAACGCAGAGGTTGTGTGGAGCGACAGCGCTGTGTCCTGACGTGATTTCTAAACACAATAGGTTCTTTGTGAAAATTTTATAGAACATCGAGAAGTCCATTATAACTTTGTTGATTTTGAGAAAGCATTCGACAGATTGTGGCAACAGGCAGTATGGAAAATTAGAAAACATAACATCAACGAACACCTTGTCCAAGTTAACGAAGCTCTTTATAAAAGCCTCAAAAAGCGCAGTGCTAGTGAACAGCACACTCAGCGACTGGTTCACTACAACAGTAAGTGAGACAAGGTTGTTTACCGTCACCGTGCCTTTTCAATGTATTCCTTGAAGAGATCGTCACCAACGCTATGGAGGGTGCAAGTGTTACAGTTAAAATACAACAAGAGACACGCTCAGGCATATAAAGGGCAGCCTGACAACGCTTGGGTCCTAACACCTACGTTGAGAAAAATGCTTTTCTTGCCATTACTGATGAACCATACAGAGATTATTTCTTAGAATAAAAGGTTTTCAAGTGCTGCATATATTATGTTAAAGATCAATTATTGATGTCTGAAGCCAAAGCAGACAGTCAAAAGAAACTTTCAAAAGACTCCCAAGGACATAAAAACCTCTTTTCATGACAAGCGGCCAACGAGGTATTGAATGCCTTTGTTTCATGTTCGCGCTCAGCGCCATTTTGTATTTTCATTTATTTTCATGATATGTACTGTATAATTTACTGATGCATTTATGTTATGTTCATTCACAAATATACTTCTCACGGCGTGACTAAGACGTGGGTGTATCAGAAAAACAAGACGTGCCCAAGCAATAAACACCCGTTTCAAAGAACCAACCGGTGTCTGTGTTGTCGCTACACCGAAAACTCGCCTGCTCAACACAGGTAGGAGAGACAAGACTGCAGCGGGTAATGACGCGACGAAGACCCAGCATATCAGAAAAGCAAAGCCCATAACGCACTGTCGGCATAGTGACCGCAAGCAACGGTGATTAGACGGTGTTGAAAGCGCAACTTTTCATGCCAAAGCCAGGAAGTGCTCTACCACATCCGTTAAGTTAAGGTGGTGTGAGAAGTGGTTCGACTTGGAAATTGCAACTAAGGACTCAGGTCTATTAACCTTGCATACTGTGCTTAGCCTACATGTTTGGGGGTAAATCTAATGTGCCGGTGTTCGTGGTTGTTACATGTCATAAGGTTTAAAGGGGAACGTCACCCCTTAAGCAAGGTATAATAACAACTTAACCCCATAAGCAAGCGAACAAGTTTTAATAAGGGTTAAAGAAAAGGACATTACTATACACTGAAGTTTGAGATTTGTAAAAATATGTTTTATGATAAGTAACTGAGCTTAAAAGGCAACTTAAGTAAAGTTTACCACTGATGTGAAAACCTCTTATGTAAAGGACAAGAGATTTAATGCATTTCTAAGCATATTCCCTCTGCAATGAATGTTTATACTTGCATATTTGTGCCAAAGTAATTCCCAGTCTTCTTATTTTTTGTTTTGAAATTGACGTCAACTTGAGGTCTAGATAAATTAAATAATACTGGTTATCTTGAAGCAATATTAAAGTCTATATTTAGAAAATTAGTCTTCACACAGTTGTCAATGAATTCATACAGTTATTAATAACCTTCCTAGCTACTAACATTTAGGCCTACTGTAGTTTACATTTACATATAGCCTAACAGAAATCCAATTCGAGGTCAATAGTTACATATACACATTTATATCCATCTCTGAAAAGGAGATGGATATAAATGTGCTGCTGGATTCACCATAAGATGTCTTTGGGTACAAGCAGCAGGGTGCTGTGGGAAATATCGGGATACCAAGGCTGATTGCGCCACATCAAATTGAATGCCGTTTCTAAAATCGTACCATCTCTTCTCTTTCAATTCAGTCATCGCTAAATTTCTCAAATAAAGTTTTCAAAACTGTAAGGTAACATTTTAACAGACCAACATGTTAAATGTCATCTTTCTATGGAATATATACTGTATACAAAAATAGAACGGAATGCGATAGTGAAAGTGTCTTCTTCTCACGGTTTACTGGCGGATCGCAAACTACTTTAAGGCGCATACCGCCACCTACTGTACAAGAGTGTGAAACATGTCATTTTACCCTATTAAATTCGACCTATCAAGACTGTGTCACTTCAAAAAGTAGAGTGTCTTCGATGGGTGTGAAGTAGAAAAAGAACAGCAGCAGTCTTTGCGCTCTCACTGCTATAACGTTTTACTTTTGTTTGTTGGCTTTTATACTTGACAACGCGCACCACATCAGCCAATACACCCACACATGTACCACCTTACACCACTGATTTACTGACACACATCCATACTTTGTATCAAATTTATTCTTTATTTTGTAATATATCATTTTGGTTTATTGAATGGTTTTGGGGTGTCCCCCTTTTTAGTTGCACCCTGTTGAGCCAGGGGTTGTAACATGGGCGCGCGTCCTTTACATTAATTAGTTGGTAATTATTTTCTTGAATTCGGGCAAGCATATGTTGTATTCACGTAATTTGTTGGTCAATTGATAGCGCTCCCGAGTTTGTTTGAAAGCAGGGGCTGGTAAGTGAAATGGTATTTCTTTGGTTTGGCGGTATAGTCATTTGGGTTAATAGCACTAGTTTTGGGAGGGGGGGCACTGATTTTTAATTAGAATCTGTGTCCCCTGAGTTGGATAAATTGTTTGGGCGTTATTTGGGTGTGTGTAGGGAGGAGAGCTTGTTGCTGGTGGGTATACAGTGTACTACGCAAATTTGATCAAGGTGGATAGGGGGTATTGCCTGTGCACAATTAAATTTCAGATCTCTCACCTGGTAGATATAGGGCGTCTCCCCTTGGGGTATATATATACACACACACACACACACACACACACGTATATGTATTTAAAACCAGTAGTGTGGTGTGGATGGGATTTGTAGCAGTTGTCTCGGGGACACTCCGTAGCTGCTGGTGGGGTCGCCAGATACTGGTTGCCTTCACGGGCTATGGGCTTAGTGTTTAAAGAGCCCAGACACAGAAGCACCTGAAGACTAGGGAAAAGTTGAATAGCTGAATGGTCAGGCAGTTAGAGGGGGAGTTCTGGAATTTGTTTTTGCACACGTTTTCCCCATGTTTTCCTTGCGTAAATTTGAATAGTTTTGTCCCACATGGCGGCTATTGATGAGTTTGACCGTAATCCCTCAGTGGAAGGGATAGAGCGGCGCATTAATAAGGACCAATTGCTTAAAATAGCAGGTTTTAATTCGTTGGATGTTGGTGATAGAAGGCAAAAGTAGACATGTTGTTAAGGCCGCAGTGAAATCCCAGTTGGATTGGAAGGTCTTGTTAAGTTAGGCAGAGAAGAGGCCTGGTCCACTTCTCCAGCCACCTGTAGGTAGTAATCTCACGTTTGAACCGCAGAAAGCATTGCTCTTGTTTCAGCTAGAGAATGATAAAAAACGTGAAGCCGAGTTGAAATTGGAGCAAGCAAAGTTACAGCTACAACACGCTAAACTGGATTTAATCAAGACAAGTAGAACAAGAGGTGATCCAATTATGGACTTTCACAGATCTCCTGGTGAGTCTCCAGACCGGTTTGATGCCAGCAATTTGCGTCTCGTCCCACCGTTCAGTGAACGGGATCCGGACACTTTTTTTCTGTTTGAGCGCTATAACAGAGGTCTAGGGCCTCTACAGATGTGATGAATAGAGCTGGCGAACACTATGGCGGTGTGACTTCGTTTAGAGAATCATGGAGGCAGAGCTTCAGTTTGAGGATATTTATTCGAAGAACATGGCTGTATCTGTCATTGAAACACAATTTCCTCGAAATGGAAGAGGCAAACTGTAGCTCACTAGCGGACAGATGGACTGAAACAAGCTGGTTAGAACAGGAAAGTCTATTTCTTAAAGGCCAGTAATCTTACCAGTAAACTGAAGTGAGAGCTGAATATTAGCGGGAGCCAAACTAAACTCCTCTTCTTAACAAAGGCTTTCCGACACAGCCACTGCCAAAAGTCTACCTAGACCTTTTGAACGTAACAGGAAAGCCTCTCAGGGGTCCTCTGTACCCGGGAGCTGCACCAACCGGGACACAGGGCACAGGAAAGTTCTGTCCTTCACCTGCACGGCCGCAGTGCGGATGCGCCCGTCAGCTCCAGGGTATGTCTGCGTGACCCTACCAACAGGCCAGAGTGCATGAGGAAGCTGCGGGTCAACGATGAGGGCCACCTGGCCAACTGACAGTTCCTTGCCATCCTTCCTCCATGTCTGCCTCTCTTGCAGACCTGTTTAGTGGCAAATGAAGGTGGACCAGAAATGGTCAGCAAGCACTTGACTGTCTCCAGTGACCTTTCCCAAGGTGGTCACTGAAGTCGTAGACCGGTTCAGGTAGAGACGAATCACAGTGTCCCATGATGAAGATGTTCGGAGTAATGGGATCCAGATCTGCGACATCTGAGGAGAGGTAGTCCAATGGCTTCACGTTCATGATAACCTCCACTTCAATGAGGACAGTCTCGGACACTGATCTTTCAAGATGACCGTGAGGACAGTTTTCACTGACTTCACCTCCCTCTCCCAAGTGCCACCGAAATGAGGTACGCTCGGCGAGTTGAAGTGGAACATGATCTCCTGCTTGGCCAACTGTTCCTCCATTCTGGGTGCCATCTCAGTGAAGGCTTCCTGGAGCTCTGTCTCCTCTGACAAAGTTCATGCCGTTATCACTGAGAAACACAAAAGGTGTACCACCGCGTGAGATGAAGCATCTCAGCGACATCAGGAAGGCATCAGAGTCCAAGCTTTCTAGGGAGGTCAAGATGTACGCAGCGTGTAGTCATGCACTTGTACATGATCCCCACCTCGCTCATTCCGGCGCCTTATATTGACGTGAAATGGCCCGAAGCAGTCTACTCCTGTGGAATAGAACGGGGGCTTGTAGAGACGCAGGCGAGAGGGCGGAGGATCAGCCATCGTGGGCACATCAGGCTTTGCTCGCCACAGCTGATATTCTCAGCAGGAGTGCCGATGCTTGCGGATCGCTTCTCTTCCACGTAGAACCCAGAATTTACCTCGGAGAACGGCGAGCACCCTCTCAGGCCCAGGGTGGAGAAGAGTTTGATCATAGTCTTGGGTGAGCAGCTTTGTCAGAGATGGTGCAGATCCAAGACAACTGGGTGAATGGCATCCATCTCCAAGTTCTCAGCTCTGTGCAGCCTGCTGCCTACTCTGAGGAGACTTGCAGCCTCGTCATACCCTGGAGAAAGAGAGCCCAAATTACTGTCCAAGAGAAGCGATCGGTCGGACTTGAGAGCCTTGATCTCGTCTGGGAATGAGTCCAGCTGGGGTCATTCAAGGAGGACCTTCTCAGCATTGAGATAGCCGGCTACTTCACAAGGGTGATCTGCGGTCTGGGCATCAGCCGCCCCGTGAAGGGGCCCGACTGTTGCTTGGACAAGCTCTTTCTATTACGAGAAATCTTCGATGGCAGGAAGCTGAGGACCGGGAGATATGGTTACATTACAGATTATGGCGGACTTCTTCAATTCGCTATCGTCAGACTCAGAATGAGCAGAGGGCATAGTAGGCCACTGATCTTCAGGTAAGTCGAGGAACTCTGGACCTTGGTGCCATCGATGTTGTTCGGCTAATTCCTCCAAGGTTAGACGCCGAGTGATTTCAACTGCTGGGTTTGTGACAGTTCACGCATCTCCAGTAGGGCTGGGTGATATGACTTCAAATCAATATCACGATTATTTCAAACCTTTACCTCGGTTATGATTAATGAACGATTTTATATGGGGTTTTTTTATGCACTGCCCTCAGTTCTGACAAGGTCTGTACTGCAAATATGCTGAACTGCCGGGATATTTTTTTTCTAATGAAGCATACCTTATGTTTGATTTTTAAATAATTCAAAGGAAACAGATGATTTATGGCTATTTGTTGAATATTTCAAACAGTCGAAATCGCAGGTTCCATTCGTCAATGCAGTGCAACGTAAGGCTGAAGTATAGCTCCAGCGTTCTACCTGACCAGAGATCAGACGTGGCTGCAAAGTACCGAAAAGATTTTAGTTCAGCTGCTGCCTTCTCACGACAGGTTTTGTACATGTTGGGCACTGCTGTTTGGTTAAGATATTTTCGCGATGCGCATCTTTTGTCGAGGGTTAACGAGATGTTTAAACCCACTATGTTCCACAGTAGCCATATCCTTTGCGATATAATATGCAATGGCATCCGTTATTTCTTTCCGTTTTCTTGAATCCTTTGCATATTGTGTGGCATTTGCAAATACTGGTTAGCGACAGCTGCTTTGTGGAAGCACTTTAGCATTTGTCGGTCTCTCTTTTTTTGAGCCATACACTCTTCATATTCGGTAATGCGATTGTGTTCCACGCAATTTAACAAATTGGTGGTGTTCCCTTTGGTCGCTGAAATTGTTTTTCCGCAGTGTTTACATTTGACTTTTTTGTTCTGTGTAGTCTTCACTGAAGCCAAAATGTGTCCAAACAACAGGCACGGCATTCTTGCTAGGTATAAGCCGCTCAGGTTGAGGCCCATTTGTTGGCTCAGTGTTAGCGCTTGTGTCATCCATGCCGCCAGCTTGCTTTGAGTGAACTCGGACTAACGTTAGTTGGACGGGGCAGAGGCACGTGACTTAACACGACGTAGTATTTTTTTTTTAATAAAAAGGGACAGTTCATGAACGCACGCATTGGGGAAATTATTAACCAACACGAGCAAGATTAAGTCGGTGAGAGGTTCTTAATGTCGGTTTCGATACATTTTCGGTTAATTGCCCAGCCCTAATCTCCAGCTATCGGGCTCAGTCAGGTTCTGGATTTCCACGACTTGTGTGCCCATGAAGACTTTGTATCTACAGGACTCTGACTTGACCCAGTAGAGAACTGTGGTGGAGTCTGACCACAGCACAACCCACTGGATGGGCACGGTGAGCTTGGCTTGGAGTACGTCGACAAGCTGAGCACCTCTGAAGGTAGCACTCACGTCGGGACATCGACAGCTGCTTCCTGGGAGCCACCCGAGACCTAGCGAGCACGAAGGAAACGTGGACTTGCCGTTGGTTATCCATGGTCTGCATGTAGGCAACAGAGCCGTATGTGCGCTCCTTGAATGGCCTCGGCGACGGCAAACCGTCTGAGTTAATGGAAAAAATGCTGCCTGTGCTGGGATCGGCTGATCCGGCCTCTCTTTTCACACACATTTTTCTGAGGCAGCTCCCCGCACCTGTAGGCACAGCACTGGCCAGTTCTCCTCTCGCCGCCTCCAAGGACTACCGTTCTCTGGCTGCTGAAGCAGACAGGGTTTTCCTGGCCAACCGGCAACAGTTTGTGCATGCCCTGCTACCCCACCAGACCGCCCCACCACCACCACCTGTGTACGACTATATGGACACCGCGGCTGCGGTGACAGCCCGCCGCCAACCTGACGACGGGCTCTGTTATTACCATGCCAGGTTTGGGGCAAAAGCAAAACAGTGTCGCAAACCCTGCAGTTACAGGGTTCAAGGAAACGCCAAGGCCGGCGCTCGTTAACGGCTATGGGCGCCGGCCGTGACTGCAAGCTGTTGTTCATCAGAGACTCCTTGTCGGGCCGGCGGCTGCTGGTTGACTCTGGCGCTCAACGCAGCATACTACCAGCACAAGCTGTGGACACGATGACCGACAGTCACGGCCCCCAGATGGACGCCGCCAACGGCACGTCCATTCGGACGTACGGTATCAGACATGTGGACGTGTGTTTTGGCGGCCGACGTTTCGGCTGGGACTTTGTGATGGCTGCTGTATCCACCCCGCTCCTAAGTGCGGATTTCCTCTGTGCTTTCAACCTGCTGGTGGATGTTAAAAACTGTCGCGTGATTGATGCAGTCTCTTTTGCGTCATACCCCTGCACGCTTGGGGGGGCTGGAGCGCTGTGCCTCGCTAACACACTCTCCACCGGGGATCCATACCAACGCCTGCTCGCAAATTTCCCCGAGCTCACCACACCCACCTTCTCCTCGGCGGTGACCAAGCACGGCGTGGAACATCATATCACCACAGTGGGCCCCCCAGTTTACGCTCGGGCCCGACGCCTCGACTCGGCCAAGCTCGCAATAGCTTGACTATGGAGCGCCTCGGCATTGTCCGCCGTTCTGACAGCCCGTGGGCTTCCCCTGGTTACTAAGGCCGACGGGGGTTGGCGCCCGTGCGGGGACTATCGTCGCCTAAACAATGCCACGACCCCCGACCGGTACCCCATACCGCACATACAAGATTTCTCTACCCACCTGGCGGGCGCTGCCATCTATTCCAGAATCGACTTAGTGCGGGGGTATCACCAAGTGCCGGTCCACCCACTGGATGTCCCAAAAAACGGCTGTCATCACACCCTTTGGGCTCTTTGAGTTCTTACGTATGCCTTTCGGCCTTAAAGGGGCGGCGCAGACGTTTCAGCGTCTTATGGATTCTGTGCTCCGCGACATGCCATTTTTGTTTGTGTACTTAGACGACATCCTCGTGGCCAGCGCGTCGGCGGAGGAACACATGACGCACCTCAGACAGCTGTTCGACAGGCTCAGCGAACACGGCCTCATCATCAACCCAGCTGAGTTTCAGTTCGGGGAGTCGTCCATCACCTTCCTCGGGCACCACATCACTCCACAGGGGGCCGTTCCCCTCCCTGCCAGGGTTGAGGCTGTCACCATGTTCCCCCGCACTGTACAGTCGCTGCAGGAATTCCTGGGCATGGTGAACTTTTATAACAGTTTCCTGCCCCGTGCCGCCCACATCATGCGTCCCCTGTATGAGGCCCTGCGGGGTAAGAAGTCTAAGGACGAGCTGGACTGGTCTTCGGGGATGGACGAGGCTTTTGTGGCCGCCAAGACCGCACTGGCCAACGCTGCGCTGTTAGTTCACCCGTCGCCTTCCGCCCCCATAGCCCTTACAACGGATGCCTCCGACTACACCGTGGGGGCCGTGTGTGAGCAGTGGGTGGGGTGGGGGGCTGGCAGCCGTTGGCGTTCTTCAGTAAACAACTCCGTGAGAGCGAGCGCAAATACAGCACCTTTGATAGGGAACTACTGGGTCTCTTCCTCGCAACCAGACACTTTAGGTTCCTATTGGAGGGCCGACAGTTCACCGCTTTCGTGGACCACAAGCGGCTGACGTTCTGTATGGCCAAAACCTCAGAACCGTGGTCTGGGCGTCAGCAGCGCCATCTCGCGGCGGTTTCCGAGTTTACCACGGACATACAACACGTGTCGGGCAAGGATAACTTCGTCGCCGACTGCCTTTCACGGGCGGTTGTTAACGCCGTTCACTTGGGACTCGGCTACGCCGCTATGGCAGCGGACCAAGCCAAGGACGCGACCGTTCAAGACTACCGGTCGACCCCTACGGCGCTACGGCTGGAGGACGTGACGTTCAACGCGGCCAACACCACCCTCCTCTGTGACATCTCCACCGGTCAACCGCACCCCCTGGTGCCTACTTCCTGGCGGCGCAGAGTTTTCGACACCGTCCACGGTCTTTCCCACCCGGGAGTGAAGGCCTCGACCAAGCTGTTGAGCGTCAAGTTCGTTTGGCCGGGGCTCCGTAAGGATGTTAGAGCCTGGGCCGGCTCGTGTGTGGCGTGCCAACGCGCACCGCCATACCAAGGCCCCTTTGGCGCCGTTTGTGGTTCCAGAGAGGTGGTTTGACCACGTCAATGTTGAGCTGGTGGGTCCCCTGCCCCCCTCCCGTGGTTATACGTTCCTTCTCACTATTGTGGACAGGGCCACCAGGTGGCCGGAGGCTATTCCCTTGTCCTCCACGACGGCAGCAGAGGTAGCACGGGCGTTCATCGGCTGCTGGGTGGCCCGTTTCGGCACGCCTGGTGACATCACGAGCGACCGGGGCTCCCAGTTTACCTCGGAGCTCTGGACGGCGGTCGCTGAGCACCTGGGGGTGAAGATCCACCGCACTACGGCGTACAACCCGCAGAACAACGGACTTTGTGAGCGGTTCCATCGGGACATGAAAGCCGCTCTGCGGGCAAGCCTCACTGGCTGGACCGGCTCCCGTGGGTCATGCTCGGCCCCGAAGGAAGACCTCCTCCGCTGAGCTGGTGTATGGCCAGCCCCTGCGGGTTCCGGGGGAGTTTCTTCCGGATGCTACGGCTCCCTTGTCGGCCGCCTCTCACGTAAGTGCGTCCCGGAGCGCTGCCGGTGCCTTCGCTCCCGTTCCGATGTCTCAACACTGCCTCCCCCGGTCCTACGTCCCCAAGGATCTGCCATCGGCGAGGTACGTCTATTGTCATTTGCAGAGCTTTTTATTAGCTTGTAGAGCAGTGCAACAATGCCATCTATTGGCGACGTCTATTGGAAAAGTACTACATTCAACACTCCCACTTACTTTTTCAATAACATTAAGTCCCTTTAAATAATATTACAGAGCCGTGCTCTCCTTCACAAAAATAATGTCATCAAACTTTAAACAACAACAAAAAAAATCTTCCTTTTTCAAATACTGTTTACATTGTTTTTATTTGGAACTCTTTTTCACATTTCAGATTCAAGAATCACATTTTTCAGACTTGCTTTGATCAGGCAGTGTTCGGCGTACACCTGTCAAGCACAAATAACCACTTTAATTAAACAGGGAAAAGTCCAATTTCTCCCCTGAGATAACCAAACTTTTGTTTGGTCAGTGGCTTGGTCAATATATCCGCTTTCATGTCATTTGTTGGACAATATTGCAGTTCTATTTGTCCATTCTGCACACATTCACGGATGTAGTGATAGCGAATGTCTATGTGTTTGGTCCTGGAGTGGTTCACAGGGTTCTTTGCGATTGCGATGGCTCCTTGGTTGTCTCCCAGGATCACTGTGGACATAGACTCCACTCCGAGGTCACTAAGTAATCATCTCAGCCAGATTCCTTCCTGAGCGGCTTGACTGAGTGCTGTATTGGATCGAGCACTCGTTGCTCGATTGTGTTGGACTGTCACCACTACTGAGTTCTGTAATACACTGGTCGAGCCTAGTAGTGTGTGACGTCTCCGTCAGTATAGATCAGACTTGTGCCGCATCCTCGTCTCTGTGTACTTATAGATTAGTGATTAAGTTAGTAACCCACGAATAGCAACACTACAATAGTGTACATAAGAGAAGTCACAACATGGTGTCAGAAGACGGAGTTACGGTCTAATTCGAGGGCGGTACTTCAACGAGTTCGCTGGTAGCTGAGGCAGCTAGCTAACACGTGCTAGCCTGCGCACAAATATGGAACAGTTCAAGCCGCCACCACCGCTGATACTTACCGGGAATGTCGCAGAAAACTGGAGAAGATGGGAGCAGCGTTTCCAGCTGTACATGACCGCTTCAGGTGCGTTGGATAAGGAAGAGACGGTTAAAATAGCCATTCTGCTTCACACCATCGGCGAGGAGGCGCTGGAAGTGTATAACACACTCCCCGTCATCCCAGAAGGAGACGACGAATCGATGGAGGACGTTCTGAAAGCCTTCAAGGGTCTACTGTTGAAGCAACTGATGAGTAGGCCACATCTCAGTTGGAAAAGAAGGATGTGGTGTATTGGATCGAGCACTCGGTGCTCGATTGTGTTGGACTGTCACCACTACTGAGTTCTGTAATACACTGGTCGAGCCTAGTAGTGTGTGACGTCTCCGTCAGTAAAGATCAGACTTGTGCCGCATCCTCGTCTGTGTACACTTATATATATATATATTAGTGATTAAGTTAGTAACCCACGAATAGCAACACTACAATAGTGTACATAAGAGAAGTCACAACAAGTGCCATGTACTCGGCTTCTGCTGTTGAAAGTGCAACTGTTGGTTGTTTCTTGCTGAGCCAGCTCACCGCTCCTCCACTCAGTAGAAAGATATTGCCTGTTGTTGAGCGGCGATCATCCTGATCTCCAGCCCAATCTGCATCTGAGAATCCAATCAAAGCTCCAGAGGCTGACTGCTCATACTTGAGAGCAAAGTTCACTGTCCCTTTCAAGTAACGAAGTATCCTCTTCACAGCAGTCAGATGTGAAGCATCTGGATTTGCGTTGAACTTTGACACAGCACTCACTGCTTGAGCTATGTCTGGTCTTGTAACCATTGCAGCATACAGCAGACTTCCTACCATTGACTGATAGGCATGTTGGTCCACTGGCTTACTGACACCATCACTCTTCCTCAACCTGATGTTGGCATCAGCAGGAGTTGCTACAGGATTTGCATTGTCCATTCCATATTTCTGAAGTATGGCTTCAATGTATTGCTTCTGATGAAGAATGACAGTTCTTTTCTTTATCTTGAATCACAGAGATGCCCAGTATATAGGACAGCTCACCCATGTCCATCTTGTAGCGCTCCTTGAGAGCCACTTTTAGCCCGTTCATGCTTTCAGTTGACTCTGTTATCAGAATGAGATCATCAACATAAACCGCAAGTATCTCAAGCTCTTGTCTTAATCTCACAAACACACAGGGGTCTGATGTGTTCTGTTTGAATCCAATTTCCATCATGAACTCTGAAGGCCTTGCTCCAGCAGCGAGGAGACTGCTTCAGTCCATAGATTGATTTTTTCAGTTTACACACCAGGTGCTCCTGTCCTGGTTTAATGTAGCCCTCTGGTTGCTGCATGTAGATTTCCTCTTCCAGGGTTAGGAAGGGTAAGGAATCCAGTTACGACATCCATCTGGTGTACATGTAGATTGTTTTGAATAGCAAAGGACAGTAATGTACGAACAGAGCTGAAGCGTACAACTGGTGAAAAGGTTTCATCGTAGTCAGCACCATACAACTGAGAGTAGCCCTTGGCAACAAGCCTACACTTGTATCGTTCCACTCTTCCATCACTATAATGCTTGACTCTGAACACCCATCTCGATCCTACTGCTTTTCTTTCTCTTGGTAAATCCACCAAGTCCCAAGTCTCATTTTCCAGCAGCGACTCATATTCCAAGTCAGCCGCCTCCTGCCATTCTTTTGCATTAGGACTCTCCAATGCCTCTTTTAGTGTGATTGGCTCTGTCACACGACACATATTGGCATGATGTTCAACAGTCATATCAGCGAACTCATCATATCCATATCTCTTTGGCGCATTTCTGGTTCTGCCGCTTGTTCTGACAGTGCTGCTATCAGCAGTGACTGCGTCATCTTGTGTTTCACTGTCATCTGTTTTCATGTTTATCTCGTTCTCTGAACAGGGTACTTTCACTTCCTGCTTCCAGTCGAAGTTTGATTCATCAAAGATTACATCACGACGGATTAGAATCCTCCTTCTCTTCATCGTACAGGCGATAGCCCTTGGCATTGTTTGCATATCCCACAAAACGAAGCTTTATAGCCTTTTTGTCCAGTTTCCGTCTCTCTTCATCTGGGACATGTGCATAAGCAATACAGCCAAACACCTTCATGTGACTCGTTAGGTTTCTTTCCACACCATCTGTCATAGGGTGTCTCTTCCTTCTGAACAGCTGTGGGCAGCCTGTTCTGTATGTAAGCTGCTGTGGCTATAGCCTCTGCCCAGAACATCTTTGCATGAGACAGCATGCTTCTAGCTGCTTCGACCAACGTCCTATTTTTTCTTTCTGCAACGCCATTTTGCTGTGGTGTGCGAGGTACAGTCATTTCATGGTGGATGCCTTGAGCCTTCAAATATTCTTGAAACTCCTTTGAGGTGTACTCACCACCATTGTCAGTTCTCAGCCTTGCAACGTTCAGGCCACACTCATTTGAGAATGTTCTCTCAAATTCCTTGAACTTGTCTAGTACCTCATTCTTCTGTTTCATGAAGTATACCTTGCAGCATCTTGAATAGTCATCAATGAAAGTCAAAGTATTTTGCTCCACTTATCGACTCAGTCTGCATGGGACCACAGACATCACTATGAATTAGCTGCATCTTGCGTTTGGAACGGATTCCTCCAATCCACTTGAATGGCTTTTTAGCCAACTTGCCTTCCACACATCCTTCACAAAAAGGAATCTCTTTCTCTGTGGAGAAGTCCACTCCATTTACCAGATTTTTTAGCTCCTTCAGCTTGGTAGTGTGACCAAGGCGCTGGTGCCACAGGCTGGCAGCTACTGATGCACTGTGACAGATAGATTCACTTCCTTCAATGTCTAGCTGATACAGTCCATCAACTCTGTGTTCCCATTCCTTTTAGTGTTCCATCTTTTCCACGTAGGTAGCAGCGAGACTTTTTGAACTGCACTGTATTCCCTTTTTTGGTAGCAGCTCCCACTGAGAACAAATTCCCAGACAGCTTTGGAACATACAGTACATCATACATTGTGGCATTTTTTACATCACTTGATTTGAAAGTCATTTTCATGTTGACATTTCCAATTCCTAGAGCGTCAACCACGCTGCCGTCACCTAGTTTCACCGACTGTGCTTTTGAGAATTGCTGATATTCTTGGAGAATTTCTTTATCACAAGTCATGTGCTTTGATGCTCCAGAATCAATTATCCATTCAACCTGTCTTGGTCTGTCAGTGCTAGCCTCTGTGACTACAAAAACACTTGAGGAATCTTCCTCATCCTCACAGGTCATGTTTTTGGCCTTGTGAATTTTCTTTATTTTATTTTTCAAGCTTGGACAGTCCCGCTTTATGTGACCTTCTTTCCCACATTTATAACATCTCCACGTGCTTTTGTCTGCTGCTCCCACTGACTTGGAGCCATCCTGCACATTTCCTCTAAATTGTGATGACATGGCTGATGCACCACCTGACGTAGCACCACTTGAATCATTAGCATTCACTCGCTTTTGCTCTTCATTTATTGCTTGCTGAACAAACTTCAGTGTCAGGTTGTCAATCTTTGTTTCTAGTGCAGTGACAATCGTAGCATAGCTTGGTGGCAAACTGCCCAACAGTGTTACAATTTGATCTTCCTCTTCAATCACAGATCCTATTGCTGCTAGCTGATCAGTTAGCTCCTTAATTTGTTTCAAATTATCAGTTAAGGCATCTCCTTCCTTCATTTCACATCGGAAATATCTTTTCTTCTGGAACAGTTTATTTGCCAAAGTATCTCTCTCAAAATGGGCTTTCAGCGTGGTCCACGCCTCTTTGGGAGTCTGGCAGCGCGTTATCAGATACAACTGGGGTGTACTTACATTCAGCACCAACACAGAGAATGCTTTCTCTCTCCTTCTAGTGAACTCAGCTTGTGCTGCTGCATTAGCATCTGCAGCTAGTGTTTCAGTCTCCATTAACATACCCCATAGTCCTTTAGCCTTCAGCAAGTGTTCCATTTGAAACTTCCATGTTGCCCAGTTCTCTGGTCCGTTCAGCCTGTCAATAAACAGCTTATCCTCCATTGTGAATTCCCACAATACTGTTTACTCCACACAACCGTGTACAACAGCTTTCAGCGATGTTCTGGGCCCATAACCTATTGTTATTTGCAGAGGTTTTTATTAGCTTGTAGCGTGAGCTACACACACAGCGTCAACAGCATGATACGCACGAACCGGAACTCTAGAGTAGAAGAAGAGGTGGTATACTGTAGAGCAGTGCAACAGTGCCATCTATTGGCGATGTCTATTGGAAAAGTACTACATTCAACAACGTCTTCATTAGGCACGACAGCCATCGGTCCCCGCTGCAGCCCCCATACGACGGGCCCTTCCGCGTCCTGGAGGCGGGGGATAAGAACTTTGTGGTGGACATGGGGGGCAGGCCGGAGCAGGTCGCTATAGACCGTCTCAAGCCCGCTCAATTGGACATTGGGGAGCCAATGCAATTGGCCCTACCCCCGCGGCGGGGGCGCCCTCCTAGGTCGGCCCCGGCACCTGCCTCTGTTCCGGCCCCGCCTATGGCCCGGCTTTCGGCCCCATCCGTTTCCCCTCCTGTGAAGCGCAGCCGTTATGGCCGCAGGGTCCGCCCCCCCGACTCGTCACCTGTTTTCCCCGTGACTTTGCACTATGTCATTGACTGTTCTGTTGTAGAGTCTATTTTTATGTTCATGACTTGCACTTTTGCTGTTTTGCATTGTTTTGTGTAGGTGAATTCTGGGGGGGCCTGTGTGGTGACCCACATCTATATAACGAAAGACATTCACCTAAGAGGACGGTGTACCTTTAAGGGAAGAGGCGAGGGGTCAGATAATGCACTTCCGCTTGACAGTTGAGTTCAGTGTCGTTGTCGAATGTATGACATGCTAAGTTGGAGCTAGTAAACTACCTCGACTACATCTACTCTCACGTCTCCTGTCTCGTTTTCTAACTCCACAGTGTCTACTTATCCATGCACGTTACCATACAAATTATGAAATAAAAGTGTTTTCCAGTCAGTGAGCGCCTGTCAGCAGCCATTAAATATTGTTCCAAATGGTATTTCGTTGATTTCTGTCTGAATACATATACTTCCTGGGTGATAGGGGCTGGCCAAACGATACCTTATGTAAGCCCTCAAACATTTGGCGAGCAGATGACCTGAGGATGCTGTCTAATTGGTTTCTTCACATTTTCCATGGGGCGCAGTTCTGTGCGCCCTAGACACTCCCATTTTATTGGCAGCGAATTGGTATCGTTTTGTTTTTTGATCTAATGTGATTGGACAATTCTCATGGCTGTATGAAGTCAATCATGTTCACACCCACCACGAGGCCTCGTCTCGACTGTCAATCATCCACCGTCTACAAACCCTGATAAAATCTATAGGCTACCTTGTCCTCCTTAATAACTGACTGTGTGGACATTAAAGCAGCTGTCGGGTTTGCTGCGCCAAGGTAAATTGCCCCCCCCCAAAAAAAATGTTTTGCACCAGCCGCCATTGACACACAATTTCCTCGAAATGGAAGAGGCAAACTGTAGCTCACTAGCAGACAAACGGACTGAGACAAGCCGGTTAGAACCGGAAAGTCTGTTTCTTAAAGGGCCAGTAACCTTACCAGTAAACTGTGAGTGCACAATACCAGTAATACTAGCGGGAGCCAAACTAAACTCCTCTTCTTGACGAGGGCTTTCTTACAACGATATAGATGTAGGACACGCTCAGCCAATCGGGCAGCGGTTTTATCGTCTTTCTCCAGATAAACGCAAAAGTGTTGGACTCTGAAATTCAGTACATGTTGGAAAACAATATTGCAGTTCCGTCCTCATCCAGCTGGGCTTCCCCATGTCTGCTGGTGGTTAAGGCGGATAAAACACACAGATTTTGCACTGACCGCCGAAAGGTTAATAATGTCACAAAGCCTGATTCATTCCCTCTTCCGAGAATGGAGGACTGTGTAGACCAGGTTGGCTCTGCTAAATTTGTCAGCAAATTCCATCTGCTCAAAGGCTATTGGCAGGTGCCTTTGACTGCAAGATCAAAAGAAATATCGTTCTTCATCACTCTCTGGTCTATACTCGTGCACCTTTGTGTTTTTGCTTGCGCAATGTGCTGGCAACCTTTCAACGTCTTATGAACTGCGCTGCAGGTATTGAGGGTTGTGCTGTGTATTTGGACGATGTTGTGGTTTACAGTGACTCATGGGACGCTCACCTCAAACGTATCCGTGAGCTGTTTGACAGCCACAAAAAAAAAAAGAGAAAAAAAAGAGCTCATGCATTTTCTTGGGACTCGTAGGCTACCATTGTAGTTTCTGCCGCAATTTCTCCACTGTCATTGCCCCGCACACCGACTTGCTGAAAGGCAAACCTCAATTTGCTTGCTCGCCTAGCCGTCAACTGGCTTTTGAAAATGTCAAGTCAATTTTGTGTTCAGAGCCTGTGTTAGCTGCTCCTCAGCTTGAGAAACCTTTCACCCTACAGGTGGACGCCAGTAATGTAGGCGCTGTGGCTGTCTTCCTGCAGTCAGATCAGTAAGAGATTGAGCATCCCGTTGGGTTCTTCTCTCGCAAATTCAGCTCGTGTCAGTGGAATTATTCGGTGGTTGAAAAGGAGCCACTCACTCTCGGTTGGGCCTTGCGACATTTTGATGTATATGTTGTGTTACGGACTGGTCGGGTCTAGGGATTAAGGGTTAAACACGCAATACTAGTGTAAAGTGGAGTGTGTAGAAAAGATGGGTGTCATGTGCATAAACGACAGGCAATCACAATGGGAATGATGGAAGAAACAGGAAGAAGGCCTGATTTCCAAGACGACAGAAATAGCTGGGAGGTGGGCTAGCTTACCGGGTTAGCAGGCTAGTAATTAGTAGGTCCCTCCGACAAAGCCTCGGCCGTATGGGTCTCAGCACTCGTAAGCGGCGGACTCCGTCTTGGTATTTTAGTTCAGTTTAGGTTTGGTGGTCTTGAGCTGGACAGGTGTAGACTTGTAGTGTCCTGAACAGCGTGTCCAAGATGGCGTATCCTGAGGCGTATTTATACTAGCTGCCGCCATTAATTAACTCAAGGGGACGCACCCGCACCTCACAGTGACGTCCTCTTATAAACACTGCTTAACCACACCTCCAATCATTTCTCAATGAAAACCAGTCCAAGTATGTAAGAAAAGGAAGAGGGAAAAAGGCAAATATAACTCCTATCACTTCTAACAGTTGGTTCAAGTGCGGCTACTGCAGTCTATACAGACCACAACCCCTTGACTTTCCTAAACTTCTTAGTGTCCTAATCAACGGCTAATCCATTGGTCCTTGTTCGTGCAGTGCTCCTGTTTAGATATTCGCCATGTCGAGGGCTCAGCAAACACTGTTGCTGATGCTCTGTCTCGGGCTCCTTGCTCCTAGTAACTCTATGCCTTTTGTTCCTTCTGTTCTCTCGTTGCCCTCTCTCCTCCTGTACTCTTAAAATGGCTTCTTAGGAAGGCCTGCTAGGTTGCTGGTGTGGGGGCGGCCAGAGACATCAGGTGGTGTTTGTCTTTTCCTATGTAATTTTTTCTTTCATTTATTCATTATTAGTCATTGTTATTTATTGTAATGTGGTTGGGTTTTCTGGTAGAAATCCCATTTCATGGGAGGGGGTGTGACGAACCACTCCCTCTGGCGGATTGGTTCTGGGTTGTTCTGTTCACCTTTATTGTGTTTCAGGTTGAGAGATGGCCCATCAGACCTGAGAGGATACACCTGGGCCTGAGCGTGTCCTTCAGCATAAAGCTGCAGCCAGCTTTCAGTTTTGGCGCTCTTACTGCCACGCCATTTTACTTTTGTTTGTTGGTTTTGTTTTTTTGTTTATTACACTTGACCACATCAGCCAATACACCCACACATGCACTACCTTACACCACTGATTTACTGATGCACACATCCATACTTTATTGTATTAAGTTTCTTCTTTATTTTGTAATAAATCGTTTTGATTTACTGAATGGTTTTGACGTGTCCCCCTTTTTAGTTGTACCCTGTAGAGCCAGGGGTTGTAACACATCACACACACACACAGCTGGCAGACCAGGCACATCACTCACACAGACAGAGAGCATATAGAGTTAGAATAATGTGTCACAAGGGCCTGTCCCAGACATCAGTGAACTGAAGGACTGCCAGGGGTCCCGCGGCCACTTGACTAACAAAGTGGTGCTGGGATAGATGGGCCCCAAATCACACACTGCTTGGGGCCTCCCGTAAAGGTTTGGATTGGCCCTGGCTGTCACAACTGACGAGGAGGTAGCCATACAGTGCTATTGCGTCAAATGATTTGATTTGTAACCGGTTTGTCAAGCAGGGGTCATTTGAGCAGTCGCACCGGCCGATACTGTCAATGATGTAATAACAAGGCAGGCAAAAAGTTGCATAGAGCCAGGCGAGAGTGGTTTATGAGCCCACTTTTAACAATTTTGTATTGTGTTTTGGGCAATGTAGAGGGAATCACAAAAAAGCAAACTCCATTATACTGCTGACCACTAAATAGGTTAAAATGGTAATGTTCAGAGGTTTATGTAATCCAGGTGTGTTGAACTCAATTTCAGACGTCCACACTGAAACAATAAGATGCAGTTGGCTGGTCGATTTGTTCAGCCTGCTTCACATGTGTAAACCCAACAACCCCGGTGGATGTGTAGCATTTAATTAAACAAATAAACTAGCCTGGTTAAAAATTATGAATTTGCTGCCTATGTTTTTGTGAATATCATTTTTGTTTACAGTATGTCAAAACCAAGCTGCAAAGTCATCATTGGAGTTAAGAGAGAGTGTTTGCTTGTCAGGTGTGACCTGTGGGACAACCGAATAGGTGGCTCTGAATCTGAACATGGTTTGTAAATGGGTGGCCTTAGGGCAGAGCCGTATCGTCTGAGGAGAAAGGAAAGTAAAGTCTCCGGGCCCAACATTAAATCTTGGCCTTCTGGGCACTCTTGCACTGATTTGCAGCCAATGCGATTATTGTGGAAGATCAATTCAAACTGGTTGTAGGTTTACATACTATATAGACAGACAGAGGTGAGCATGAATGATTAAGAACTCAAGAAATACATTGTTAATGGGATAACCACAACTCTTTATTCTTACATTTGTATGGAAAATAAAATATCATCACCAAGCAAGCAAAACATAAATATCAATGTTTCACTTAATTTTTTTTCTTTTTTTAAACAGGATTTCATTTTAAATCCATCGACTACAAAACCTTTATACTACATTTACATTTGCAGGGGATGTTGTGAATCCTGTTTGCTGCAACGGGATAAATGGGATATAAAGCAAAATAGCAAAGCTACCAGCTGCCTTGATAGAAGAGTTTAAGTTGTCCTAAACAGTCATTTATCAACTTAAGGAGATATGTCAATTGTACCACTGCTTTGCAGGCAAAACACTGTTGGCTAATAGCAATACAGAAACAGTATACCCTTGTCAGAAATGCTTTTTAAGCATTGGAAATTAAAATTGCTGTCACAACTTTTGTCACACAATCGTCTAACAGGCTCTTAAAGCTCTAAACAGTACTGCATTAGAGCACCTATCAATTACTGGATTTTTTCTCTCCTCCCACCAAAATTAAAATTTTCTCCATTCTAATTGACTAATTGAGCTTAAGATACAAAGAGTATATGGGTAAGTGACCTTTGATGAATTTTACAGGTGTTTTTAAACTTCCATTAGCATGACTCGACTAATTCAGTCAAATCCAGCGTTGGATTTTAAATTCTTTAGCACAAAGAGTATGGCCTTAAGTCAAAAGTATATTAATAATAATAATAATAATAATAATAATAATATAATCACAATGATATGCAATTACAATTACATGTATAAGTTGTAATTGGGTATATAATATAGAATATACAACAAGAAAATAAAGAAAAGAGCAAAAGAATTATAGTTGTAAATGAATTAAATCTAAGAATATTTTCTGAATAATTTGGGAATCTGGCCCCTTGGGGCCACGCAGTTGAGCATCAGGCATGAATACAGCTTGGTAATATATCAAACATTTCAATATTTGTGCAACAATTCTTTGCCAACACATATGCAAATAAGGGTAAAGGTAGCACAAGGCAAATGTGCTTATGATATGAGATTAGCAACCCGAGTAATGAATATCTGGCAATTTGTGCTGAGTGGACCCTGAGAACAGGATAAGCGGTTTGGATAATGGACAGATAATGGAAAGGATGGTACGATTGTAGGCTAGCAAACTATGGCAAAAACTTTAACTGTGCAATAGCCCCACATTAAAGGCACAATGAGTAGGATTTGTTGGTTAAGGTTTGTAAACAAAATTCAAAGTTGCCCGCCCCCCAGCTCAATGTCACCAGACGCACATTCCCCCCGACCGGAGTTGCTCCGCGTCACTCTTCACTCCTCTCCTTCAGTGCTTGCCAGCGGGTGAAAGCCAACTCCAGACTCACTCTCGTTTTGGAACCAACTTTGTTAGCTCGGCGTTTCGCCTCGCTATATTTGCGTTTTTCCAGCACTGTGTCCGCCATTGTCGTAGCTTCCTCTTGGATGCGTGCTTACAATCTGGCACCTGGTTGCTACGTTTTTACAGAATCTCGCCCTCACACCCTGCACACTTTTATTGTCTGGGGGTTACACCCCCCCCCGCCGTTTTTTCACTCCAACTGTACCCGGCTAATTACCCTACTCTTCTGAGCCGTCCCGGTTGCTGCTCAACCATCTCTGCCGATCCGGGGAGGGCTGCAGACTACCATATGCGTCCTCCGATACACGTGGAGTCGCCAGCTGCTTCTTTTCACCTGGCAGTGAGGAGTTTCGCTAGGGGGACATAGCGTGTGGGAGGATCATGCCATTCCCCCACCCCCCCCCCCCAAACAGGCGCCCCGACCGACCAGAGGAGGCGCTAGTGCAGCGACCAATACACATACCCACAGCCGGCTTCCCACCCGCAGACACGGTCAATTGTGTCTGTAGGGATGCCCGACCAAGCCAAAGGTAACACGGGGATTCGCACCGGCGATCCCTGTGTTGGTAGGCAACGGAATAGACCGCCATGCTACCTGGACACCGTTGCCTGAGGGCTACACACTGACTGCCCAAAGTTAACACCCAGAAATTTCCTGTACACAGCAAAATAAGAAAATACAGGCAGAGGACAGGCTTTCTGCAGTTACAGACACTGCACAGTACATCTAGTGGGTCATAAGTGATGATTAAGAGGGATTTTGTATGAGTCTATACATTTTTTTAAGAAAATCCTACTCATTCTTCCTTTAAAATATTACAGACAAAAATAAGCTATGTTAAACTAAGTTGCATATAGTTAAACATAGTTAAACATTGCCCCCCTCCCATTTTACATGTATCACACCCTGAGATTTAATGAATCAAAATATAATTCAAAGTGGTGTGCAAGTGTGCTAACAGAAAACCAGCAACGCATGTCTTGTAAACAATGATCTAATAAACCAGTGAATTTAATTGGTATTCATAAACAAATACTTTGTATTCTTCTTGAAATGAATTGCATTTTTCAGTAATAAAAACAAAACCGGTATTCTGAGAAAACATTACACTAAACAGAAATATGTTCCCTTTTAACCTTTTCCGTGAAGAACAGTTTATTTTTCAGGTTCACAAACAGGTCAATTTCTGCCCAGTGTGAAGCTTAATGTAGCTGCAGGAATTATCAAATGATTTCCCCGGAACATGATCACGGCTATTTGCAGGGATTTTTACTGTGCGATGGCCATATTTCCAGCACAAGACACACGTGAGGTCATGCTATACTGCGGTCATTGGGCATGGTGTGGTAGTCGTTGAGTGTACTGTGCTCACCCAAACATAGCTTTCCCTCATGTATGTTATTGCTCCAGTACAACACCACTTCCCTCTTTTGTACTTTCCACATAATTCATCCAATATGCACACAGATTTTGACTGACCTCCCTCTCTGGCTTCAAAGCTTATATTTTCTCTGACCAACATGAATAAAGGGCTGGTGTAGCTGAAATCTAAATCGGAAAAATATGCAATGTAAGAATTCACATACACTGCTCTTCAATCATTGAGCATATATATCTCTCCCTTTATAGCAACAAACCATAAAATAAACTAATCTGTCATTTCAACCAGATGTAAAACTGATATTGGCAATGAATAGCAGACACCGCAATCGCCAAATGTTTAAACATTTACAACCAAATAAGTTTCAATTTTACAGCAGGGATAAGCAGCCTGAAATGGAAAAATATACCCAAATGCCCAGAAAATCAGTTTGGGTGCTCTTAACTAATATGGCACTAAGGAATTTTAGGCCTGAAGAAGATTTGACATAGGGCCCCTCACCCTAACACATCTAATTTTATCAAGTATTACCCTATTTGTTATCTTAAGGGTCCTCCACTTGCTTTGGTCCCCCTAGAGGTTATCCCACTGATGGCCCAATGTCCTTTTTCAGTGTACTTCTCAATGCAGAGGTATTGTCTACATGACATCAGAGATCTTAGGGGAGAATATATCTGACTATGGGGGACACTATTTATAATTAAGTAGAATTGGATGCATGAGAATATATACATTACATTTCTTACATCCAAAAAGCCTTATCATGTTAACTGGTGTAAAATGACTTCATGATCTAAAATTGGAAAAACCACAGCAAATACCCAAACAGAGGCTTAACATGCAAAGCGTTTTCCAGTGGATGATTGCAGTGATGTCTAAAGCGACTTTGGAAGGCCAACTTTTTTGGCAAATGTCTGATCATGCTATGTCAGCTGTTGTTGTTATCTACAAGTTGTCATCTGGTTAAACAGCCTGACCTACATACAAGGTGCACAACCACGTTTGGTGTCAGACTGCAACAAGACAGACACCGTATTTGGAAAGTGCCTCAATAGGAAGTAGAGTTCATTGATTGACACGCACCCCCTTACTCATGACATCTTTCAACATTGCTCAGGGTCTAACAAACTGAAATCTTCCAAATCTACCACGCTCTCCAATTATGGAGAGGACTAACAAGGAAATTAATGTGGACTTAATGGCTTCAATCAGAAATGACAACCACAAAGTATTCATTCACTTGTTAACTGTTAGTTTGAGCTGGGCAACCTTTGCTTGGTCCAGTTTGATCTGAAAATCCACAGGCCTATCAAAGAAGCTCACGATAACAGGCTCATTCAGTAGAGATGCCAGGACCTGCTCAAAAGAAAAAGACCATTCCACCTCAGGGAGATTGGGTCCTGCTTCCTGGGTGCAGTCGATGCTCAAGGTGTCTGAGCTTTCCAGGGTGGTAGAAGCCTCAGTGTCAGCCATAGGCCCCTCCAGAGTGATCTTGGTGGGCTTTATGGGCTCCTGGGGGCCATTTGGCTCCTGCAGCCTGCGTCCTACTTCCTCCATCCTCAGAAGAAGGCTGGTCACATGGGCAACAGCACGATACAGAGACTCCTCCTCTGGGTCACCATGAAAGAGGTTGTACAGGGTCTTGGAGAACTGGATGAACTGAGTCTTAGAAGATCAAACACAAGATTATGTCATTAAGAATCTAAATTATGTGATTGGGTGACCAGACATTCCAAAAAATTCGGGACAGTTCCAAATTATGAGCAGTTGTTCTGAATCCCATCCTGTTTGTCCCAACAATTAGACTAAACACGAGTTTTGATTAGTTATAGCCTAATAATCTCATCTGTCAAATATGCCAGCAACCCTCTGCAATCCAGTCTTCCTACAAGGTAGGCTAATGGAATTTTTTGTGTCTTCTTGAGTATTACTCCAACTTGTACTACAGGTTCCAACATTAATTAGATGAAGGCAGACTTCTCAGTGCAGTGGTGGCTGATTTATTTTTACCATGTGCCCTCTAGCAATATATGTCAAAATATGACAAATTTAACTTGGACATTGTGTCAACAGCATTGTTATAGCCACATCTATAGCTCTGAAAACGACTCCAAGATGATAAATTCTGAGTCTCATCACCAGCCAGTCAGACTAGCTTTGTCTAGTCAGAAAGGCACGAACTGAGGAAGCCTCTTGGATGAGAGGTGAAACGTTTTCACGGATATATACCAAGTCCAATTGCACTTGATTTAACTCCTTTGGATAACCATGACCTGGATGAATGAGAACATTCACACAGACATAGCCACAAAGTAACACAAAAAAAGCCACAAAATGTGTGGTCTTTTCCCCTTCTTGTTTTCTAGTGTAGATTAAGACAGCAGAAGTTGCAGTCACACGTACAGGGAAAGTGTAGTTGCAGGCAGCATTGCACAGACAGATGTGATAGGCACTGCAATGCTAACAATGAATAAAATAAAATGGATTTTATGTAACACATATTGATTTATACTCTGTTACATAAAAAGCCTTGTTTCTTTTTCCTAATGACAGACAGTTGACTTCATGCTCATGAACAAAAATAATAAATTCTAGAGTGGAGTTTTGACTTTCATGTGTTTGAATGTTACTGTTTATTGACATTGAATGTGATGTACTGGAGGCCACGCCCACTCTGGCCACATGACCATGCCCACACCCAACTCCCTTGCCCTGAATTTCCCCCATTCACATCTGGTCACCCTATATGTAATACATCTTACATGCACAATTTCCATGAACACAGATGGACAGTAACATCCATCCATTACCAAACCACCTATCCTGCTCTCAGGGTCGCGGTTACGTTTCTCAGAAAAAAAGAAAATTAAAAAAGAAATTACTTTAATTTCACTAATATTTTAGTTACTGATAAGATAATGCTTCTTTACCTTTACTTAACTTTGTTGTCTCCTCCTAATAGCAAAATGAAGTTAAATTATACAAAATCCTTCAAACTTTATTTATTTCTCATCCTTCTCTTTTGAAGGTAACTGAGGACAAAACCACAAACTTTGAGGGGGTAACAAAGACATTCAAATACTCATCTAACAAATTACTGCTTATTGAATGAAATTAACATTTGAAATTAATAACAAGTAAGAGCTTTTTTTTAGTGTAAAACGCTAAACTGAGATAACCTTTAACACAACAGTAGAATTACCTGGTCAATCCTGGGCAAATCCTTGATGGTTTCCTCTTTCTTATGTATCTCATCTTGCCACTGTTTCAGGTACGCCTGCAAGTCTACTTTCCCTCTACCTACAATATCAAATTGATAAACGAAAAAAAGATACTAAATGAGCCACGTGCAGTAATTTCATTAAGGCTTGAGATATTTGGACCAATTCAAAACTGTAATTGTGAGCAAGTTCACAAGGTCAGGTAAACCATTACCTCTTTCAGGGCTTTTCCTTATCACACCATCCTCTGGGAGATTAAATGCTACAATGTGTAAGAGGCATATGAGTAAACTGCATTCATAAACTCTTTGATTGATGGTACATTTACATTATATGCAGGCATTCAGGTAAACTAAACTACAGGATAATGAAGGAATATAGTGGGAAAAGGGAAAAGTAGAATGAGAGTTTGAAAGGGAAAGGAACAGCAAAGAAGCTGACCAGTCAGTCTATTGAAGTGGGAAGAGTCTTCGATCTTTGGAACAAAGACCTGGATTCTTTGTTCCTTTGAGCGCAAAGGACTGCCTGTGAAAGCTAGAAAATAGTCTCTGTGAGTGCATTCAGAAAACCCAAGACAGAAAAAGACATGAAAAGACTATTGGGACCAAGAGAACCCAGATGCAGATTATAGTTGTTTAGCAAACAGAGCCCTCGATTAACGAAACGCTTGTTTTTAAATTATGTAGTATAGATGGGTACATAAAGGATTATTCTAGGGTTTACTTTTTTGCAACCTGGGTTTAATTCCTGTAGTTTTTGCCATTGTGTATATTAAATATGATATTGTTTTACTGAACTGCTTCATTTTGGAGATTTTGGATATGGGACCACCGCTGGACTCAGTGTTAGAATGGCATCTTATGGGGCACTGGAACATGAGCGTCAGATCTGTTTCAACAGGTCCAATTTAACCCAATTATCTAAATCACATATTTAGAAGTGAAAACAAAAGTGCAAGTTAAAAGTTATTACCTGAAATGTCAGATATTATCAAATATGCTCCATCACATTGCTGAGTTAGTTCCTGATTCAATTTGTAGGAATGACCATCATAGTTACCGTAGGCATTGGTAACCATCAATAAACTACCTGGGCAGCGCAACTGAGAAGTCATAGATAATAGGAAATCATGTACCAAGTCTTTTTTTTTTAGGGGGGGGTTCCCCCCTTTTTCTCTCCAATTGTATCCGGCCAATTACCCCACTCTTCCGAGCCATCCCGGTCACTGCTCCACCCCCTCTGCCCATCCGGGGAGGGCTGCAGACTACCCCATGCCTCCTCTGATACATGTGAAGTCGCCAGCCGCTTCTTTTCACCTGACAGTGAGGAGTTTTGCCGGGGGAACGTAGTGCATGGGAGGATCATGCTATTCCCCCCAGAACAGGCGCCTCAACCGACCAGAGGAGGCGCTAGTGCAACAACCAGGACACATACCTACATCCGGCTTCCCACCCGCAAACACGGCCAATTGTGTCTGTAGGGATGCCCGAACAAGCCGGAGGTAACATGGAGATTTGAACCGGCAATCCCTGTGTTGGTAAGCAACGGAATAGACCACTACACTACCCAGACACCCCATGTACCAAGTCTAACAGCAGCACTAGGATTTGTTTGTTATTGTAGTTGTCCAGAGGACAGGTTTAATGCTCATGTTCAGTTGCGCCATCAGACGTGGTAGTAAAGCTCTGTGCAGTGGTGTCCAAAATCTCTATAATGAAGCTGGTGATGAAAATGACAAAATCAATATGCACAAAAGCAAAAACTACGAAAACAAGACCCTGATTGTAAAATAAATAAATGTCTTTCAAATGTTGCGATACGGTTACAGAGAAGTGGTTAAATTTACTTTGCTCATAATTTTCAAGCCAGTGATTGTGAGTTAACTGAACTGCAAGAGAAGGGTATTTAGTTATGACAACAGTACATGCACGAACCCATATTTCTGTTTTTGTTAAAAAAAAAATTCCATCTAATTTATCACTCATTGGTGTTGCTCATGACTAATGTTGGTCTGCGCAAAACCTTATCTCTGCCTGTCTTTATCACTGTGAGAGTTAAGCGAGTTTTAGCTTAATGATTGCTGGAGCTTGTGACCCTGTACAAAAATATGACCAGCCTTGAATTTCAGCTTTGAAATGTGATATCTTAATACCAAAGGATAGTTTGGTCTTTTGCCAATAAACATGCACTAATGTGTGGTACAGTCAAAAAATAAACAAACAAAAACCAGGATAAAACAGTCATCTGTGAAATCACACTGATACACAGCAATAAATAAGCACCACAATAATGTGATTTTCAAGGGATAAGGATATACTCCAGTGGGCAAAACTGATAGTACTATGATTATGGAAAATGCATATAGAAACACTAGCTCCCAGCTTTACCTACATATCATCATTTGACATCATAAATACGTAGACTTGATTTTTTGGTTAATATTCTCAACTTTGGGTTTTCCATCGCAATTCAAACCCAAACTTAAGAGCAGCCAGACAATGATGACTGTATTCTCCCAAGTGATGATCTAATTCACATGAAGCACTTACTCCCTTCACACATTCTGCCTTTATCATGTCCTATATATACCCCTCTCTTCTCTGACCCGCACTACTGAGCATTACTGTGAGGCTGTTGCTTTTTGTATGCACGAATGAAACTGTCAGGGAAGCAATGCCATCCCGCTCTGTCAAGCTGATATACCCAACAGCTTTTCCCAGTTAATGACCAACACACTGGTTAAGGATATGGCCTTTGAGTATCCTATCAAATAAAATGTATAGCATTCATAATGCCTTTGAGGTGTGTACTACAATACCTCTCATGAACTCTCCTGCTACTGTTACTCTTGCTGCATCACCAACTATGGATGTTTCTGTATACTTTGATTGCTCAACTAGTAATGCAAATTTAAGCAGTTCTGAACCCATTACAGATACTCTTTGTGGTGGTGGTGAGGCGGGGGTAGTCCTTGACAAAAATGCCCTCTCTGAGCCTACAGCAACCACTGCCCTGGCAAAGTCCTTTCACCCAGCACACAGACAGGAGACAGAGCCACAGTATGTGGGCAAGAACCACACATTTAACAGTAGCTTCTTTCCAGACATAGTCTACACACTCAACAAACACCTAATTATGGACTGAATTATGGAAATAAATACTCACAGACTTTTAAGCACTGCTAATACAGACTTGTAGCTAAATGTTGTGCTGTATTACCGTGACTTAAGGTTGCTTTGTCTGCTGTTGTACGTATGTATTGTGATATGAGACTATATTGTTGCTTTTTAGTAAGTATTTTAATGTTTTTAATCATTCTGTTCATAAAACACTTGACAAACATGAACCTTGAACCTGCAGAAGCCTATCATCACATGTCAGGGATATGGTCGGATGATGAGGCTCTTTGTTGTTATACCAGGTAGCAAAGCTACAAAATACAATCAAACTGAGAAGATAAAATCTATAATCATGTTTATTAATGAGAAAACATGTTTTAGATGTGACGCAAATGCTTTTTGATGCCCTTTTGGAAATGTTAACGAAAATTAGAATTTATTTTTAGCATTTTGATTAAGATGTGCAATCTCTGGCTTCATAGTGTTACTTCACTTACCAGGTGGCAGGTGTAGCTTGAACAGAAATTTCAGCTTATTTGTGAACGATGCACTGTACAGAGTATCTGTGGAAGAAGCAACAATAGCAGGAGAGATAATAAAGCTCATAATATGTTTTGTAAGTGCTCACATAAACCCCTGTCACACATACAGCCAAACCCAAATCTTCAGGCAATGTTCCGTGTCGGGGTCATGTGACTGTGAGCTGGTTTTAATAGGCCAGAAAAACTGCACTGGCAATTTGCCAACTTAAGATTTAGTAACATTTCTGGAAACGTTCTGGGACAATGATAGTTTGCACAAAAGCCATAAGATTGCTGGGTCGAGCTTGCACAGTTTATGTCAATCTTACAAGACACTTTTATAGGAACGAGTGACCCAATAACAAGGTCCCCATCTGTGACTTGCTCAAGGCAGGCATTTGTCTGTAAACCAGCAAAAGTAGGAGCATATTTAAATGTCTAGAAATTGGACTGACTTAGAGATAAGCAAGCTACATTGAGTCTGCGCATAGGTAGAAATCAACAAGCAGCTGTGTGGAACAGAGATGTCATAGTCTACAACAAAATAAAAGACATCCTACAGGAATGGTGATGTAACAATACAGAAGGCACTGTTATGTCATGTGTGAACAAATGCTAATTGTACAGATAGGAGCTGTATGTTTGACAGCCAAAACCACCAGCGGTGCTGTAAGTCATTCTGGCAATGTTACGGAAAGTATTATGAGAGGGGCAAAAGAAAAGATAAGGGTGTGGGAAGTGGACTGGCAGCAGGGACATAATGACAGAATATGTAAGCTCACCAAGGGCACAGCAAAATTCTCTGAAATTGATGAGGCCATCTTGGTTCTCATCTATAAGGCGGAAGATCCACAGGGATAGGGTGTTCTTGCCCGAGCAGAGGACCCATGGCTCCAAGAGAGGGAAGAGCAGGCTGAATTGCTGAAAACCCAACTGGTACTGCTCCAAATAAGCCAGACTGGGGTCATGGTGCAGTAGAGCTGGACTGTTCATTGTCCAATAGCAACTGAGAAAATGTTGCCTCTGAAAAACAGATTGAAGAGAGATATGAGGATAATGTCCAATACGATTCTTTTTTTTAAGTACCCTCATATTCATGACAACTGTATCAAACGAAATAACATTATGTAAGAATGTCTACAGCATATACATTTTTGAAGAGTTGAGCTGCTCACTCACTTTGAACAAATGGTAAAGCCCATCGAGCTGCAAAGCATTGAATTTGACCTCTTGTGACACCACTCGCAGCTGAAAACAGAGTTTAAATTAATTTTTAACGCAACAATAATGATGAAATAAAATGCTTATTTTTACCAAAATGGGTAAGCACTCACAACATTTTGCTTGGTTGTATCCTCTAAGGTCTGGATAACATGTAGTTTGTTTCTTTTCCGTGAGCTCTCAACTTCCTCTGAACGGATATTTCCATATTTCTGATGAGAGTTATAATTATTTTAATCAACTATATCACAAAAATGGGAAAACAAAACTGGGTTTACGCATTGGAATTATGGATTTCTAGGAGTACCTCATAGGCCTCTCGGATCAGTTCACTGATGTCTACATTGGAGTGGGATGCTTTATCATTATTCCCCAATGAAGCTTGCTGCACCGTGGGGGGCAATGGGCTGTCTTTGTTTGTTACACTGTCAAAAAACCTGTCCAGAAAACAAAAACATATCACAGAGAGCGAGAGAACATTAATATAGCCAATATCTGATTTTCAAACCATTTTATTGTTTTGCTTTTGATTTACAATGCATTTCTAAGGTTTGAATTAGCTACCCCAAGTCAGTTGGCCCATTTCCTAGTTGACACTTACTTGTTGAGAATTGTGACAGCCTCTGCATCATCGTGGCAGCTGATCAGTGCTTCTATGTTGTAGTCAAGCACAGCCAGGCCAAGCTGCAAGATAGCTTTAATGCCATCATAGAAGAAACAGTCCACCACATTCACAGCACTTTCTATGGGAAGGACACTGATGAAGAGTGTAAGGAACCAGGACAAGGACACAGAGGAGAAAAAACTCAGGTCTGTCATGTGCTCCACCAGCTGTGGGAGCTGCTCCCGAATCAGGTCCTCAAACACCGCCTGGTCCACTAAGGCACCTGAGAAAACACCAACACACCAGCTCAAAGCACATCTGAAGTTCCAGAAATAACTTGGATTTTGTATGCCAAAGTTACCAGTCACTGCCACAAGCTGAGCGCAAAAGACTTACTGTATTAAGTAAACAGTATAAGAAAATGGGTCATTGATTTAATTTTTCAACAGTCCCTTTAGTATCCACTCTCACCAATAATACGGCGGTTAAAGTAATCAGGTAGCATCCTCTCACACACAGCCACCAGCAGCCAGAAAGCCTCCTCTTCTTTAGCATAAAGTAGCAGAACTGATGTAAGAATGTTCATGGCCTGTGTGGGAAAAAAAGACAGGCTTAAGAGATTGGCTGTTTAAGTTGGATGTGTGAGGTTTGTTGCAGACAAGGGATATGTATATGAAAATCACAATCGACTACAGGCTCTATACCTGGCAGTAGCCAATTTTGGGGTTCCTATAGGCATAGGCAGTGAGTACTCTACGTAGAGCAGAGATTCCTGTGTCACTCTGAAATGCAGGGTGCTCTGGCAGGGAACGGTGTAGGTCTCTCTCTATCTCATCTGTAGCCAGTGTGCTTGTACCCAGAGACTGCTCAACCAGCTCGTTATAATACCCTGGGTGAGTGGCCATGTCATTTACTGCACCTACAGAAAAGATAAAAACCATGAACAGTCATTCCAAAATGTTATGACACCACAATGATCCCAAAAAGCCCATATTTTGTTCAATAAATTAAGAAATACATTTAAAGACATTAAACATGGCGGCATGGTGGCGCAGTGGTTAGCGCGGTCACCTCACAGCAAGAAGGTCCCAGGTTTGAGCCCCAGGGTAGTCAAACCTTGGTAGGTCATCCTGGGTCGTCCTCTGTGTGGCTTTTGCATGTTCTTCCTGTATCTGCGTGGGTTTCCCCCGGGGGTTCCGGTTTCCTCCCACAGTCCAAAGACATGTAAGTTAGGTGAATCGGCCATACTAAAAATTGTCCCTAGGTATGAATGTGTGTGTGTGTGTGTGTGTGTGTGTGTGTGTGTGTGTGTGTGTGTGTGTGTGTGTGTGTGTGTGTGTGTGTGTATGTCTCGGCCCTGTGATGGCTTGGTGGCCTGTCCAGGGTGTCTCCCTGCCTGCCTCCCAATGACTGCTGGAATAGGCTCCAGCATCCCCGTGACCCTGAGAGCAGGATAAGCGGTTCAGATAATGGATGGATGGATTAAAGACATTAAACATGCTGAGCTTTGGGTGTCCGGGTAGCTTAGCTGTCTATTCCATTGCCTACCAACACAGCGATCACCAGTTTGAATCCCTGTCTTACGTTCGGCTTGGTTGGGCGTTCCTACAGACACAATTGGCTGTGTCTGTAGGTGGGAAGCTAGATGTGGGTATGTGTCCTGGTCACTGCACTAGCGCCTCCTCTGGTCTGTTCGGGGGGGGGGGGGTGAACTGAGGGGAATAGTGTGATCCTCCCACACACTGCGTCCCCCTGGCGAAAATCCTCAGTGTCAGGTGAAAAGAAGTGGCTGGCGACTCCACATGTATTAGAAGACGCATGTGGTAGTCTGCAACTCTCCCCGGCTCGGCAGAGGGGATGGAGTAGCGACCATGACGGCGCGAAAGACTGGGGTAATTGGCCAGATACAATTGGGGAGAAAAAGGGAGGAATTTAAAAAAAAAAAAAAACAACACCATGCTGAGCTTCATTAGTGAATGACCGAACCTATGGATTTATGAAGATATCATCGATACTTAATTGCATCATAACAATAGCCAAAGAGACATATCTGATGAATGAATACCTGAAAAAAACATCCACAGCTCTCCTCTCAAGGCCTCAGGGACACCACGGACAATAAGGTCTCGCGTCTTCTTGGTGAAGAACATGCTCGTGCCACGTCCATACTCTGAAAAGTGGATATTCCACGACTGCTCCTTCATCTTTTCTTTCAGCTACAAACACATGGATGGCACACAACACAACGTTATCATTTACCTCATTTGTTAGGTCAGTGCTATGCTCTACTTCTCAGATGTTCAATGGAAACAAATCTATTAATGTTCACCATTTTGGGGTCGAGGTTTTCGACATCCTGGGGGTGGAAAACGGTCATTAGAGCCTCAGTGCTTACGGCCTTGTTATTATCCTTCTGCCCCACCATCAGAGTTACATCCTCAGGGTTGTCGTCAAAGTGATTGATGAGTGACTGACATTCCCCTCGTATGGTCTAGAGTGCAAAGACAGAGTGGTGTTGGTTTGCACTATCCAAACACTGATAAATTCTGCCGGTAACAAAATAAGCAGCCAACTGCAATTATCAAGAAAGATAGAGTGTTAATTAAGCAGGCACCGAGGAGCAAAACCTGCAACACGAAGTTACCTCTATTGAGGCAGAGTGCTGAGGGCTGGCACTTATCCCACACCTGCTACGGATTGAATTGGCAAGTCGCTTATAGTCCCGGACCTCAGAGAAACGTAGTGCCCTCTTGCCACGCACACACACTGTCAAAGCCCTGCTGCTGGAATCTGGTTTCTCAACATTAACAACCTAGAAGAACCCATTGTGAAACACCACAACAAAAAAAGTCCTCAATAAATAACAATAACAGATACAAGAAAACGTCTAGGAATGTATGAGATATCTTTGATTCAGTAATGATGGAACTACCACCTAATGTGATTTAGACTAGAAATCTGAATTTTTTTAATTCAACAACTAAACATTCTCTATAGCTATTAGGACCTATATCAAAATGTGTCCTTCTCAGCTGCTGCCTGCATGCCCTTGAATTTTGCTCCCAGACATTGTATCACCCATTGTGTTTATTTTAATCCCAATGTTTCCTGATGTCATGCTCTGCTTTGTCTGCCACATGTGCATGAGTTTCAAGAAGTCTATTCTGTCTTATTAATCATGTAAACTGCCTACATCAAACAGGCTGCTGATGTCTTTTGGAGATCTGTAAATGGGCTGAAATGATTCTTAGTGCTCATTAGACAGGCTGTTGTTTGAGACAGCATTTATAGGAAATATTTACTGGTGGGATTCAACCCTGCAGCAATGTTCGGCCTGCTCTTTGCTTTACCTCTCGTAGGGGAATGATGACATGGCATTGGCTTCCATCCTGACTGGCAAAACATAGGTAATTTTCAGAGACACAGATCTTGCCGAGTGTGTTAAAATGACTGAAGGGCACCCACAAGAAGCTCTCATGCACCTCCAACAGGTTCTCCTCTTTCGGGAGCCTAAAAAATGCCCGGAACTGTTCACTCTTGGCGTGAGTTTCCAGGCCTCTGGGGGAGAGAGGAGTGACTGCATGAGCAGAACTTGAGTTTGGTTTGAATGCAGCTATAAAAAGTCATCCCATTTTGCCTCAATGCACACCTGAACATACACACCCACACATAATCTCATCATGTCCCTCATTCGGCTGATCAGAGAGCTGTTAGTGCATTTTACATTTTTATCTTTTGAGTACCTGGGTTAGCTACAAGCAGTTATCATTGTTTTTGTTTTTTTATATCATCAAAGTATGACCTGGAATATTGGTGAAATACAAGTAGCCTCGTTGTGCCTGTTATTTTGTATGAGGAACACCCCTGACATATCGTCATTCTTGATGATACGATACTTATAAGAGCCTGCAGGGAAATTGTTTTCAGTTTGTCCTCCAGGGAGGTCAGATTGCAGGGTAGTCATGTAGGGATTCAGTGTCTTGTTCTCGGGCAGTTCAGCAGGGCAGATGCTTGCTGATATGAGCTTTGATGAGTAAGATACCTAGGATCATCAATGCCAAAGTACATCTTCCTGTTCATCTAAGCGCTCTAGCGTTGTTGCATTGTCGCATGTGTGTCATATGTGTCCACCCATTTTCTACACTAGGCACATCAAAACAAATAACTGTTTACAAATTTGTCATTATCCAGGTTGAATTCTATGGCATTTCCTCCCTGGTCGTCTAGTCAGCTGCAAATCTTAATAGGATTATGAAACGGCATTGAATTTTAGCAGACAGACTGTACCTCTTTGTAATCTGCAGAGGTTCAGAGAGGGCTGGCTCTCTTTGGAAGGACTCTTTGTCAAATAGGCGCTTGATGGAGTAATTAGCCAACTGTTCCATGATAACAAAGGTTTCATTAAGGTGTAGCAACATGGAGAAGTAGTGACCCTCTCCATGAGCCAAAACATGGATGCTCTCAGTCAGAATGACGTTAGAGGTTTTCTCCAGCTTCCAGACCTCGTCCCAGGAGATTATCAGTTTCACTGCAGTTACAATAAATGTCACGTCAAAAAGGTACAACATTGGTAGACAGTTGAAAAACACATGCACTGCAATTATAATAATACACTGATGATAAATTGCTTTTTTTTTCCTCTGACTTTAACTATGTGGTTAGCATTGCAAATGTGCCAATGTAAATGCAGTGAGATCTTCAATCAAATGCATCCAAATGACACAATAATCATACAGAAAATTTATACCTGAGCTACATAATATTGATGGTGATAATAATAATAATAATAATTTGATTAGCAACTATTATTGTATAAAAACAGGCACCAAAGTACAGGGCAAAGTCACCACCTCAAAATGTTTGTGGCATTACTGACAGCAGTGTAAAAAGTTCATTAGGATTCCTGCATTTCTGCCATTATAAAATCCTAAGGCTTTTTTTCCCTCTTTATGACCTATCAATAGTTCAATTTATTTTACTCTTGAACCAGCAAAGTCTGTAATGAGTTTTGTTTTTTCTAATGAATATGAAAAGGATGAACAACAAGTCGGGAAAAACAAGGGAGAAATGGTTTACCTTCAGCTCCGAGTAGGTAAGAATAGAAGCAGAGGAAGTTTGTGCTGAGATAGAGCCAACCCTGGCATGGCACTTTCCCTTTCCAGTAGCTGCAAGAATAATATGTCACCAGCTTTTCCTTCTGCGGGAGTTCAAACCACTTCTCAAACCTCAAAAGTGCTTCCCTGAACTTCTCAGGATCATCCTCCTGCGCAAGTGATACCTTCCCTTCCTCAGCAATAAGACCCTAGAAAAGACAGTTTGTATTTGGTGCTGAGGGATCAAAGCATTTGGTGTTACCTCGGTAAATGATGATAATGAGAAAAAACATGACAAAGATTTTCGAAAGAGTGTGGGGGTTTTAGCATTTAAGCATGTATCACACATCAGGGAAAGCTATCACTGATGGCAGATTAAAAGGGAAACCTCATGAGAGATGAGTGCTAGCAGTGTGGTGTGTTACAAGTCCCCTGTGTGAATTCTTACTCTAATCTTGCCCTGTACAAAGCTAGTGATGTCCTCGCTTGAGTCAAAAACAGAAAGCGTTCTCATGATGTTGTGCTTCAGCCATTCCCAGTGCTGGAAGATCTCCTCTTTGGTAGCACCTAACCCAACAATAAGGGTAAAAATCTTAAAAATCTTATCAGGTCACAGCAAAACTAGATAATTAGTGACAGGGAAACAGTAACAGAACAGACGTTTAGATTTAATGGAATGATGTAAACATAGAGGAATAATAGATGACCAAATATCAGTGACATACCGCATGCTATTGACCAGTAGATTTGTGAATCTGGTGTGTGATGCAGGATGCGAAAGGGAGCGACCTTAGATGTAGAGTCCAACACAGTATCCAGAGTTCCTACAAGAAGACCTGCAATATAGAATGCCTGGCTGACAATCATATGCACAATAAACCTTTGACTACATTAAACATGTGAAGTTCATTAAGAACTTCCCAAATGTATTTTTTAAGATAACAGGATTAATAACATTCTTTAATCAATCATATTCATAACCACAGGACATGCAATATAGTGGAGACGTGAATGATGTCCTCTAAGTCTATGTCGATGCCCTGTACCTAAAATTAGCAAATCTTTCTAACATGTCTGACATACCCATCACGAACAATTAACAAGGTCACCGCTAAACCACGCTCCCAAACTCTACATCAACATAATACAAGCCTTAACATAACAACATAATACAAGCCTTCCAGATGTTTTCCCAATGAAATGCCATAAGATGGGAAGTGTTAAGCACAGGTTACATAAGTCATTAACTTAAAATTGCTGTTGGAAAAAAAAAATCACCCACAAGAGATAGACAAATGGATAGGGGACGAACTGAGACATTAAAAGGCTCTTGTGATAGAAAGGGCTCCAGGAGCGATGAATGTCAGGCAGTGTTTTAACATCCACTCTCATTAGACCAGCCAGATAAGACAGGGATTACTTCTTCTTCCTCCAAATACCCATTAATCATCACATTAGCTGTGCTGTGACATTCTACAAAAGGGTTAGCATAGATTAATGGCTAAAACGCCTTGTCTTATCACCAGCACAACAACATATACACAATACAGGTAAGTCAGCTCAAGTCACAAAAACGACAGAAGTTTGTATAAAAAAACAAACAAACATAGGAATCCATGTTAGGCAACAGAAAATCCAGAAAAACACAAGTGTAAAGTGGATTTTGGGGCCTAAGAGGAAGTGAGGTTTTGCACAATGAAGTAGCATTTGCAAAATGTATAGAGCCAATTCCTTAAGCACTCAATGATTCTTAGACACTAAAAAAGAAACTCGTGTCCTTTATGGCAACTGTGGGTTGCTGCTGTATTCATATTGCAGGATGAAAGGGCAATACAAAATCTACTGAACTGCCAGAAAAGAGAATAATTGCTAAGTTTTTTTAAAAACTATTTTTTTCGCCCTGGATCGAAACTGCTAGCCAAGCGGCATGATAATCAGCTAGGAAGGGAATGAACCAATTAGATAAGAGGACTGCTGCAATAATTCTCAGTTCACCTTTCTTTTCCTCGACCTCATCTTCCACTCAACGCATCGTTTCTACAAAACCCACCGGATAAATACCACATAGAGACGGGGCTTTACGATCGAAAAGACAGCCCCTCTTGTTGAACAGCAGTGAACAATAGCAACCCAGTAATATCCTAATTCCATTAAATCATTTTTACCTAACGTAGTAGCGACCTGTTGCCTTATGACAGTTCTTTTCCTTTAACAAGCTGTGCAGTATGTACACACTCGTATCCGCCCTCACTGAGAGAATCCAAACTTAATTTAAAATACACGGCCGGAGCCAAGTGACGCGGACCTGTTTATTTCTCGTGATGGATTTGGACGTAGCGCCTCTCCTTACCAAAATGTGTCAACGGCTAAAAAAAAACATAAACGTTACCTGTCAAACCGCCTCCACCTTCTCCATACCCTCGCCTCCTTTGCAAAACGAAATAGTCATTATCGTCCTCAGTAACCCATAACTTGAACGCATTTTTGAGCAATATCTCGTCAGGTTTAAGCCACATATTTCAAATTCACATGGAGCCTTCGACGAAAACGAAGTGGCATGTTACGGAAAGATCTCATGGAGCCTAGAATGCCACCCAGGAACATTTGTTTGTGACAGAATCCCTCCCTTCCCACGTCGACAAGAAACGTTGCCAAAGTCAATGTTGCAAAGGATTCTGGGATTGTAGTTTGTTATCACATTGTCCCCCGAATTCGCTACAATATCATACTCGGCATGCGTTGTGGATAAATTGTAGACATCACTAGTAGATAGATAGATAGATAGATAGATAGATAGATAGAGAGAGAGAGAGAGAGAGAGAGAGAGAGAGAGAGAGAGAGAGAGAGAGAGAGAGAGAGAGAGAGAGAGAGAGAGAGAGAGAGAGAGAGAGAGAGAGAGAGGCAATTTTACCATATCACAGTACAAAGTTGGATGCATATAGGCCTAATGATAATGTCAATGTCCTCACACACCATTGGCATAAATACCACATGCACCTAACTGTTATGCGTAATATGGTTATTTCTGTTATTGTGTAACTGTATTGTTCGTGATAATATATGGAGTGTCTGTTGTTGTCCATGTATGTATTGTGCTGCAGAGTTTAATGTGTACCAAAAACAAATTTCACCGGCCTTGGTCGTGTGGCTAATAAAACAATCTAATCTATCCATTCATCCATTATCCCAACGGCCTGCTCTCAGAGTCGCGGGGATGCTGGAGCCTATTCCAGCAGTCATTGGGCGGCCGTTATGTATTTTCCCCAATTAAAGTTTATGTTTGTAAGATTAATTACTAAAGTGAAATTGCTGTAAATTTAAGCAGTAGATTAATGGTTAATCAGATTAATGGTTAACTTTTCTAGTGCTACCCCCTTATACTGTTCATGCAAAGATTATAAGAAATAAAAGTTAAATTAGTGCCTGTGATATCTATCTCAGTCGACTCAAACAAATCAACCCATTTGAAAAAAGAAAAAAAACTGGTCACTGGTCCATCCCATAACCGTTCAATCTTTTGTTTCTGAAGAGTACTTTTAGTTCAGATAAAGTACCACATGCTTTCAGTAAATTACTGCAGTTATTCCCCAATCAACTCTCTTGGTTGTAACACAATTGTTGTGCTTACACCGCCCCGAGCTGCCTCCCCGGCACGTTCAAGCCACTCCCCCAGCTCGGACGTGCCGGAAACATCCGAGCGCTCGGCTCGCGCTCTGAGGAGACGAGCGCTGCACTGCACCAGGTGTTTGCCATCATCCATCAGGCACACCTGTGGCAATCAGGCAGCCTTCTACAAGAAGCCTCCCAGAACGTCTCTCAGTGCTTCGACGTACTGAACCCTGCGGTGAAGTTCTGACAAGCCCTCCAGCGTTCCTTGCATTCTGTTTATTCCCCAGTGTCTTATCTTCGTGTCTCTGTTTCCTCCCAAGACTCTCCCTCCGTGATTTCCACGGCTCCCCGCGTCTCCCTCGTCCCCAGCGACCTTCACGTTTCTCCCCGGACCTCTCCTGCGATCTCCCCCCTTGTCCCTCTATCTGGACCCCTCCTTTCGGACTCGACTTCCCGGATCTCGGACCTGGACTTTCTCGGACAACCCCTCTTGGATCACGGACTGGACTTTCTCGCCAGGTGCACGCACATTTTTTCAACACCTCCTGGTCATTTACATACCGCACCACACATTGGCTAAAAACACTCGCACATAGTTATTCACGCAAACCACGGGACACCACACATAGTTTATTCACACATCCCACTAACAGAACGCCTTTTTTCACCATACATTTCCCTCCCACAATAAAACCTCCCTTTGTGGCTTTTGAAGTCATCTCGTGTCTGTCTGTCTTGGGTTTCGCCACACGGGTCTGGTTCTGGTGCGCGGGCACAACAACAATGATGTTTTGCATCTGCCCTTACTGGTGTGTGTGTGTGTGTGTGTGTGTGTGTGTGTGTGTGTGTGTGTGTGTATATATATATATATATATATATATACATGTTCCTCTCAAATTGTGTTTACTTTCTCTGTTTGAACAGCCCTTGGATACTAATAGATAATTGTTGATTTATTACTTTGCACATAATTTGAATAGTTTTAAAATCAATAAAACCGTTAAAATTTAATGCTTTTAGTTTGATAAAAAGTGGAATGTGTTGATTATCTGTATTAGGTTTTATCTAAAATTTGTACAGCTCTTTTTTTGGAGGTTGAAGATTAAATCTGTGTTTGCTTTGTATGTGTTCCCTCGCAATTCCACACAATAATGTATGGAACAATGAAGCACCAGTACAATGTATAGGGAAGTTGATTTAGTAGAGCTTCGACTTTGTTCAGTATTGCAATTGATTTGGATATTTTAGCTTTAATATAATTTATGTGCGGCTTCCAACTTAATTTGATGTCTATTCATACTCTGAGAAATTCAATTTCAAATATTTTTTTGATTTCTACATTTGTCTTTTTTCATCTGAGTTGGTATATCATTTCCCAAAGATTATAAATGTTGCTTTGCTTGAATTCGGTGTTAGTTTATTTGCAACAAACCAACTCTTCATCCTGCTCATTTCCTTTTCCACTGTATCCAAGAGTTTTTCCAAGTTGTCTCAACAGCAAAGTAAGTTTGTATCATCTGTGAATGGTTTTCAGGGTTGTTGACACTTCACATTGTTTATGTACAATATGAGCAACAATGGTCCCAACACTGAGGGAGCACCCCACACCTAACCTTCAGTAATATTCCACATTTCAACATATTGGTACCGTACCTATTCTGTAGGTAACCGGATAACCAGAATAGTGCTATCTCTCTGATGCCTATCTTTTCATTTTTTTTATTAATAACTCATGATCTATGGTGTCAAATTATTTTTTAAGTCCAGAAATACCCCTATTGAATATTTTCTATTGCCTTTGTAATTTCTTCAACAAATTTTATCAGTGCAAATTAGGTTGTCCTGTTAGCTCTAAAACCATATCGTTGTTCATACAGTACATTATATTTTGTGTTAAAATCAGCTGGTCTTGTATAAAATATTTTTTCCAGTATTTTAGAGAACTGTGGAAGCAGGGAAACAAGTCTGTAGTTTACGAATACGTGTTTATATATTGGTATGACTTTAGCTGTTTTCATTTTTCTTGGGTTTTACCAGATATGTGTCAGGGATTTTGCTACACATTTGATAATATTTTTAACTGTAGACGTCAATAACATTGCAGTCTGTCGACTTCTTTGAGGTTTTTTTTTTTATAATGCCAATGATTTCTTTTTCGTCAGTCCCTCTTATAAATATTGTTTCTTTAGCATATATAACTTTACTATCTACACCATCACTACTACCAGTCTTTGCAATCTCCCCGCCCAAACCAGGTCCGACATTGGCAAAAAAAAAAAAATGTATTGAACTCAGCTGATGCCATATTAATAGTGGTTGTGTTATTTGTCAGGAAATGGTTGGGTATCCTACCTTCCCAGTTCTATTTTTTGATAATGCTATTTGACATTTTCTACGTATTTTTAATGTGGTTTTTGTTTTCCTCCAGTAATTTACTGTTATTCCTTTTTGCTGTTTCTCATAATTCGTGTTAAGTTATTATATAGCTTAAATGTGTTCGGCCTGTGGTGTTCTTTCCTTTAAGAATTCTGTATATTGTAGTGACCTACTTTAGGCAGGTTAGACATTCACCATGTCGACCAGAGACTGTCCCTTTAAAACTGTGGGTTCAGGGGTTAGCAGAAGGGGTTGTGGGTGGGCCTGGGGTTGAGGTTTTTAATGGTTGTAAACTAGCAGGTCGAGCAGCCTGAGTTTATAATTGTGAACTGTGCACTTTAAGCTTTGTGAAGGAAATAAACGACCTCACGTTTGTGTGCTCAAAAGGAGAAGTGGTCTCGTCTTCTTTCTGTCATCTACATTGGTGACCCCAACGTCAGCCATGGAAAACAAAGCTACCAGTGCAGCAGCAGTGGCTAACGCCGTCTCGCTCAAACTGCCTGATTACTGGGAAACAGCTGCGGCAGCACGATTCGCTCACATCAAGGCCCAGTTCGCTATTAGGAACATCCCCGTGGATGAGACCAGGTACGGTAGCGGCTGCTGTTAACGTTTCACCAAAGTCTGACATAATGGACTATGTTTCACAAAGACAAAGTAAGGGACTTTCAGATGAGCACAGGAGAAACATTTATTCATCTGACTGGAAGCCCTTAACTGGACATTCATTCCCCATGTAATATGTGGTTTTATGACCAATAATTAATGTAACCCAGTGGTAAAGGAGTATTAGCGTAGAAAGTAAAGACCTTTATTTAAATCCTTATAAACTCGGAAACCAGCCTCAGCTGCTCCGCGCCTCAGAGCATAAGCTACCCAGCGCCCCAGAGTCTCGGCTGCCCAGCACTCACGAATCTTGGCTGCCAAGTGCCCCCGAGTCTCAGCTGCCCAGCACCCTCAAGTCTCAGCTGCCCAGCACCATCCTGTTCCAGATTGGGCGGTCTGTACCCAAGCCGTCGGCCGCCGTGTGGTATGTTCCCGATCCATCGGTAGTCTTAACCAACATGCGGTCTGTTGCTGAGCTGTCGACCGATGTGCGATCTGTTCCTGAGCCGTCGGCCTCCATGCGGTCTGTTCCTGAGCCATCAGCCGCCGTGAGGTCTGTTCCCAAGCCGTCGGCCGCCATGCGGTCTGTTCCTGAGCCGTCCGGCCACCTCCGAAGCCTGTCCCCCGAGCAGCCGTCCAGCCGTCTCCGAAGCCTGCTTTCCGAGCAGCTGCCGGGCCGCCACTGAAGTCTTGTCCCCGAGTGGCCATGCCGCCGCCTCTTAAGTCCGGTCCCCGAGCGGCCGTGCTGCCGCCTCCGAAGTGTGGTCCCCGAGCGTCCGTCACGCCGCCTCCGAAGTATGGTCCCCGAGCGTCCGTCACGCCGCGTCTGAAGTCTGTTCCCCGAGTGGCCGTCATGCTGCATCTGAAGTCTGTTCCCCAAGCGGCTGTCACGCCACGTCTGAAATCTGGTCCCCGATAGGCCATCACGCCGCCTCAGTCCTTCCTGCATCACTGGCCTCCAGAGCGGCAGTCCTGCCTGTGTCGCCGGCCTCCGGGTGATCAATCTGGTCGTTTTCTGGAGCTGCTCTGCCCTTTGGTCCTGCATCCTGGTCGTCCTGCAGATCGATTCCATCCACTGGTCCAGCCCTCAGGCCATCCGCCTGAGATCCCTGGCCCCATCATCCTTCCCCAGACTCCCTCATTCTGTCCTGCTCCTGCGTGGGGCTCGTTGTCCATTCATTTGGGATGTCTGGAATCCGTCCTTTGAGGGGGAGGGGGGGTCCTGTCATGGGTGTCTTATCTGGGCCATCGGGGCTTGCCCATTTATCCCCATCCCCTGACTGTTGTTTCGGTTCACCTGTGCTAGTGTGCCTGAGTGACCCTGATTGCCCAGCCTCACGCACCTGTTCCCTTCTCCCATTGGCTATGCGGTTCCTGCGTACCTGCACCCAATCTCTCTCCCCTTTCTCCGACTGGCTGTCCGGTTCCTGCCCCATCCTGTGCACCTGTGCCCAATCTCCCTCCCCTTTCTCCGATTGGTGGTATGGTTCCTGTCCTGTCCTGTGCACCTCCGCCCAATCTCCTGGATTGGGCCCCCTAGGTATATATGCCCCGTGGTTTCTCCGGTTCCTTGTTAGATTGTCATTCTCACATACTCACACACTTACAGAGACATTCACAGAGACTCGTGGTCACCAGATGTGCCATGTCATATTGCGAGTTTTTCCTGCTGTCTGTACCTGCCGTCTGTTCCTGCTGTTTATAGTTTTGCGCCACGTCATGCTGTGAGTTTTTCACGCTGTCTGTACCTGCTGTTTATAGTTTTTGCCTTATTAAAGCTTTGTTAGATCTTAGGTAGATCTTCTCATAACTTTCTTTTGTGCAATTGATGTAAAACTAATTTTAATGCAAATATAGACAATTATAGCGCATTCAGGGAGCGGCAGATCTCTGTATCCCCCCTCCCCCACAAAGTTATTAAATATTGAAAATTCAAAACGGTCAAAATGACCGCATTGGTCGTTCTTTAAAGGAGTTGATAGTGTCTTTTGAGTTGTATCTAATTGATGATCGTTTTCCAGGCCATGGACCGTTGCGTAAATTATACAAATTTTGCTGTGACCTATTAATAAAGCCGATCTCCCCGGAATAAAAAAATCATGACACGGAAAAACAATGTTCCTGGAGGCTGCAAAGAAGTCCATTCAGATGAAGGGAGGTAAGCGCAAAAGGAAGATTGTACCACGGTGGACAAAGGAATGTGATAAAGCAATTAAGTCCAGAAATAAATCTTTTAAAATGTCGAAAAGGAATCACAGTTTTCAGGATCTTATTGAATATACTTAAAGGATGCAAGTAAATAAAAAAAATTAGATAAGATACAGTATCAGGCTTTGACATTATGCACAGGTACATTTAAAACAACCCAAACAGCGGCATTACAGGTGGAAATGGGAAACATGCCAGTAGAAATAAGAAGGATACAGCTATCCTTGAACTACTGGGTTAATTTACAGGGCCATAGTCAGGACCATCTAACACTAGACGCTTTAATTGCTTGTTGGGAAAAGGACAGGAGGGAAACAAAAAGCTTTGGCTGGACGATGACACAGAAAGCAATAGAACTTGAAATGGATCAATTAAACATTAGTCCAACAGTGCCTTTGCCAGTAATACCACCGTGGATACTTTCAGATGTCACAGCAGATTTCACATTATTAGAAAAGTAGAATAAAGATAAGGAGTTTAATTATGATTCACATACCATACAGGTTTATATTGATAATTACCACAGTTACGTCCAGATTTATACAGATGCATCAAAGAGTTCATTCAGTAAATCAAGTAGGAGTAGCATTTATTGTTCCAGAATTTCATATTAAAGTAGGGAAAAGGATCAATGAGGAGATATTAGCATACACAGCAGAAATGCTTGCAATATTGTTAGCAGTGTCGTGGATTGAGGAAACAAGACCATTGAGAGCAATTATTTGTTCAGACTCAAGTTCATCACTAGCCAGTTTAAAATAGTCATTCAGACAGCAAATCATACATTTTAATAGAGGCCCAACAAACATTATACAGAATTCAAATGATGGGTCTTACAGTATCATTGTTATGGGTACCAGCACACATTGGCCTTAAGGGAAATGAAATAGATACGTTTGCAAAGAAGGCTACAAAACATAATCACATTGATTTGGTAGTTACTCTATGCAAGACAGAAATAAAGAGCATTATTAAGCACAGATTAAAGGAAAGGTTGCAAAAGCAATGGGAGGAAGAGAGGAAATGATGATGGCTTTACACAGTTCAAAGGAAAGTGGGAGAAATGAGGTGTGCAGGAAGGAACAGGAGAGATGAGACAATAATTTCAAGACTCAGATTTGGACACACTGGACTAAACAGTTCACTTTTCAAAATAGGCAAACACAATACAGGCAGATGTGACTACTGGGGGAAGAAGAAACAATAGAGCGTGTTATGATATATTGTCAGAAATATGAGGCAGAAAGGTGTATGACTCAAAAACTCAGGAAAAAAAGTGCAATTTGATTTATTAGATATTCTACAGAAGAATTCAACTGTTATAAAATCTTATTTCCTTTTCTCACAGTAACTAATTTAATTGAGAAGATTTGTTTTCTTTGGGGGGGGGGGGGTAATAGTGCACTAATAGACAGTCTGATCTGCACTCCATACCAGTTAGCGGCGGTAATGCACCAATTGGTTTTTTTGCTAAACGCCAATAAACAAGAGGAGGAAGAAGAAGAAGAAGAGGCAGAAGAAGAAGATAATAATAATAATAATAATAATAATAATAATAATAATGTTCCTGTTGCGCCGGTAACGTCATATCAACATCGACCTCCCATCGCGGGGAATTTTAAAAGTCGTCACGACTCAGCTGGCTTCACAAACGCTTTTGGGTTAGATTAAAGGATTTCTTAGGAAAAACTTTCTTGGGGAAAAAAAACCCTTTTAAGATTAACATCTGTCTATCCATTATCTTAACCGCTTAGCCTGCTCTCAGGGTCACGGGGATGTTGGAGCCTATAGGAAATACGAAAACAAACAGGACAAACGTTCAGCTCTTGTTGGAATAACAAACACAATTATGTCTGCGGAGAGACTAAAATAATATGATGACTGTGTAGTGGTTATGGGGATACATAATTCCCCTTATTGAGCTAGTAGGAACGTTGGTTTACAGCTGCTGTTTTCTCGGTTCGGGTTTACAGTGATACACTTCGGCTGCGCGGGTTTTTGGTTGTTGTTGTAATAGTGAAGGAATAAATGGTGCACGTTGTGTAGCTGAAAGAGAAAGTTGTCACGACTCCTGCTTGAGCTCCTCTACACTGGTTCTTTCAAACGAACATGGTTGACGAAATCAACGCGGTTTCTCTCAAATTGCCAGAGTTCTGGGAGTCATCGGCAACGACATGGTTCGCCCAGGTGGAAGCGCAGTTTGCTATCCGCAAAATAACAGATGATGCTACTAAATACTACTATGTGGTATCGGCGCTCGGGTCTTCGACTGCAACTAGAGTGGTGAGTCTCCTTATAAATCCTCCGGCGGCAGACAAATACAAGGGGCTCAAAGATCCCCTCTTGAAGATTTTTGAACTTTCCGACGCCGAGAGGGCCCACCGTCTCTTTTCTCTGCAAGGCTTGGGTGACAGCAAGCCATCCGAGCTCATGGACAAAATGCTGAATCTGCTGGGACCGGCGCACACACTTGATTTCCTCATTGTCCAACTGTTTCTGCGACAACTGCCTGCTCAGGTGCGGACCGCTTTGGCTAACACCAGCATTACCGATTGCCGCAAGCTAGCTGAAGAAGCTGACAAGTTCTTCCTGGCCAGCCAACAGCAGCACTGCGCGTCCGCGCTCACCCCCACACGTCACCACCTGCTGAGTCCATGGTGGTCGCCGCGGCAACCCCCGGTCGGAGACAGGAGCCCGGCCTGTGCTTTTACCATGCAAAGTTTGGGGCCAAGGCAAAAAGTGCAACTCCCCGTGCAATTTCAGCTTGTCGGGAAACGCCAAGGCCGGTGCTCACTAGTGGCCATGGGCGTCGGCGTGGAGGACAACAGGCTACTTTTCCTGCGAGACTCCATCTCGGGGCGGCGTTTCCTATGCGACACTGGGGCGCAGAGGAGTGTCGTTCCTGCATCGAGGGTGGACGCCCTGTCAGGCGCTCACGGCCCTCCCATGGAAGCTGCTAACGGCAGCTCTATCCGTACGTACGGCACGAGGCACATTGACATGTGTTTTAACGGACAGCGGTTCAGCTGGGATTTTGTCACCGCCGACGTGGCATTTCCCCTCCTTGGTGCAGATTTCCTTTGTGCTCATGGGCTGCTGGTGGACGTCAGGAATCAACGCCTGATTGACGCCGTCACCTTCGCTTCACACGCGTGTGCACTCAGCGATACAGGCTCCGTCAGGCTGTCGAACATGCTCTCCAACGAGGACGTGTTTCTCCATCTTCTCTCTGAGTTCCCTGACCTCACTCAGCCCACATTATCGTCATCTACGACCAAACATGGGGTTGAGCCCCACATCGTCACCACTGGCCTGAGCTCGGCGCCTCGACCCGACCAAGCTCTCTGTCGCCAAGGCGGAGTTTGAGAACATGGAGCGCCTCGGCATCATCCGTCGCTCCAGCAGCCCGTGGGCTTCACCCCTCCACATAGTGCCTAAGCCTGGCGGTGGGTGGCGTCCATATGGTGACTACCGTCGGCTCAATGACGCAACAACACCGGACCGCTACCCGGTCCCTCACATCCAAGATTTCTCCGCCCACCTGGCTGGGAAAGTGATCTTTTCCAAGGTGGACCTCATCCGTGGATACCACCAGGTGCCCGTCCATCCCGCTGATGTCCCCAAAACGGCTGTGACAACTCCGTTCGGACTGTTCGAGTTCCTGCGTATGCCGTTTGGGCTCAAGAACGCCGCGCAGTCCTTCCAACGCCTCATGGACTCAGTGTTGCGGGACCTGCCTTTCCTCTTTGTGTACCTGGATGACATCCTGGTCGCTAGCACCTCCGTGTCCGAGCACTTGTCCCACCTCAGAGCCCTTTTCGAGAGGCTCAGCCTGCACGGGTTGATAGTTAACCCGGCCAAATGCCAGTTTGGTCTGAGCACCATCAACTTCCTGGGCCACCGGGTCACCAAGGACGGGGCGGCCCCCCTTCCATCTAAGGTGGAGGCCGTCGCAGACTTTCCACGCCCACACACGGCCCAGCCCCTCCGGGAGTTCATTGGCATGGTGTCCTTCTACCACCGGTTCATCCCCCGGGCTACCGATCTCCTCCGCCCCCTATATGAGGCTCTGAAGGGCACAGCCCCCAAACACGCCATGAACTGGTCTGCAGAGAGGGACAAGGCTTTTAAGGATGTGAAGGCCGCCCTGGCTGACGTGGCGATGCTGGCACACCCTGTGTCTGGAGCGCCCATCGCCATCACGACAGATGTTTCGGACTACGCTGTCGGCGCGGTTTACGAGCAGTGGGTGAGCAGCGCGTGGCAGCCGCTCGCCTTCTTCAGCCGGCAGTTGAATCTGAGAGAGCGCAAATACAGCACCTTTGATCGTGAGCTGCTTGGCCTTTTCCTCGCTGTTAGGCACTTTCGTTTCCTACTGGAGGGCCGTCAGTTCACGGCTTTCGTCAATCACAAACCGCTGGTGTTCGCGATGGCCAAGGTGGCAGAGCCGTGGTCAGCCTGCCAGCAGCGACAGTTGGCCTACATCTCAGAGTTTACCACTGACGTGAGGCATGGCGCTGGGAAGTCCAACCCGGTCGCTGACTGTCTCTCCCGGGCCATCGCTGGTGCTGCCCATTTGGGACTCAACTACAGCCAGATGGAGGCTGACCAGGCCGCTGACCCAGGAGTGCAGGCATGCAGGACCGCCGTCACAGGGCTGCAGTTGGAGGATGTGGCTTTCGACGACGCCGGCGCCACGCTCCTGTGCGACGTCTCTACGTCATTCCGACTGCTTGGAGGCGGCGGGTCTTCGACGCAGTCCATGGGCTGTCTCACCCTGGCAGAAAGCCTTCACAGAGGTTGGTGGTGGCAAAGTTTGTCTGGCATGGACTCAAAAAGGATGTGAGGGACTGGGCTGACACCTGTGTGGGGTGCCAACGCTCCAAAGTGCTCCGGCACGTCAAAGCGCCCCTGATACCTTTCACGGTACCTGAGAGGAGGTTCGACCACGTGAATGTGGACCTGGTAGGCCCCCTACCCCCCTCCCATGGTTTCACATACCTGCTCACCTTGGTCGACAGGACCACGCGATGGCCAGAGGCCGTCCCGCTTTCGTCCACGACAGCGCCTGAGGTTGCCCGAGCGTTCATTGGAACCTGGGTAGCCCGCTTTGGCACCCCATCTGACCTCTCCTTGGACAGAGGGCTGCAATTCACGTCAGCGCTCTGGGAGGAGATCGCCGCGGGTTTAGGGGTGAGGCTCCATCGCACCACAGCGTATCACCCTCAAGGTAATGGATTGGTCAAGAGGTTCCATCGCTCAATGAAGGCCACATTGCGGGCTACCCTCAAGGACGACCGCTGGGTCGACAAACTGCCTTGGGTCATGCTTGGGCTCAGGACGGCCCCCAAGGAGGACCTCCAGCCCTCATCCGCCGAACTGGTCTATGGACAGCCACTTCGGGTCCCGGGGGATTTCCTTCCCACCGCCACAGCTCCCTGGTCCGCCAGCTGCCAACGGACTGCGCTGCAGGAGGAAGCCACGGCTTTTGCACCGGTCCCCACTTCTCAGCATGGCGGCTCTCAGTCCTATGTCCCCACGGAGCTGGGGTCGGCGGAGTATGTTTTCATCCATCACGACGCGCACCGCGGTCCCCTGCAGGCACCCTACGACGGCCCATTTCGGGTACGGCACACTGGAGATAAGCACTTTGTGGTGGAGGTTGGCAGCAGGCTGGAGCGGGTTTCTGTGGACCGCCTCAAGCCTGCTCACCTGGATTTAGACCGCCCTGTTGGTCTTGCCCTGCCCCCACGGCGGGGGCGCCCCCCGGCCATGCCCCCCTCTCCCGGCGAGCCGCCCCCTGCTTCCCCAGCCCCTCCCTTTCCCCGGTCCAGCTGTGAGGACTCTGCTGCTTTGCCTGCGGTTAACCAGCTCCCAGCTCCTGTTCAGCGAAGCCGTTGGGGCAGAGAGATCCGCCCCCCTCGCCACACTGACTTTTCGTATTAAGGCGAATTCTGGGGGGACGTGTGTAGTGGTTATGGGGATACATAATTCCCCTATTGAGCTAGTAGGAACGTTGGTTAACAGCTGCTGTTTTCTCGGTTCGAGTTTACAGTGATACACTTCCGCTGCGCGGGTTTTTGGTTGTTGTAATAGTGAAGGAATAAATGGTGCACGTTGTGTAGCCGAAAGAGAGAGTTGTCACGACTCCTGCTTGAGCTCCTCTACAACTGACTCTTTGCTGATGTTGCAATAATTTTCATGTAGGGAAAGCGTTTAAAATTACGGTGAGTTTTCCTGTTAGTCGTGTGTGTGTGTGTGTGTGTGTGCGTGCGTGCGTGCGTGCGTGGTATCGCGAGCTGGGACGCAATCTAACAGTACCTGTCGGTGTAAATTCTACCACAACACGCTGATTCTTATATCGTGAACTTGCAGGGAAAACTGCTAATTTAGTCATATCTATCTTGCGTTAACGGGACATATCGGCCAATACTACCATGCTGAGTAAAAAGGCTGAAGTCGTTGGGAAAGCTAGCCTTAGAGTTAGTTCAAACTAACGACAACAACAACAATTGTTAGAAACATTAGCTCCGTTACTGTTAGCATAAAGTTAGATCGCCAACTGTTTCACTTCCGCCCTATCATGGATTATGCATCTTCGCGTTCGTTGACTGACGTTTCCCAGGTTTCTCTCTTGCGTACTACACTGGAGCGATTATTTTCCACCAAATCTCACAAATTACAGATTGAAGAAGGGCTTCCTGCTGCTGTCGTTACACTTCAGAGACACCTGTCGGAGCAAACCACCGAACACCAGCAGCAGCAGCAGCAGCTCGATAGCTACAGCTACGACCTGACTATTACCGATGGTGTTTGGCAAACAAAATGCCACCTGGATCACAGCTTGAACCATCTGATACACAGAAACATCCTTACAACGGGCGTTGATATCAGCGTCACTGCCTGCTCCTTTGTTTATAACGAGAAGAGACTGGGCTATGGATATATCTGTCTGGACAAGATCAAATGTGGCTCTAAAAGTTCGGATATTCTGCGCGCTGTAAACGATGTGAGTTCACTGCCAATTATAACGATGCATGGCATCGAGGATATGGCATTGCGAAGTGATGTGCCCCTCCAAGTTAGCCGCAAACACTACCTGTCTCTCTGGAATAACGTCGACCCTGAAGGGATTGTATGGATTAAGCATGCCCCTACATCTGACGTGGTGCTGGATGGTGAGATACTGATAATATTGATATTCCTTGTGTTCATTTTGCAGGTATTTTTTTAAGATAAGCTTTTGCTATTTCTTACATTGTATGTTAATCAGATTCAGGGCATATTACCTGCAAACCAGAAAGCAGCAATAGGGACACAAGGGTTCTGTAAAATGAGTTTAAATTAACCATCTCCACTGCAGTTAGTCAACTCCACTGGCTTTATCCTGTTATCTGCAGCTGCAATCCAATAGCAGCTACAAATGGCATGATAGAGAGCCATGCAGGAGCAAGTGGGGAGGCTCACTTATTTGAATAGAAAAGCTGCTTTTCTGTATCAATTTTGAGGGGTATGGGATTGTTGTAATTGTTCCACAAGCATGACTTTATGGCCCTGTAACAAGGAAATAGGTTTAGACTGCAATGTTTATCATCATGCAATAGAAATTTAATATAGCATTATCTGTCAAAGTAAGTTTAATCAGTGTTTTTTCACTATGTAATTTCAGGCCTTATTGGAGTTCTTTTGTAAACCTTATACTAAATAGATCTTAGGTTTATTTTAAATGACATAGATCTTGAGATTTGCATTTTGCTTGATTTGGCAAAAAAATAACCAAAAAATAACAGGGACAATCCTGATTACGTGTCACATGTAAGGAAGGGTTTCCTTCAACAGTGTCTACGATTACCCTTCTTTGCGACCTGGAGACATCATTCAAGAACAAATGGAAACCATTTCCTCTTCTAGTTCGAATATTACACAAATCCAGATTACGGTATTATGGGAAATGTGGAATGAAGATCGAGTACCCCTTCCAGGTGAGTTTTAGGCTACCAAGAGGTTGAATTTCAATCTCTATTTCATTTGGCAGATACCAGCAAAATCTGGGAAGTTTGTTCAATCATTCCAATGTATTCTATTGCAATTGCTAATGTTTGTTAATTATGCGGGAGCAGAGAATAAAGTATTCACATTATACTCCTTCCTGTATGTTACAGGCATACTTTGAAGTTGCTGACCAGAGTGGCACAATGTCCCTTGTGCTTTGGAATGAACTTTGTCCAGAGTGGTACCAGAGGCTGAATGTGGGAACGGTGCTTTACCTCCAAAACTATACCCTCAAACAGAGTTATTCAAATAGGTCACGGCCACAAATGGACCATCACCAAATGAAGAACTTCGACTCAATAGGTATATGTCATTACTGGTCATGTCTGCAACACCAACAACCTTATTCAGTTTGTAACAGGGCACTCAGCAGATCCTGAAAAACACTTTTAAATGTCTTTGATTGTAATTATATTAAGTATTTAAACTCAAGGCCTTGAAAGGCCTGAAATTTAATTGAATAAACTTTTTTAGTCTTAGTTCAGTTTTAGTAGTGTTAAAATGCTGTGCTATTTAAGCTATGCTAGTTTTTCATTGAGAATTAAGACTTCTATTGCAGCTGTCTAACAAATGTTTTGGACAAGGCCCACTCTTGCGAAATCAGTTCTGATGGACATGTTGTGGCTGTAATTGAAGTTTGTAAACAAAAGTTTACCTATAATTCTATATGTGACAAAATTATTTTCAAATGTAGCAGTTATATGGGATCTTTTGACAAATATTATCTAAAATGAGTATGGACCTTCCATGAACCAATCAAAAAGGTGAAATGTTGAGCCTAAGTAAACCAAAGCTGTCTTTCCCTTAGGTGCCTGTATTGTAAAGTTTTTTTTTCTTGTAATTTATGTTGCTAGACAAAATGTTTAGATTTCACAAATAAAACTAGAAAGTGAAATGCAACCCTCACATGTTACATACAAAATATTTATCAAGTAGCTAGTTTGTACTCATTTATATTAAAAGAGCCCATTCCACTCTTTACATTAGATGATAGTTTGGATTAAAAAGCAGATTTCATGTGGTTTACAAAAAATGTTCATGATGAACTAATAAGAAATTCCCCCGTACATGCAAAATTCCTGCCTAAATATGCATGAGATTGGCATCACTAAACTGCATCTGTAAATCTAGATATATTAATAAAACATTAATATCATATATCAGTTGTTCCCTCAGTAATTATATAATAGAAAAACAAAATCTATTTGTTTAATTGCTGGTTACGGTGATGCCCAAAAAAACACCCCAACGTCAAATTTATTACGTCTTAAGTTTGATTGAAAATATGTGGCAAACCATGGTATGATAAATTCTGAGTTCTTTGAATCAGGTTTCTTTACAAATAACCTGATTTATATCTTTGTAAATTGTAGCTATTATTAATTGATAACAATGATTTGAAGGAAATGACAGCCCCTGGAAACACTCTAGCATCTTTGAACCTGTGCCATACCTCCCTCACCAACTTGGGTAAGGATTCACTTGAGGTGGCTTAGCAGAGAATATAGTTGGGCTCAGGGTCACTTTAAGAGATGCCTACTGAGATATTGTGTTTATATTAATCTGTGTGCGAGCAGGCATCTGTGTATAAATGAAAATTCAATCTTTTGTTATGTTTGTCTAATGCCAAACAGATGTAGACTAAATTGTTTATGCATCTTCAAATATTGATCTTAAATTTTGGATACAAAGAATTACAGTTTTATTCGGCCACAATGCCCTATACCACCAATGCTTGAAACTAGAGGGTTCCTTCAATTAATCCTTTAGTCCATGAAATGTCAAAATAATGATAAATGTCCTTCACAAGTTCCCAGGGATCCCAAGTGATTTTAAACTCTTTACATAGTCTGACCATTGACAAATTAAAATCCCATAACTATTCATCTCATAATGACGTGAAGTGAAGAAAGCCAGACACATCTAAGCATTTGTGAAGCTCTAACTAACAGATGTTTGGTAACCAAAATGATCAGTTAAGTTTCTCTCGATTGCCTAATTGTTTCAGCACTACACAAAACACACATTCTCTTGAAGTTCCAAGACTGCCAACTTTGTTTACTTACTGACACATATTGTAATATGTGTTAATTACAGTGGTGTTTTAGCCCTTCAGAGCCCAGAGATCAATTCAAAATGACAGTCACCAATGCTATTGTGTCGGCAACCTTCCCTACCACCTAACAAATAAAACACGGTTATTGATTTTGTAGTATCTGTTGATAAAGATCTTCTACTAGCTTGGTCTGCCAAATATGCTTGTTAGCCACAACAACTCTGGTTCTTCTTCAAACTCACCACAACGTGTATCCTTCTTTATGGTGTAGGTGTAAAACTATGTGTGCTGTATCATTTTCCCGGAAAGCATCACACGACCAAAACCATTGCATCCAGCAATTGCAAAAGCATTCATGATTTGGGTATTCATGTAACTATTGTCTTTAATGCGCCAGTAAAAGAAGAAATTAAAAAGGAAATTTATTTGCATGCAAATCTTCAGTATTGTAGCTTTAATTAACATACAATTGATTATTTCTAAATTGTAGTACATACTTCTTGCAGAGATCTGCCTGAATCCTCGGAATCCAGCTTCAGTGCTCACTGTGATCTCACCAAAGAATGTGTCTTCTCAATGGGGATTGCCTGAGGTTGCCTACCAATTCCTCACCCGGTAATATGTAATGCTGGACTACGCTAGCCAACATTTCCTCTCTATTTCTCTTCATCATATCATTACTACTCAGTATTTATGTAGGTATTACATTCATATCACTCATTGTTTATGTAAATGTTGATTTTGTAAATAAAAGTAATTATACAAAATGTATTTTGCTCTATATCTCTTTCTTATAGGTCTGAGTTGGAGAATTTGCCTAACAACGTAGCATGTGATGTCATTGGTTTGGTAACGTTTGTTGGTCGTGTTCAGAGAGTTAAGAGTCAAAGAAACAAGGGTGAGAAATGTTAATATTTCTGTCCCGTTTTAAGGTCAGAAGCTTGGCCAATTGAGTCCTCAACCTTTTCCATGCATATGTTTTTGTTTGAACTTTTTTTTTTCTGAGATTCTGTAAAAATCTGTTTTCAATATTAATGGAAATCACGCAGAGATTTAAGTTTTTTGTTAGTTTTCTTTTTTTTGTTGTCAAAATTGCATTAAAGTCCTTTCTAGCAGTTCAACCCTTTGTTCAACATCACTCCCCACTGCAAAAACAAAATCGAAGGGTGGCGGTATAAAGTGGTAATTTCTCAAATCACTGGCTTGTTTTTTTTTTTTTTTTTAATGGCTCAGGAATAATATGAAACCCCTATGTCCATATGTAATTCCACTGTTTTAAAATTTGATATTCAGTTTTGAACTGATGGAAAAAAGTGATTGAACTCATTTGCCGTCCATTTGTATTTGGGATTATTTTTATCCATTTTCTTTTCTTTTGTGCCAAGTGGTACGTAGCATGTTAACTAATTACTTGGCATGTTTCCTTTGTTTTAGGTCCTGAGATGTACTGGAGTTATCGTTGGGTCCATGCAGTAGATGGCACATCAAGCCATCCTTTTATCTTGGAGATTTTTTCCTCTTCTCAACCAGAGATTTTCAATAATATATGCCCAAGTAAGTAATCACATTTATAAGCCAGCTGCCACACTTATTTTAAGACTAAATAGTATACAAAAGTAAGTCTTACCAGCAAAGTAAACTAGTACACTCATCATTACCTATAGTGACCTACTTGGTTTGCACTCAAATGAGGGTATGTCAAGAGGAAGGCTGCTCTCCCTATCTCACAAGCAGTTGTGAAACAGGCTTATTTATTACAGGTAAGTAAGACTGTAATATTAAAAACATAATCAGACAATTGCATGTATGAGGTATGGGTTGGTATAATTGTCATATCTTTACAACAGGGTATCACAAAGGTCAGCCGTACATTTCTGATCCCAAAGTGAAGAGCTTCATTCAGTGGACTAAGACTCAGAAGGACAGCGTTGTACTTCAGAAGTCTGTTGTTGGTGGCCATTATTGCTACCCCCACGGCCCGCGGATTTTTGCCCAGCCAGTGGCAGATGACTCGGGTAATCCAAAATACCTTCCTAGGAATAGTATACAAGTTATCATACCAAAGCATTTATTGAAATGTGTTTTGTGAGACCCCCACTTCTTTTTATCTGCCTATCATAGCAGAAAACATGTTAATGAGAAAAAAGTCTTTATTTGAGCTATTTTTCTAGATTTAACCGCAACAAAGTATTAACCGTTAAAATAGTTTTGGGGTTTTTCCCCTTCTTCTCCCCCAATTGTACCCATCCAATTACCCCACTCTTCCAAGCCATTCCAGTCGCTGCACAACCCCCTCTGCCGAGCCAGGAAGGGCTGCAGACTACCACATGCCTCCTCAGATACACGTGGAGTTGCCAGCTGCCCCGACCGACCAGAGGAGGCGCTAGTGCAGCGACCAGGACACATACTCTCATCCGGCTTCCCACCCGCAGACACGGCCAATTATGTCTGTAGGGATGCCCGACCAAGCTGGAGGTAACATGGGGATTCGAACCAGCAAACCCCATGTTGGTAGGCAATGGAATAGACCGCTATGCTATCCGGACACCCGTCTTAAAATAGTTTGACTTAGGTTTACATTACATGTTGCTTATGTTTACTTAGCAAAGTCCTTTGGTATAAATATACCAAATATATATAATCTTATATAGTATATAATCTTATATGTATATATAATATTATATTATACTATAATATTAGTTCATGATGCCCATGGCCTTGGAGGAGATGCCGGTGACTGAGTGGACCTGCTTCAGAACCTTGTACACGTAGATGGCGTAATTCTCCCTCCTGGACTTTCTGCGCTTCTTCCCTCCCTTGCCGGTGGCCTTGGTCACGGCTTTCTTGGAGCCCTTCTTGGGTGCTGACTTTGCAGGTTCAGGCATGGCAACAAGGTGATACTTCTTCTAATGAATTGTGACGCCTAGCATCTGCTGAAAGATTTAAAGATATTTGATGCAAATTTTACTGTGTGGATCCTCTTGTCAGACTGGCCATATATTGTCACCTGACTAAGCATGCGTCGTGTAGTGCAGCTGTCGGATTGAGAACCATCTCAAGTATATCTTGTACATTTGCCTTTATCTTCTGTATCACCGTCTCTACATTTGGCTGTAAGACGGCCGTACTAAATTGTCCCTGTGTGTGTGTGTGTGTGTGTGCGTTCGCCCTGTGTAGCCTGGCAGCCTGTCCAGGGTGTCTCCCCGCCTGCGGCCCATGACTGTTGGGATAAGCTTCAGCATCCCCATGACCCTGGGATCATAACATTTCTTTCATGCTTGATGGCAAACTCCAAGCATGCGTTTATATGCATAGTTTTGAGCAATGGCTTCTTTCTTGCCATCCTCCCATACAGGCCATATTCATGGAGAGCCTGTGATATGGTTGACTCATGAACATTTACTCCAGTTTCAGCCACTGACCTTCAGAGTGATTGCAGGATCATCTGTGACTTTCCTCACCAGCCCGCATCTTGCTCGGATACTTAGCTTTGAGGGACGGCCTGCCCTACAAAGCGTCTGGGTGGTGTGATACAGCTTCTACTTTCTGACAATGGATCCAACAGTGTTCTGTGGGACATCCAAACACCAGGATATTGTTTTGTGTCTCTTTCCTGCCTTCTGCATTTTACTCACTTTGTTTCTTACTTCAGTATTATGCTCCTTTGTCTTCGTTTTCTGATGGAGTTCACGCCCGGCTAATGAACTTTACACAGACTGCTTTTTATACCCATAAACAAGATCGTCACTTTAATTTCTTACAGGTGCACACCAATTATGTCCAATTGTGTTAACCTGAGTTTGTTTTAGGAATAATTTGTCATCTGTGCAAACTTGGAGCTTTCAGAGCACAAGGGATTGAATACTTATGCAAGCACTATATTTTAGTTTTTAATTTATTAATAAAAAGTCAGCGAAACGTAACTTATTTTGGCTTTGGGAACATGCTGTTAGAGCTTATAGGTTCACAAAAATAATATTGTTCATGAACAGATGTGTGAGTATCTTATAATCCACAAATTAGTGATGACTGTCAAGGGGGTTGAATACTTTTGCAAGGCACTGTAACTGATCAGGGTTTTTTTTTTTAACTCATTGTCTCTGGGCTTGGAAATGATCTGTAGAGATCAGGCAAACTAATTCAAGTCAAGTCAATTTTATTTGTATAGCCCAATATCACAAATTGCAAATTTGCCTCAAGGGGCTTTACAGCAACACAACATCCTGTCCTTAGACCCTCGCATCGGATAAGGAACAACTTCCTAAAAAAAAAAAAACCTTTAACAGGGAGAAAAAATAGGGAGAAACCTCAGGGAAAGCAACAGAGGAAGGATCTCTCTCCCAAGATGGACAGATGTGCAATGGATTGTTGTATTTATATTTACAGAATACAACATTGAAAGAGGATAACAGAATTATAAAATTTATGAAGAATATGATGAGCCGGATCATCAGCAATTCAGTGCCTTTTAAAACACTTTCAGACTCATTTTCAAAAACTTGTTTATGTTTAGAGGTCTTTGTCTTATTTGTATATCTTGTACATTGTCCTTTACCTGCTATAAAAACCTTTACCCCGATGTGTGATTGAAAATTGTATGTGCTTCATATTTCAGCTCGGATCCCTCTGGTTGCTTTTGATGATTTGAAGAAGGAGATACAATCTCTACAGTATAGGGAGCATAAAAGACTTGCAATCCAAGGACAGATTGTGGCAGTGCAATACTTAAAATGCCCAAAGGAGGCAGAATCAGAAAAGGAAGAGGTACAGCCATCAGTGTTTCAACAGAACAGTTTAAGAGAATTTCGAAACATCTTTTCAGTCGCTGTGAGCATTAGAGTTGTAACATGAAACAGCTTGTCCCGAACAGGCGCAAGCTGTTTCTGCTGGTACATCAGAAGAAGCTCTGCCAGGCTCAAACAATCGAACAGTTGAGTCAACAGATAATGCCACTACCAGAGAAACACCGCCCTCTGCTGTGAAGACCTTGCAAAGGAAACGGAGAAGGTCACCTGAAAAAAAGCAAGTTGTTGAGATGATGAAAAACATATTGTATCCCAAGAACATATTTTCCTCACTAATTCTGTCAAATATTTACTTATTCTTGACATGAAACACTGATTGTGTTGAGTTGTGTTCAATGCATTTTTTGTTTCAAGCATTTTATCATCTTATGAATTTAACACTATTACTAATCCAAACTGCCATGAAAACAAAAAGGTACCAGACATTCAGTAAGTAGTGATGCTCGATAAACCATGGAAACCTTTTCAAGCTTTACCTATAGGAAGGCTGGGCACGACAACAGAGGAGTTAGACAAAACAAGGAAGTTGAGAATGTTGCTGAATCAGAGGAGGAGCAGGCTGAGGAAGGCGATGTGCAACAGGGAGATTTAAACCAAGACAGAATAGCTGAACTGCAAGTTGATTCAGGTATGTGTCATGTCAAATTGGATAATACTACCAAATTTTAATCTGTCTTTGCTATCAGTGTGTTTGTTATTCTCTTGTTAAAGCAGCACTGCCAGTGATGTTATGTTTCCACCAGGGTGTGATCGGCTGGTCTGGGAAAGTGTTGATTGGCCAACGCAACGACAAGAAGTGTCTGAACATTTATGTCAAGGTGGCCTGTACCAGGAAAGCCTTTCTCGGAAGTTTGTATTTGATGAAAAGAACCATCTCCTGCAGTGGAGTAACCTTCACCCTTCCCGGTGGACTCCAGAACAATCCACCGATGACAGCCCACCTGCCGTTTGTCCGGGTTACTACCAAATAACAATATTAGGTAAAATAGTATTTTATATTAAATGTGGCATTTAGTATCTGGTAGATGAGGAAAAGGAAACATGGGGAAAAAAGCACAATACATAACTTTATGAAAAATGGTTTTCTATGTTTTTGCATTTTTACAAGTAGTCTTGGTTAATCTTCAGTCTTTATTTAGGTGTGTTTTTCCACTATAATAAAGCTACTGGGCCTCTTCTGTGCAAATACCCGTTACTTAGATGAAATTCAACTCCTGTGGGTAAATTCATTTAATGCAGCTGTATAAAACGTGATCACAGATCAAAATGAAAACACGGAAATGAACCAAGCGGCATAAACATATCAAAACCAGTGTTGAAACATTTGAGTCATTAATTAAAAAGATTACTAAGAGTAGGTCCCTACACAATTCTCAACACATTATGAAATCCAAGATGTCTTTGCAAATTGCTTTCATTTTTTTTTATTACTCTTTTTTAGGTTAACCTGTTCAAATTCATGTCTTGCTTATTTTATGTTGTTGACATTGGAATTATTTGATTTTTATGAAACCTGATTCAAAACTTCTGAAAAGTGCTATTAAGGTAAAGCTGTCAATGTTAGTAGTAGTATGGCATCTGTAGTTGCCATTGTAAACATCACAGGGTTTATAAGGAATTGCCACCCTCCTCATTTTAAAATATTTTTGTCACAGGCATAAACAAGCAAATGGCTATAGATGCAGCATTCTTTCCTGTTGCATCTTTTGGGGACCCTAGGGCCGCCGGTCTTCCTCAGGAGCCCCATGGCAACACAATGCTGTCCTGCCTTTCCTCAGGTTTCCTATGTCCCCTCAGTGACCCTGCAAGCCAGAGTGAGACAGTCCTTCCTGACCCAGGTAACCATTACACTGCATTACAGTGGGCTTACCACACACTTTCAGGAAACATTAGACACTTGTTTGAGTGGGCAGAAGCCTCAAGACATAACACTAGTATGCCAATTCACTGGCATAGATAGTGTTTTTGTGTGACAACCTGCTAGATGGAACTGTTCATTACTAATGATAGGGGCATTTCATTTAATTTTGTGTTGTTTGCCTTACAGAGGAAATCTTCCTGACTGCTGAGGAGCTGGGAGATACACACATTGTATGCATCCTGGACATTTGTCCTCTTGGCGGAGAACAGATCGAGATTCTGATCAACAAGGTGTACAAAGCGACAGATTTTACTTAAGTATTGCAAGTATGAATGCATTTAACTCGAGAAAATATCCCCTAGTGTTTCGAGCATGGCATGCATAACAATTTTCAGTTTAGGATTATTGTCATGAAAAAAAGACAGCAACTCAGGATTAAAGCCTTTAAAAAAAAAAAGCTCATGGTTTTATTATTTTTTTTAAAAGTAATTGGGCGTCTGGGTAGCATAGTGGTCTATTCCATTGCTTAGTAACATAAGGATCGCCGGTTCGAATCCCCGTGTTACCTCCGGCTTGGTTGGGTGTCCCTGCAGACACAATTGGCCGTGTCTGCAGGTGGGAAGCCGAATGTGGGTATGTGTCCTGGTCGCTGCACTAGCGCCTCCTGGCCAGTTGGGGCGCCAGTTCAGGGGGAAGGGGGAACTGGGGGGAATAGCGTGATCCTCCCATGCGCTACGTCCCCCTGGCGAAACTCCTCACTGTCAGGTGAAAAGAAGCAGCTGGCAACTCCACATGTATCAGAGAAGGCATGTGGTAGTCTGCAGCCCTCCCTGGATCGGCAGAGGGGATGGAGCAGTGACGAGGACGGGTATCTTCCCGCTTCTTTTCATCTGACAGTGAGGATTTTCACCTGGGTAGCGCATGGGAGGATCACGCCATTCCCCCCGGTTCCTCCTACCCCCTTACCAGGCACCCCGACCGACCAGAGGAGGCGCTAGTGCAGCGACCAGGACACATACCCACATCTGGCTTCCCACCCGCAGACACGGCCAACTGTGTCTGTAGGGATGCCCGACCAAGCCGGAGGTAACATGGGGATTCGAACCGGCAATCCCCGTGTTGGTAGGCAATGGAATAGACTGCTACGCTACCCGGACACCCTATTTTTATATTTTTAGGGAAGACTGTCTGAATTTACAATAGCACTAAGCTCTGAAAGGTAAAAAAAAAAACCTAACAGTAAACAAAGGCTACTTTTACACTCCTGTATAAGTACATGGTAGATGAACATGCAAAATACATAGTGACCATGGATCAGCGCTTAGCCCTTTCTTATTGCAGTGGTGATGGACAGGTTGACAGATGAGATCAGGCAGGAGTCTCCATGGACTATGATGTTTGCGGATGACATTGTGATCTGTAACCAGAGTAGGGTGCAGGTTGAGGAGAGGTGGAGGTATGTACTGGGGAGGAGAGGAATGAAAGGGTATTCGGGTAGCGTCGTCAAGTCAAGCCAATTTTATTTGTATAGCCCAATATCCCATATTACAAATTTGCCTCAAGGGGCTTTACAGCAACACAACATCCTGTCCTTAGACCCCTGTATCGGATAAGGAACAACTCCCTTAAAAAATAAATAAATTAAAAAAAACTTTTAACAGGGAGAAAAAATAGGAAGAAACCTCAGGTACAGCGACAGAGGAGGGCTCTCTCTCCCAAGATTGACAACGTGCAATAGATGTTGTGTTTACACAATTTACAGAAAGAGGACAACAGAATTGGGGGGGGTAGTATAACTAATAAACATTCTGATCCACACGCCATACCAGTTGGTGTTGATAATGCACCAATTCGTTGTTTGCCAACCGCCAATAAACACCAAGTAGAAGAATAAGAAGGATAACAGAATTATAATGGAATTATAAAATTTATTAAGAATATGATGAGCAGGATGCCAAGCAGTGTCCACATGCTACCGCAACAGCCCAGGACCCAAGCCACGCAACCAGCATCACCATGTAAAAGAAAAAGAAAAATTAGTCTATTCCGTTGCCTACCAACACGGGGATTGCTAGTTCAAATCCCTGTGTTACCTCCGGGTTGGTCGGGTGACCCTACAGACACAATTGACCGTGTCTGCAGTTGGGACGCTGGATGTGGGTATGTGTCCTAGTCGCTGCATTAGCGCCTCTAATCGGTTGGGGCGCCTGTTCGGGGTGAGGGGGAACTGGGGGGTAAATAGCGTGATCGTCCCGCACGCTACGTCTCCTTCATGAAACTCCTCACTGTCAGGTGAAAAGAAGCGGCTAGCGAGGCCACATGTATCGGAGGAGATGTGGTTAGTCTGCAGCCCTCCCCGGATTGGCAGAGGGGGTGGCGCAGCGACCGGGACGGCTCGGAAGAGTGGGGTAATTGGCCAGATTCAATTGAGGAGAAAAGGGGGGGGGGAATGAAAGCCAGTAGGAGCAAGACAGAATACATATGCGTGAATGAAAGGGAGGACTGGAATGGTGAGGATGCAGGGAGTAGAGGTGATGAAGGCGTATGAGTTTAAATACTTGGGGTCAACTGTCCAAAGTAATGGGAAGTGCAGAAGAGAGGTGAAGAAGAGAGCGCAGGTAGGGTGGAGAAGAGTATCAGTAGTGATTTGCGACAGAAGGATACCTGCAAGTCAAAGGGAAGGTTTACAAGATGGTTGTGAGACCAGCTATGTTATATGGTTTGGAGACAGTGGCACTGATGAAAAGACAGGAGGCGAAGCTGGAGGTGGCAGAGTTGAAGATGCTAAGATTTTCATTGGGAGTGATGAAGAAGGACAGGATTAGGAATGATTATATTAGAGGGACTGCTCAAGTTGGATGGTTTGGAGACAAAGCAAGAGAGGCGAGATTGAGATGGCTTGGACATGTGTGGAGGAGAGATGCTGGGTATATTGGGAGAAGGATGCTGAATATGGAGCTGCCAGGGAAGAGGAAAAGAAGAAGGCCAAAGAGGAGGTTTATGGATGTGGTGAGGGAGGACATGCAGGTGGCTGGCATGACAGAGGAAGATGCAGAGGACAGGAATAAATGGAAATGGATGATCCGCTGTGGTGACCCCTAACGGGAGCAGCTGAAAGAAGAGGAAGACGAAGACATGGTGACAATGAACAATATCAAGCAAAAGTTTCAACATTAACAAATCAAGATAAATATTTTTTTCAACACTGAAATGACTTGCAGGCAATGCCTCACAATTCAATCCCCAGTTTTAACTGGCATTTGAAAAAAATCTCATATAAGAGCAAGAGGTCTATCAAGCCAAACATGTTTTTAGCAGTGCAATAAATGAATCCTAACTTAAAACAGAGAAACAAAGATGCAAGCTAAGCTTTCTTGAGCCATCTAACATCCAGTTAGCCTGGACAGCCTAAACATGCCTTATCCCAGGGCTGGACACTTTTCATGGTCGTTATCAAGCTTACCTGATAAGGAATTATATTGCTCTGTGAATGGGGAAATCTGGCAAAGAGACTCATTGTGAATAAGTCTTTGGACATTTCTGAGCCGTAAAGGAAAACCTTTACACCTCCTGTCCAGTTCCCTCATGACTTCCTTTCAAGGAGAAAGAGAAGACAGAGCTAAAGGGTGGATTATGATGTAAATAATTTACTTTGACCCATTTCTGAATGAACTGGTCTATAAACAAATATGTGGGTGGCCAAATAAACAGTTCTGTGGAATAGTAATGTGTATGTTTAAAAATATTTATTTTCAAATATTTCACAATATTCAGATTGATTTATAAATAATTTAATATAACATATAATTAATATCCAAGATATTTTAGAATGTAAACTTATTTATTAATTTCTTTTAAAACAATATTAACAATATTTTAAAGCTTATTTTGATGGTAAATACAGAAAAAGAACAAACCATACAAGTGACTGTGCAACACCAACTTGAACGCAAAAGAAAGCCTCATCTCCTCTAGTAAGACACTTCATCATCTGTTACAAAATTACTTTAATTTTAAAATCATGTAACATATCTGCAATCTATTAGACATATAAAATAAACAACTATATGTTCTAAACTTTTGTACATTCTATGATACAATATATCCAACATTTGTTTCTGCATTGCAACTGCAGAAATGGCTGTACCAGGTCTGTCTTGTTCATACCCTGGTAACTTTTCCACAGAAACAATTAAGTTACTGCCCACTCTCATACACAAGTTGGCAGTCACTTTTTTTTGTTTAAATAAAATAAAAAAATCATGAAAGTAGTGACTTAATGTGATTAAAATCACATCTCTTCAACAAGATTGACAATGAAATAAAATATGGAGGAAAAAAATAGTGCAGCAACTACTGCTTGGTAGAGTATTTCTACTTAACTACATGGTGAGACAGTAGCGTTTGAGTGGAAATCAACAAAGAAGTTCATGTCGGGGGACTGAACCAACATCCCACTGGGTAGCAGTGGCTCTCAATCATAGAGAAGAGGTGGTTTGGTCGAAAGCAAGTCAGGGACTCGGGGCTTAGCCAACAATCAGCACAATGCAAACACGTTTAGAACACGATTCACTCACTGTAGCCAAGAAGTTAAATTATGAGGCAATTTCTTCAACTGGTTTCACGAGGCAATAAAACTATACGATGCCATATTTTGCATACAGACATGGACCAAAGAAAGGTTATGAAGGATGCAGTTAGACAGAACCAAACCTTAAAAAAAACCCACTGTCAGTTAATTTTAGGCTGATATTTTGCGAGACATTTTTCAGTTACTGCATCAGTTTTGGGATATGACCTCTTTGTGCCTAGGAAAATGTAATACTATGGACTGCATGACCTGTTGGAGAGAAAGCTTAACAGACTGTGCTATTCAAGTTTCAATGCTAAACATCTGGAAGTGAAGACAAATACAAAGTGTTTGATGTAGGCATGTGAACATCAATGTCAGCCATCCTAGTAGCATGTCACGTACTCGTAGGATGACTTGGTTTGATGATTCTGGAGCGGCAGCAACACGAAACATAAATTGAAAGAAAAAAAAATCTTCATTTAAAAAAAAAAAGATGCTGGCGCTTGCAAAATAATTTAAAAGTCATTATCGGTGACGGCTTCCCCTTCAAAGGTGACAGGTAACTGTCAAAATTAAGGAAGCAAAAAAATAAAAAATAAAGTTAAGTCTTAATGCGGTGTGGCTCAAACACAAGCGCTGCAAATTTCTCGAACCCTGCGATTAATCACTTAGACAGAGCCCCAAAATCTGCCTTAAAAGGAAACACATTACATTTTGTTGTTATTATTTTGTCACGAAGAGAAAATTGTCACATTGTGGGCAAATGTTTCCCTTTAAACTGCTTTTTGGCATTATTGGCATTCCTTATTAAAATCAAAGGGGCCACTTAAGCCTCAAGCTACAGCTTATTGTGCCTTTTGGTTTCAATGAGAGCTTCTGACAACGCTAAGATCCCATGGAACAAAAGAGACGTGTTTTTCCTGCCAGTGTGAGATGTGTCTAGTTAAGGACAAATCAAACCAGCAGAAGTGCTCCTTTGGATGTGGCCAGAGTTGCACCACAGGAGACCCGTGTCATGTGGATCAACACGTTCCACCACCGGCTCAAAACCATCAGTGAAAAATGGCTCTGTGTTTACTCATCTTCACCTGTGCCTCGTTTACGCAGACATTTCCTTCATTTTGACAGTTACACTATCTCTACATTTTCGAGATAGACTGTAAATATATGATGCTTATTCTATTTCGTTTGTATCTAAATAATTCAGTTAGGGAACAACTCGTTGAGATCACAATATGCCCTGCTATGCAAAATGACCATTGGCATGGGGGGTTTTTTTGTTGATAAAATGTAAATCTCATTTATGTGTAAAGATTTGAAAGCGGTTCAAATGAATGTTAAAAAACAGTTTGATCTGTAGTGGCCAACTCATCATTATGTCCTGCCATCCCGCTCGAGACACAGCCACAGCCATGCAGACCAAGTCTTGTTTAAGAACTGCAGTCATTCTAATAGACCCTTTAGTGAAAACAACTTGTACTCTAGAAAAGATACTACTGATATTCATGGTTGAAGGAATGTTAAGATAGTGTCCATATAAAAATATTTCCATATAATTTACATAGTACATTGGCTTATTATACAACTCTATATACAGAGCACATCTGTTCTGAAACATTTTTGAACAGTATAAATTAACATTCGTGTTTTCAAAATTGACATTGCACATAGTGAAGTGGTAAACGGCACTGAATTTAACATGCTAAAAGTTTTCTAAAACTTTTGAGTGTGTCTTCAATCGTAATGAACAGCACCAGTCTTCGTGAAAGTAACTGACAGACCAGTAGGCGGCCAGCAAGACTTTCAGTGTCCGATAAGGACAGTGTTTTGATGTGAAGCAACTCATGGACCTGGAGAGGATCTCGCTCATTCACTCATTCACATGCTCCCGTTGAACAAGCTAATCCCAATGGGAAGGGGAGGGGAGAGGGGCAAAGAAACAAATTGCTAGCAGGGCTCTGAAGTTGAAATGTGTTCAACCAGGCTTAGGCGCCTTGAAAATGAAAACAAAGAAATTAAAAGAAAGGTCTAATGGTTTCAAGTACAGCATAGACATGAACTTGGTGTTCAGCCCCCTTCGAGTCCCCCTCAGATGGGTTGGACTACTTTCCTGCTATGAGAGCTGCTTGCAAGCAAATATAGACAACTTGGTGACTTACGATCCCCCCGGTGACTTCGTTTGTCAAAGTGACTAATGACAAAACTAGCAACTTCTTTTCTGTTCTTTAAGGAGAAAGTTTATGTTGGAATCAATACATTTGGCCATAAAGCGATGTAGATGCACACAAATGATCCATGCTCAAGAGCCGAGTCTGCTGAAAGAGCTGCCCCGAGTCTCCTTTCCAGTCCCACAACGCTCACACGAGTCAGTCTCACTATAAGGGCAGAGTGATGCACAACACTGAGCGCTGGTTAAAAACTGCGTAATATAAGGTATATGGCATAAAAAAACCAAGTAGTACCTGATTTAGTCTTTATCTTATTGGGTTAGTAGTTAATGATCTAGACTGGTGTCTCTGTTTAAAATATGTAGGCTAATTTCTTTTGGCTTAATTTTGATGTTGCTTTTTGTCCTCCGCATTGATGCATAATCGAACATAGTTCTTGTAAATACACAAACGGTTAGTTTACAATTGTGGCGTCTAACTTTGTGTAAAAATACAGGCTGCTTTCTCATTCACACTCCCTCCCATGTAAGGTCATTCACAGATTAGTGTGCCGATCAGTTGGCTGTGTTATCGAGAGAGTTCTCGTGACTTCTGGGGAGCCAGGAAGCCTCTAATCTGAAAGAAGAGCTGGCAATGCTGCTTGCAGCTTATTAGAGAAATATACTCTCAGAAACCCTCGAGCCTAACTGAACACATAAAATAAGGCCGTGTCCACCAGAGGAGACCTATTGCAAAGCGCTTGCACTGGAGGCAAGCACTTGTATGTGATGAGACGAATATAACATGTCAAATAGGAGTTCTCTGTTAAGGACGCTATTCATTCATTTGCGTTTTTTTTAATCATTATTATTTTATTTCTCCTCTGCTTTACCAAAGCAGATCTAGCTTCAGTGCTCGGCAATATAGAAAATGTTGTCATGATAATCATAGGGAGTTTGACACCATTTCACAATATACATCAAGATATCTGCCTACAAGTGCAAAACGACCACCGTAAAGCCTCCAGCTGAGCTTCAACACGCTGAATTGTTTGGAACTGCTAAGTATGATGTCAAACCAAAACTGGTTTTAGAATAGCACTCCCGCAAATGTTTTCAGACCTTGTTTTGTGAGAACTGTTAGGTAACAGATTCTCGTTATCACTAATTTGGAAAGCAAAACTGTGTCACGATGTGAGAAGATCTGAATGTCATCCCGATACAACACCACTGAAAGAAAAATAACATTTTATTTTCGCCTAGCCCTGTGTTGTTGTTTTACTTCCCCTGTGGTCCCACCCCTCCTTCATTATTATTAGTGGGTGGAACTAAAATTAACATTGAGTTGTGAGCATCAGCAAAAGCTGGAATAGTTTAAACGTTGGAGAGAGGTGCAGCACTCAACAGCACAAGGCTCTAAAGAGAGGTCTTTTTTTCCCCCACAAGTCTCCGGTGGACACAAAGCCTGTTGTGCTTAACAAAGATTCACCAAGTCGTTCCTTGGACTCATTATCAGCAGTGCTTCAACTCTGCTTTGAGTCCTTGTCAGATAATGTAGCGTAACTGTGCATGCCACAGTGAGTATCAGGGAAAAGGTTTCAGGGAGTTTCAGAGAAATGAAGCATGAGACACATTTTCTACTGAGATTTGGCCATAACTCCTTCATCTTGGGAGACTTGTGTGCAAGTGTACAAGTTAGTATAAATTTAATAGTTCTATAATTTTTGACTCTGATAGAGAAAGTTGTGTGCATACTGTTTGCAATTTTTTTTGATTGTCATTAAAAGAGACACTCCGTTTCTGGTATGTCAGGTGTTTTCCTTTCATAAAAGTGATTCAGGCGAGTGAGTGCTACGACATCGTAGCCATAATAGTTGCTCAACTACTACTCAGACTGTACAACTCAATTTCAAACCTCGCTACTGCCATTTTGAAATTACTGCCATTATTCTTGTCTTTTTAAAAGTCTACTCAATATTCAACCTTAGAATGACTTAAGGTGCACAGTGATGAGGTTTGATAAACAGTTTTACAGACAATGCCTTAAAGTTTCTGCAGCTAAACCAACATAAACATTAACAATCTCATATAAAAACAGAAAAAAAAAAACAGAATGGGGTGGACTGGAAAGATTAATACCTGTCAAAAAATACTGTGAGGGCTGATTCTACACGTAACCTGAGAGAAGTGTATCCGTATAAACAAACATTAATGTTACATTACAGTGCTCATATTCTTTGAACTACATTTCCCGAATCACTGCAGCATTCGCTTAGATTTAAAGGGAAATTTCGCCATTTTTTACTATATTTCCACATATTAATCACAGCGATGGCACCTCTGTAACGCACCCAATACTTGCCAATGTTGTCTGTATTGCCGTAGTCTGCTGTAGTAAACTGGCTTCCTTCTGTCATGTGATGGTGGAAGAACTACAAGGCTAATTGACAGAGATGTTCGTGTTCTAATCTCTTTTTAATTCTTCATTAATGTAATTAATTTTTTTAATTTATTTTACATTTTCTTTTTAATTTGTAATTTGTGATATTGAGCTATACAAATAAAATTGACTTGACTCTGCCATTGAGAAACTTTCACGCAATATATATGGGTGCATGTAGGTAATGTAGAACAGCTCTCTCGGCAGAACATGGCTCTCTTGTCAAAATGAATTGTAGTTTTTAAAGACTAGATAGATCACCAGCACTTGCTGAACGTGCAGCTTAATAGTGGCAAAATGTCCCTTTAATGCATCGACCCTTACTGTAGTTCCTTAGGAAATAGGAGCAACTTAATATTAGTGTTACTGTTGGTACCGGGTAGACTTTTGAAGTCAAATGTATGGTGTTGGCGGTGTTTCAGTTTGTCTGTTTTCATTGCTTTGACAAGGAAGAGTTTTCTGATTTAGTTATTTGTGCTTTCCTTGCCACGGGGATGAGTTTGTGTCCTACAATGAATGCATATTAGGAACTTTAAGAAATTACAACAGAATGGTTAATCCCTAAATGCCTAAATGAATAAATAAAACCAGTTTCCCAGTCCCCATACATTTTTTGTGGAACAGATGGTAAATAAATAAATATGAAATGGTTAAGGTTTCAGTAAATTGAGAAATGCTTCGAATTTTATACCTTTATGAAAAAAATTAAGAGTACTGTTTAAGGACTGACTAACTAGAAATGGAAACGTTGCAAAAAGTGTTTTGCAGTGACAAATATCTCCGATACAAATCTAAATGTCTTTTGCTCAAATTGATACTGAAAATAATGAATTATGACCTATGAAAATATAAGTTTGTATTTCAAAGGACCTGAGCTGGATTTTTAAAGCCATAATCAGACAAAACCATCAAACCACACCATGAAAGTACCATGGTAGTTAAAGGCACATTTTTACCCCCCCACCCCCCCACCCCCACTGGTAATCCATGTCTCACTTCCAGGCCCACGCTGCAGAGCTCATCTAGAGCACTTAGAACCATCCTTCTGAACTAAAAGGTGGCGGGACAGCCATGATACCCCTTCTTCAGTCCCGGATTGAGGCTTTAAAAATCTAGATATAGCTTTCTCATAACAGCCTATAGGTCCCTTGCAGGTGACCTCGCTGAAAAGAAAAAAAATACATATATATATATATTTGCAATCAACACATTGGGTTCTTGGAGCAAATTGGGAGAAATATGAGAAATATCTCATTTCTGCAAAATGAAACAGTTATGGATTCCCTGGCCATTTTTAGAGAAGGTAAAACTCTTGAGGGTTAGGGTTATGACTGCATTATGTGAGTAGAGGGCTGGACAACAGACCTCACCATTAGCCCATTATTTGTAGGAGAATATAACTTTTGTTTTTTGACTGACAGAGCTATACGTCTGGACAGTAGGGAATGGTACCATAAAAATAATAATAATAAAGAATCAGGCATCAGACACCTGAGGGAAAACCTTGCTGCTGGATTGGACCAATTTTTTGTCGTTGCTGTTGTTTGTTGAAAACCCTTCCGCGTGTAAAAACATGAAAGCACTGTTTCCCTTAAAAATTCGGATAATCCTCTTGTTCCAGCAGTGTCACTGATTGACAGTTGAGTGTGACGTGGGCCAGTGAGAAAGGCCCCAGCCCTTCAGTAAACAGGCTCTCTATTCAATTTTCCAGAGAGCCCTCTCTTTAAATCCATGGAGGATGCACCATGTCAGTGCAGCATCCACTTGTAGTTCGGTCTCCAATGATGTACCAAACACCTTTGTCGAAAAGGGTGACTTCTTATCAGAAGTAAGGTTACCACAAGCAATCTTACTCCTTCAAGCATTTTTGCTGTAGAAGAAAAGCCACTTTGGCTTACAGCGAAGAACACAAATCTTGGCGCCAAGTACGGCTTGTCTCATTGTTCCAAGTCCCAAATGCCACAGCATCATGTCACCAAAAACGTGACAATCGTGATGGATATCGCAGCGCTCTCACAGAGTCCACAAGGCTACCGAGTGAGCATATTTCGGAAGTCTGAAACGCTACCAGTCTGATTTTGGGAATGTTGGTGTTGCCTTTGTTGCTGTTGTGACTGCCGTGGTTGCTGTTGTTGTTGTGCTTGTGGCAGCTGCTGTGTTTGCTGTTGGATATATCCTACAGTACTTTGCTGTTGGACATTAGTGGTGTGCAAGAATGCTGGAGTAGAACCACTGTGTAGAAGTCCTTGAGTCTGCATCTGTAGACATAGAACAGTGAAGGAGTGACAAATGTGCTGTACCCAGGGCTTACAAAAATTCTGTCATAATTAACTTTTAACTTTTTACATTTATTTATTTATTTATTTGGTAACACTTTAGTATGGGGAACATATTCTAAGTAAAAAAACTTAATTACTAGTGAATTAGTAATGATCAAGATGTCACTTTAGTATGGGGAACATATTCTAAGTAACAAAAACTTAATTTAAAGTAATTTAACACTATTAACACTTGTAGTTTTGTGTTTTGTTATGTAACAACAGACCATATTCATTAAGTGTTAGTAAGGGAGAATAACTCTTCTTGTGGTACTACCACCTTATAAAGTCCATACTAAGCGAAGCATATTGAGATGGTACTACTAATAAGCAATAATTCTGAGGTTATAGAGGGAAAACTCATAGTTAATGGCTTACTGGTTGTATAATAAGGCCATGCAGACTAAGGCATTAATGAGTATGTAATAATGACCAATTAAGAGCCAATATGTTGCTAATTTGCATGCTAATAAGCACCTAATTAATATGACTATGTTCCCCATACTAAAGTGTTACCATTTATTTTACCCCCCCCCCTTTTCTCCCCAATTGTACCTGGCCAATCACCCCGCCCTCTGAGCCATCCCGGTCGCTGCTCCACCCACTCTGCTGATCCGGGGAGGGCTGCAAACTACAACATGCCTCCTCCGATACATGTTGAGTTGCCAGCCACTTTTTTTCGCCTGACAGTGAGGAGTTTCACCAGGGGCACGTGGGAGGATCGTGCTATTCCCCCCAGTTCCCCTTTCTCCAGAACAGGTGCCCCAACTGACCAGAGAAGGCGCTAGTGCAGCGACCAGGACACATACCCACATCCAATATTATACTTTGTGTTGCATTTTTGTTTGTGTGGATTACAGTACCAACGCCACAATAGACTTTACAAGGGCTGTGCGTAAGAAAAATGTATAAAGTCAAGCAAAGTTTAAAAAAAAAAGGCAACATATTCACATTTTAGAACATCGTGTGTGCATGATGACAATATCGCATGCGCTTGTGAAATACTAGTAGCCTACTTTACACAAACAACACAATAACTCTACCATGTAGGCTAAGTTTTGATCATATTTTAGCAGAGATGGTTTCTTGTGTACCCCTTATTAATTGTATAATTTCTGAGGTTGCAAAACATAAAACGGCTCATCTCATCTCATCATCAGCCGCTTCTCCAGGGTCGGGTCGCGGTGCCAGCAAGCTAAGTAGGGCACTCCAGATGTCCCTCTCCCCAGCAATGCCCTCCAGCTCCTCCTGGGTGATCCCAAGGTGTTCCCAGGCCAGAATGGACATGTAGTCCCTCCAGCGAGTTCTGGGTCTACCCCGGGGTCTCCTCCCAGTTTGACATGCCCAGAAAACCTACGATGGAAGGTGCCCAGGAGGCATCCTAATCAGATGCCCAAACCACCTCAACTGGCTCCTTTCGGTGTGAAGGAGCAACGGCTCTACTCTGAGCTCCCTCTGGAGGTTTGAGCTCCTCACCCTATCTCTAAGGCTGAGCCCAGACACCCTACGGAGGAAACTAATTTCAGCCGCTTGTATCCGCGATCTCACCCTTTCAGTCATTACCCAAAGCTCATGACTATAGGTGAGGGTTGGAACGAAGATTGACTGGTAAATTGAGAGCTTTGTCTTCCGGCTCAGCTCCCTCTTCACCACAACGGTCCGGTACAACGTCCGCATTACTGCTGATGCTGCACCAATCCGCCTGTCAATCTTCATCCTACCCTCACTCGTGAACAAGACCCCGAGATACTTGAACTCCTTCACTTGAGGCAACAACTCATCCCCAACCCAGAGGGAGCGATCCACCATTTTCCGGTGGAGAACCATGGCCTAAGACTTGGAGGTGCTGACTCTCATCCCAGCCATTTCACACTCAGCTGCAAATCGCCCCAGTGCGCATTGGAGGTCGCGTTCTGATGAAGCCAACAAAACCACATCATCTGCGAAGAGCAGAGATGCAATTCTGAGGTTCCCAAAACGGACACACTCCTCACCTTGGCTGCACCTTGAGATCCTGGCCATGAATATCACAAACAGAATTGGAGACAAGGGACAACCTTGGCAGAGTCCGACACCCACCAAAAACGTGTTTGACTTTGACTTGGAGGTGCTGACTCTCATCCCAGCCATTTCACACTCGGCTGCAAATCGCCCCAGTGTGCGTTGGAGGTCGCGTTCTGATGAAGCCAACAAAACCACATCATCTGCGAAGAGCAGAGATGCAATTCTGAGGTTCCCAAAACGGACACACTCCTCACCTTGGCTGCACCTTGAGATCCTGGCCATGAATATCACAAACAGAATCGGAGACAAGGGACAACCTTGGCAGAGTCTGACACCCACCAAAAACGTGTTTGACTTTGTGCCAAGAATGCGGACACAGCTCTCACTTTGGTTATACAAGGACTGGATGGCTTGTAGCAACTGCCCCAGTACCCCATACTACTGCAGTACCCCCCACAGAGTGCCCCAGGGTGCACTGTCGTAAGCCTTCTCCAAGTCCACAAAACACATGTAGACTGGCTGGTCAAACTCCCATGCCCGCCTCATCACTTCCGCAAGGGTAAAGAGTTGGTCCATTGTTCCACGGCCAGGATGGAATCCACATTGTTCCTCCTGGAGCCGAGGTTCGACAATCGGTCAGAGCCTCCTTTCCAGCACCCTAGAGTTGACTTTCCCAGGGAGGCTGAGCAATGTGATGCCCCGATAATTGGAGCACACCCTCCGGTTATCGGGGCATCCCATTGCTCAGCCTCCCTGGGAAAGTTTACTCTAGGGTGCTGGAAAGGAGGCTGTGATAAAATATAAAACAGCCGTTAAAAAAAAAAAAGTTAAAATTATGCACCATAATTGACAGGAATAGCTTTTAAGCGGAAAGCTGACAAAGCCGATTTGTTATGTCGATTTTGTCAAAATGATGGAAGGCATTTGGAAATAACAGTCAACACTTAAAATTCGCCCAACGATGTAACATTTTCCGTTAACTCAACCCCTGATGCTCCAAAACAAGTCACAAAGGTAGAAAATAAACAAACTGCATAAACGGTCAGTTAGTCTCCACACAGTGACTGGCAACTGCTGTATCCTTGCACTCGGAGCGGTGCTGTACCTGAAAGACTTGCTGGGGCTGCTGTAGTTGCAGGGAGTGCTGGGAAGCTTGAGGCTGAGTGTGGTATACTGGTTGGGACTGATGTGTGATGAAGCTGTTGTGTGGGATCATGATGGGGGATGTAAAGACCGGAGATGGGACGAGGACGGCGTTGCAGTTGACCTGTTGCATGGAGAATGAAGGGGCAATCATCTGCTGCTCCAAGGTATATCTGTACAGACAATGCAATAGTCAGGTCAGGTATAAGAAGAAACCCTTGCTGATGATTAAACCTCACAGCCCATGGCCTCACACTTAAACACAAATACTACAAAGGTTGCGTTTACACAGCACATGTAATACAATTTTTTTTTTAAATTTCCCACCTTTTTCTCCCCAATTGTATCTGGCCCATTACCCCACTCTTCTGAGCCGTCCTGGTTGCTACTCTACCCCCTCTGCCGATCCAGGGAGGGCTGTGGACTACCACATGTCTCCTCCAATATAAGTGGAGTCGCCAGCCGCTTCTTTTCACCTGACAGTGAGGAGTTTCACCAGGGGGACATAGCGCGTGGGAGGATCACGCTATTCCCCCCAGTTCCCCCTCCTCCCTGAACAGGCGCCCCGACCGACCAGAGGAGATGCTAGTGCAATGACCAGGACACATACCCACATCCGGCTTCCCACCCGCAGACACGGCCAATTGTGTCCTTAGGGATGCCCGACCAAGCCGGCGGTAACACAGGGATTTGAACCGGAGATCCCTGTGCTGGTAGACAACAGAATAGACTGCTACGCTACCCAGACGCTCCTAAATCACTTCTAAATGTATTTTAAATCTTAAATGGATTTTTTTTTATGAACAGGGAAAAGATGAGCTCTGCGCCACATGTAGACAAAGTATAATAATTATTTTTCTGTGTCCGTTTTATCTATCTGGACCATTACACTCACTTGGTTTGCTGGATTCCTGTGTTGCACTGGGAAGGCTGGGAGGTTACACTACTATTGGGAACGAGGGTCTGCATTGGCTGATTGAGAAGCATGCTGTAGAAGACATAAAAAAATAAAAAATCTCAACCTATCCCATTATCTGCCAAATATAGGAACCATAACACAACTTGCCTTATTGCATACTCAGCTGTTGTACTGAAAATGTAAAATGCACCATATAATTTTCTTAGGAAAGTCCTACCCAAAAGTAACTGTTAAAATTATTAACTACAAACGCGGTCATGATTTGGGTAAATGTGGATTAACTTCTTTCTCAAGTACGCGAGCAATAGAAATTTTTAAAAAGGATATTTATTTGCATGTAAATCTTCAGGATTGTCATTTCAATCACTCAAACTTCAATCAAACTTTATTTGTATAGCACATTTCAAATATAAAATAACATTATAAAATAGAATAAAATTTCACAACATAAATACAATAAATTAGTCAATATGATCTAGTAAGTCAGTCATGTCTACCTCCATTTTCTCTTGGTGTTCCACAACACAGTAGGAGACAGGCTACAATACTGTCTCATGCAATTCAAATCTATGGTTTTAACAAACGCTGAATTTGATTTTTTTCAGATGAGACACAAAGAATCTAGAGAAAAATTTGCAAAGCAGAGTTGAACAGGCCTCAGTGATCAGATTGTAGCTTCACTATCAAACCCATTTCCATGCTAAATAACATTGGTCAATTGTCAAAGCGAATCTAAATGGAACTTGTGTGTGAACTACCTTTTAAGAAACTTAAAAGTGCTTTTGTTGTGCTCTCACCGTAGTTGTCCGTCTTGGCTGAACTCGTTGTCCACGTGTCTTTGGTTTGCGTCCTGCAGAGGCCTTGTGTTGTTTTGAGAGAACATCATGGGGTTGCTGTAGAAAGGCATGGTCAGACTTGTGTGGGTCTGCACGGGCAGGCTGACTGACTGGATCTGCCCGCTCCGCACAAGCCTCTGCTGGACCTATAGCAACAACAGGATCATATTTGCTCCGTTAAACAGAGACCTATTATATATGACACTGGTAGAACCTCACAACTAGTATAACCTACATCTTCCAGCTAATTTGAGACAAAATCCAAGCCTGTATTATGTCAACCCTTTTAAGTCAAGTACATTTTATTTGTATAGCCCAATATCACAAATTATAAATTTTCCTCAAGGGGCTTTAAAGCAACATAACATCCTGTCCTTAGACCCTCGCATTGGATAAGGAACAACTCCCTAAAAACCTTTAACAGGAAGAAAAAATAGGAAGAAACCTCAGGGAGAGCAACAGAGGAGGGATCTCTCTCCATCTTGGGATGAACAACAGAAAATACATATTTTTAGGCTTCACGTGCTGGTGGATTCAGAATATATGGTATAATATAGGAGTCAAAAGAAAATTGATTGGATAAAGTCCAGTTGTCACAGTGCACAGTGTCACATAGTTATGGGTTTGAGTCAGCTTAGTGGCATAAAAAAAAAAACTTGATTCAAGTTCCTCATGATATTAAAGGTCAAAAGAATCCCCAATTAAATACCTCTATAATGTAGATAATTGAAATAAAAATGAATATGTATTAAAAGTATAATCCGTGACTGCATGCACAGCCAAGGCTATGTGGAGAACTGCAACAAACACAAGTGCTCCACCATTCACAAGTAATAAAGCGAACGTTTTGGGTCTGACAAAATAAAACAGCTAAAGATCCATATCTTTGTTTGTGTGTGTGTGTGTGTGTGAGTGACAGCGAGAGAGAGAGAGATCTATATGGCTAAAGCAAGTCACTGCCTCCTTACGTTAATATATAATGGTTACATTGCAACCATTATGTTATGTAGCCTCAGCTAATTCAGTGTTAACAATGGAGGTACATTTGCTATAGTCAGAGGTGGCACTGGGGGGGGGCTTGGCCCTAGCACCCCCATAGCTCCCCCAAGACATTTTGTAACTTCTTCACACATTTCATTTTTTCACTGAATAAAATTAATTGTTCAACTATGTGATATCTGGTCATCACATAGTTGAACAATTCATTTTATTCAGTGATAAAAATGAAATGTATGAAGAAGTTACAAAATAAATTAATAAATTACTTTACAATATAAATTAAATCAGTTGTTCGACTGTGACATTATCTGGTTGTCACACAGTCAAACAATTCATTTTATTCAGTGAAAAAATGGAAAGTGTGAAGAAGTTACAAAATACATCAATAAATTCATTCATTCATTTCTGAGCCGCTTATCCTGATGAGGGTCGCGGGGTGCTGGAGCCTATCCCAGTGCTCATTGGGCGGAAGGCGGGGAAACACCCTGGACAGGTCGCAAGTCCATTGCAGACATTAATAAATTAATTTACAATATAAATTGTAAATTAAATTAATTGAATTGTTCGACTCAATTTTATTCAGTGAAAAATTGAAATGTGTGAAGAAGTTACAAAAATTTTTAATAAATCATTTTCCAGTATAAATCAATTGCAAATTAAATTAATTGTTCGACTGTGTGACATTATCTGGTCATTATCAGTCAACTATTAATAGGACCAGTCTGATCTTATTAATAGATGACCGATAATACATTATTTACGGTATGTTCGCTAGCACCCCCATGCATTTTAGTGATCGCACTTACAATAGCAGGTGTGGTTGGCTAACGGCTGGTTGGGCTTGTTTAATGATCGAAGGCGCATTCTCAACGCTGGAGTCTGTGACCAATATCGTCCAAAATGGATAATTTCTTGGTCTCCAAATGGCCAGGTTTTGTGGAAGATCAACCCGCAACAGTTGATAGCGAGTCTACTGAAACAAGTTTAGAGACGGGAGATCAGCTAGAGCAGGAGAATCAGTTTTGGTTTTGATCTGGATCGAGATCTGATACGCTGTTTTTAGACCAACAATGGTGCGTGAGGTTTCTGTCGCTGACCCGCTGTGTGTGTGTTTGTGTGTGCGCATACAGTGTGTGAGCGTGCTGTTTTGAGCTTGAGTCTGATTCTGTCATACTTTTGTACTGCTCAGTGTGTGTATTAGTCAGTCTTACGTGCGATTGCGTTTGGTCGTGCATGCGTATACTGGTATATCCACAGTTTTGTAGCACCCCCAATTAATAGTCAAGCTGCGACTGAGCACCCCCAATAAAAATCCGCTGGTGCCGCCAATGTCTATAGTATTGTTAAAACACATTACAATTTCTTTTAACTTTCACTTACTGTTTGCGAATGACTGGAATACTGCTTATTCGTTAGCTTTAATGGTCTCTGACAGTATATGAATTAATATCCATAATCAAAAACTCCCTTTTCTACATTTGTCCGAACAAGGCTTGACATACGCTGAGAAAAGGTTTACCAACAGTCTGTCCTACAGATGGTTTTCTGGAGTTTGAGGTGTAACAGACAGACTGTTCAAAATTCAGATTTTTACCTTGTCTACCTGTCCGAAAGGTGTGTGGTGGGTTACCTGAAGGGAAGGTGTGCTGTTCTCTCTCATAAGAGTGTGAGGAGATGAGCTGTGGGCACCACAAACTAGTTGTTTTGGGTGGCCTGAGATCTGCCTGCTCACTCCTGACTGACTCTGCTGGCCTGGCCTTCCTGGACCCTGCTGCTGGGGCTGTTGGACTTGGCTGAAGTCATTGTGGATAGGTTGCTGTAACAACATCTATCAAACACACAGACAAATTCACATACAGCGTGGATTAAAAAGATAAATAAGAAGAGAAAAATGCAAACCTTTTCCTGTTCAACATTCAAAAGGATTTTTAAGTATTCCTGGTTTCTGTAAACAGAAATAGCTTCTAGTCTCAAGTGCTAAACCATGCTGCCTGAAAAGGGAAAGGTCAGCTGGTGATTTTCTTTTTATTCCCGTCAATAAAAAAAAAAAAAAAAAAGAAGCAAAAATAGGATCTAAAGACATGTCTCCAATGTTATGCTGCATGTGGTAGAAAAAAATGTCTCAATAAGCCTTTTGCCTCACAAGGAAAGGAATGAGAAAAGGCACTGTCCAGATAATCTTGACTAATTCATTCCAGGTGGCTGAATAAAGGACATTTTGGTAATCCATTCACTTGTGCCTCCATTTAACATAAGTTGGTGACAACCTTGCCAATGTTGCAGAGGCTGGCTGGAATAGATGTCTTGCCTCATGGTGGGGCCATTCCACTATGTTTGGAGAGGGTGAGGCCCTGAAGGCTTATTGTGTTATTATGTTTTCTATGTGGTTTATAGCATTATGTTGGACAGTAATGCGTTTTTTTAGACCAATTTTCTAGCTCATTCAAATGTTTTAATAGCTGAAATGAACATCTATCCTCAATGAAAGTCTCAATGTTTTCATGAAAGCTGGGGGTGAGAAATTACATACGGTAGCCCTTTGCCAAATGAATGAATCAACAGCTGGAGATCATGAGATAAATTAAGTGTGTTGTGATATTTAAAGCCCACCTTATCAGAGAGTGCTGTACATTTCAAATGTTCTTACGAATTGCCTTCCACCTTGTTAAGGAATGCTAAAACAGTAGAAAGTATCTCTCTCTTTGAAGATCTTTGAAGCTCTTCGCCTCACAGTATCTAGTGGGAATGGTACCTGGAGGTTAGCTAGCTGTAGCTTTTCCTTGATGTCGTGCAGCTCCTGCTGTTGCGTCTTGATGTCGGCTTGCAGGATCCGAGTCCTCTCCTCGAGCTGCTCCTTGAGCTGATTCATTACACCAAGCTGGGGTTGCTGCAGCTGATACATGGACTGTTGTTGCTGTTGCTGCTGCTGTGGTTGTTGATGCTGTGGTTGTTGCTGCTGCTGCTGTTGGAAATACAGGATGTACAATTATTCTATGAGAAGGTGATGCACTTGTGCTCTTGTGTTTTTGAAGTGCTAGCTGAGCAGATCTTAATCTGTGAGCCAGAAACAATAAACCAATCATATCGACAAGGCCGTCAGATCAAGCTTATTATTTTCCTTTTCTATGAGGAACACCTGTTCCAAGTCCTGTATCAACCAGAGCTAATCTGTCTGAGAGTTTTTCCAATAACAGCCAGCGCCAGAAAAGCCATTTTCCGTGTGCTCTTAGTACTGATTTCCATTTTGTACTGTCTTTCAGGTATCTTTTGTGATTGGGTTCACAAAGTTACACGTTAAAAGCAGACACTGCACACAAGTGACCAAGGAAGTAAACAAATACAGGCACTGTTGTGATAATGGGACAGTGTAGACAAACAGTAGAGAGGAAGGCGGCAGGCTGGAGAGGAAGACTAAACACCAACCATTACGGAGTGCTTGCTGCAGGTAGGGGAAAGGGGGAGGCTCAGTTGGGGAAGGAGGTCAAAAGAATTTTGTCTTTGTACCAAAGTCTACAAGGGGAAAAACAACAAGACAAATTTTAGTACAGTGACATGTGTACACTGTGCAATTTTTTCTTCTGCTTTTCATTTTCAAGATATACCAACATAAGTCTGTGGTGAACTGACCTTTGAACTGTTAGGCTGGAGTCTGGGGGTGTTCCTCTCTGTCCCAGGGGGTGCAGGCTGCCATGATGGCGTGCAAGCCTCTGTATGGGAGTTAGCTGCTAGGGGAAACATATACACTTGTAATTATACTGGTAGAGTACTATAGCTGTCCAGGACTATCTTCATCTTCACCTTCTTAACTAAATGTGTCTTTTACTAACCAATAGTCGATGACGGTCAAAGCATAGCATGTGGTAGTTTCATGTTATCGGTGCAATAAAAGCATGAATATTCCACACTGCAAAGGTACTGTGTGCTTCCTTTATTATCATATAATAGTCTGACATTGAGTCTTCAATGCTTGTCCTTTTTACTAATTCTGCATCATTTGAATACCTGGCAATAATTGCCTCCTTGTTTAAGCAGGAACCTTGGCACAGCAGACTCATATAACAAAAATGGCACTTTGTCTTTATTTCATCCTTCATCCCCTGGATTTATACAGCACTGAATGCTTGGCAAGCAAAAAGCTAGCAGTGTTTTTCTTCAGTATGGTGTGCTCATAATTCAAATTTACATATGTTTTTCTGACAAAAATGGTGAGGAATGAAAAGTTCTCATCTTGGGCAAGAGAAAATCCAATAGAAGTTAAAATGTCTGTGCTAAGGGCAGAGAAACCATAATGAGGTGTCTTTCCAGGCTTGTTGTATAACATGCTGAATCACTAGGCTTTTTTCATCCCCTCATTCTGATTCTAACATTGCTTAAAACTGAAAGGCATTTAATGGTGCTTTTGAAGTTGTAGCCAGTGAAAAAGCCTGCAACACTGTATCTCGCTCTTTTAGATAAGTCAAAAAGGAAGTAAGAAGTATTATGTTATTTATGAACACAGGTCTGTGTGTGTGTGTGTGTGTGTGTGTGTGTGTGTGTGTGTGTGTGTGTGTGTGTGTGTGTGTGTGCATGCGGTGACAGCGCCGGGGAATTTGTCCCACTCACTGCACTGTATCGTATAGCAAGTACATTTCAGATGTGTGGCCAAATAACACAGTTGCCATTTCGTTCCCCATCTTATAAACATCTCTTTTCTTTTTTTTTTCTAATCAAAATTGGCACGCTTAAGCGTATAGTCAGTGAATAGTGTCTGCTGCCACAATGCTGTCAGAGATCAATATGTCTGTGGCTGTGAGTGGTCAGCACTAAAGACGGAGGGTGGCAAAAGACCATACGTCAAAAATACTGGAGCTCCAGGAGGAGGATCAAATAAGCAGGGCACGCTACTGCAAACCTTGTAACCCTTTCATAACAGATGTATTATTCACCCCCATATGGGGAGGTGGATGCTGTAGACCTGTTGTGTTCAGCAGTCCTGTGAGCTGCAGGCCTGCTTACTTCCACAGTAAATTCTAAGCCAATATGCTCCTGTTGAGGGTTTGCTTTTTCAGATTTCAGGACGTGAATTCACCAACACGTAACACCCACATGAGCTTTTCTCTAAATATTTTATTGTTACGTCAACTAGCATTACATACAATGGCCCCTTGTAAGCCACTTACTACTGCAAATTTTCTTTGGCCAAAGTTTGACTCTCCATTACTTCTGACATGTAATTTTAAGGATTTGACAAGGAATGAAGCTTTGATTTCACAAGTTAAAGTCAGTGAGTCACTTTTTCTTTTTGCCAGCCTTAAATGGGTCACCATTTTTGGTTTCTCATTATCAATAACTTGGAAAAAAGAAATGCTACTTTTTCTGCAAAAGACCAGTTAAATTACATTTCCAATAATTTCTGCAAAAGCAAGACTCATGCACATTTTGACCTAGTGTTGATGGAGTTAGCGCTATAGGGAGCAGAGGATGACTCACATGCAGAGTCTGACAACGCCGTGTGGGAGGACTTCCGGGAACTGTGGGAGGACACAGAGTGTGCACCACTGTTTCTGTCCCGTGGAGGGTCCAGTGTGGAGCAGATGTCCAAGTACAGCTCCTGAGCCTGGGGCACACAGGAATATGTAATACAGAGGGGCCTGGGCAATAGTTATGATAGAAATATTGTCCTTGCGCACTTCAGGTCCTTATTAGAGTACTTTTATCTGAGACACCAACCTTCATGGCGGAGGTCGCCATCTCAGGGGGAGACATGTCTTCCAGGCCAAATGCTCTCCTCCTTTCAGCTCGTACTTCAGCATAACTGCATGGTAGAGGTAGAGAGAATAGCTGTGGTGACTGTGGGTACTGTATCAAACTAAATTACTACTACTGTTAGCCGTGGCTATGGTCGTGGCTGACTTTCAATCATCTCAGCAAACTACACTCAACTTCATGGCAGGTTTCTTTTTGTGGTCCATTCCAAAATATGGAAAGGTATTATTAGTTTACACAGTTTCAATGACCCCCCCCCCCACCTCCAAAAAAGGAAAAAAATGGTCACCTGCCAAACATTGGTATGTAGCTGATAATCGTCAGTCAAACTGCAGACTCTTTCAATTTTGTTCTCCTTGATACCATTTTTGTTTTGGAATTTCCTATTCAAATACTTTAAGCTGAAAGCATATGTAGTCAAAAGGCAAATAGCCACATTTCATCTCTTAACTTTCAACACTTTTACAGGAATAGTTGGCAGATCTGACTGAAATAGAAAGTCATCTGCTAAAATAGGTATCGCTAGCAAATATTGGGTTACTTATATAAACAGGGGCACCTCTTGTTTGATATCCTCATTCATTCAAAAAAGCAAACAAACTGATACTCTACTTTAAACTACTTTTCTTTTCACTATGATTTATTTTGCCTGAAGTGTTTGATGTGCTAATGAATCTCCAATGTCGATTTTATCTTAATAAATATGTATTGGTAGTAATAGCAGGGTATTAGTAGTAATAGTAGGTCTAAGACAAAAAGGAAATGGGTAAGGGGAGGATTTTCTTTTAATAGAGAAGACAGACTTCGTTTTGTGTTCTCCACAAACTTTAGTTTATCTATGGCCTGGGGACAACAAAGTCCATGTGAATTCACTCAATAACAACAAAATCTGAAACTAATTAGTTTCAGGCAGAACTCAACAAATCTTTAGCAGTAACTTACACTATTTGCGATGTCTTTGGAAGTTCATTGTCTGAAAACTAGGATTTCTAGGTGAAATTAATGTTTAACTTAGCGTTAAGTGCAGCTTGCCAGTTTGGGTCAATGGCTAACACATTACAGACACAGACAACAAGGCCCACCTATGCATGCATATACAGTATTAATGTCCACCTGCACAGGACATGACGTGTACGTCTCTTTCACCCTAAGCTGGCTATAGAATATTCTCATGAAAGCAAGAAAAAGATAAGCTTACCTGACAACTGTGTGGGTACAGACTATGAACTCAGGTTTGGAGTTCCACTGGTGATAAGTGATGTAGTAGTGAGTCTGCAGCCAAATCCACTGTTGACCTTTGGTCAGAAAGCGATAGTAGCAGGATTTACCCTTTCCAAACTGCATTACTAAAAAAAAGAAAAAAAAAGACACAAAAAAGAACAGAGAAATAGTATTCACGTGTTATAAAATGCAAACTAGGCTCGTTTGCATACATGGTACAAATCAATCTTGACATCCTTAAATGTGATACATGTTTTTCTTTATCTCAAAAAATAATTTATTTGTTATTAGCAATATTTTTGTTGCTATATTGGTTTGTTAGAAAGCGCATATACTGGTTTCACAGCACAGCCTTATTCTTAGTAAGGATTTGTGCTCTTGCCTCACAATTTGCCCCCGACTGAAGCCAGGATCTGTATCCTAACCGAGGTCAACCCCAATCCCTGCTTCTAGCATTTTCTTTGTTTTTACAACTTTCCTTTTTCAGTATAACCCTCTTTCTGTGTCTTTTGTTTGTCTCAACTGCACGTTTCAAATGTATGCTGGAAAAGTGCTTCACAAATAGGTACTATTTTCTTATTTTCATATTCGTTATCTTTAACGAGCTCTGTGATTCCTCACAGGTCTAGACTTTTTCCGTGGTGGAAAAAGACGTGTAACTACTTTATAGTGCCTGACCTATTTTTGGTAGATGGACGCCTGGATGGCAAAGGAAGGGCCAGTGATAGAGAGGGTAGAGGAGAGCGGAGAGAGTTGCTTACATTGCTTATGACACTGTGCTATAAGTTCCAAGTCATCCACATGATAATAATCATAGCCAGAAGTTCCAAGAACCTCAAAGGGCAAATAGCCTATGATTGGCGATGCTCTGTGAAAAGGAAAAAGCATAATCAGCACATGAGAAAATAAACCTACTACATGTTTAAAAAGAAAACCTATGACAACATTCATAATGGCAAAGTACAGACAGAAACAAATATTATGACATGCACACTTGAACAAGATACAAATATTAGAATAAAACAGAGCAGCACTGCAATTCTCCCTGCAGACAAGACTAGACCAAGAGATTAAACTCACCTCACTAATCAAAGACAATTTTTTGGGGGGGGATTTTTCGCATTATTCGCATTTTTTGCATTATTTTGACTTCCTGAAATAAAAAAAATAAGGCCCTGTGATGGCCTGGGGCCCTGTGATGGCCTGGCAGCCTGTCCAGGGTGTCTCCTCGCCTGCCGCCCTAACTGTTGGGATAGGCTCCAGCATCTCCGCGACCCTGAGAGCAGGATAAGCGGTTTGGATATTGGATGGATGGATTCCCACCCCCCTTTTTCTCCCCAATTGTACTTGGCCAATTACCCTATTTTCCGGGCCGTTGCAGTCACTGCTCCACCCCCTCTGCCGATCCGGGGAGGGCTGCAGACTACCACATGCCTCCTCCAATTCATGTGGAGTCGCCAGCCGCTTCTTTTCACCTGACAGTGAGGAGTTTCACCAGGGGGACGTAGCACGTGGGAGAATCACGCTATTCCCCCCAGTCCCCCTCCCCCCAAACAGGCGCCCCGACCGACCAGAGGAGGCACTAGTGCAGCGACCAGGACACGTACCCACATCTGGCGTCCCCCGTGCAGACACAGCTGATTGTGTCTGTAGGGATGCCCAACCAAGCCGGAGGTAACACGGGGATTCAAACCGTCGATCGCCGTGTTGGTAGGCAACAGAATAGATTGCTATGCAACCCGGACACCCCTATCAAAGACAGATTTTAATCACACCTACTCAAAATACGCCACAAAGGAATCGCATGTTGCATACTACAATCACAATTGTAGTTATAGCTTGAATTTTTCTGATTCAATTGTAAATATCTATCCCAATTCTTTCAGAAATATGTAGGTGAACTATAATGGCTTGACAGCACAAGCAAATCTATATCTTATACGTAGGTATGCTGAAGACCATATGTACTAAACCACAATCACAACTGTTTTGAGTTTTCCTTATTGTATATAAAAAGTACATGTATAACAGCAATACTTTTTTAAATCTTCTATACCCATGCCCTCATAAATCAACATCAGATTTGAATAGATTGTACATAATGCAAGCGGCCATTCCTTAGACCCAACAGCTTTCAAGGAGGTGTGACAGTCCGATTATACCTCAGCAGAGGACTGGGTGAACCACATCCTATTGGGGGTTTTTTCCACACAATGAATAGTCAAAGCTGGTCTCTCAGCTTTGATTAGTCAGACTACTGATGGATGGGTGTATCGAGGGAATGTAATGGAACACCTCTAACCCATTGTCTTGTAGCAGGCAAAAGCATGTCTGCCTGGTTATGACTTGTCTGAAATCACCTGTTGATTTGCAGTCCAATCCTTTCAGTCACACCCAACATCCAGAGCAGAATTTAAAAATGCTTACCAGGCCAGACAGTGGAAACTGTCATAGTCACCCTGTCATGTCACGCTATAGTCAGCCAGAATAACACTAAGACTACGTGCAGTGAGGATACATTCAAGCTGTATAAGGGCCAATTACTTTCCAATAAAAGTCATTCAGGGGAGCACACTTTTGCACTTGAACTCAAAATAGCCATGTGATGCTCATAAACAACTGAGATTCATTGTTCAAAATTCCTTACCTGTGGTCTAAAAATAGGAACTTCCATTCAAGGCTGTGTCTGGATGTGAATTCATCACAAGGGTCTTCCACATTATTCAAGTCCTGGTGAAACAAACCCACAAGTACATTGTTATCAAGATTCCGTGGGGATACTGTTTGTATTACTAAATGTGGGGCTACATCAAAGCAAGACATTATATAATATACTGTAGTAACTATTAGGTTTCTTACAATAAGTGGTTACTGATGTTACTCCAATCAAAACTGCCTTCCCATGAACTAAAATTCAGGAACTTTTCTGCACAGAACCAGTCCTATGCACAATATTTTGCGCTACCATATGATGTTTCGGCTACAATCCTGAAGATTGTTTTGTTGAATTTACTGACACCTCTGGTAAAACTGGTAATTGCAGTGTGGTTAGAGCACCCAAATTCCAGAGATCCATACGAAATGAGACAGCCGCTAGTGCCGTTGTAAAGCTTCTTTCCCACTGCTGCACCAAAAACAGAAAAAAAAAAAACAACATGGCTGAACTTCGATTTTAAGAATGGGTTAGTTCAGGTATTCTACAAGCCTGAGCCCGTATATCTGCTTGTTGGCGAAAACTTTGCTTCCTCTTCAACCTTGCCTGCCTTATCCTTCGCATTTAGCTGCTACAGTGGCCATGTTAAACACTATGCATCATATAAATGTTCCTGGGCAAGTCCTTTCTTAACAGTCAGCATTATAATTGGCAACGACAAAAGAATTTGGATAATTGTGGATTAACTATTGCCTCAAACATGCCAGTAATAGAAAGTATCAAAAAGGAAATTTGTGTGCATGGATATCTTATTGTAGCTTTAAAAAGGTTTAACTTTTCCATCTGTTGACCTTTACGTTACATCTCAGCCTAGCTTCACAGCTCTACAATAATATGTCAAAGTTCATAAAACTCTGGCTGTATTTTTATCTTTTTTTAATTTCTTTCTTCGAAACATCCTATAATACAAATAGAGATATTAAAAAGTGAGCTTTAAACACACGATATACATAAAGGCAACCCTTCTAAATTGTATGTAAAAAAAGAAGAGGAAAAAAAAGAAAAAAAAAGCTGAACCTAAAAACTGAATGATGATCTCATATCTAAACCATTTGTCTTCATATCCTGTGATGAGCTTCTTTGTGCTTGAGACGAGAATTGTTTCTGAGCCGCAGCGTCGAGTGTTAAATTGAAACTCTAACATTTCTCAAAGTGACTCCTGTTCTCAAAGTGACTCCTGCCCTTTTGATGCACATGCTATTTTTTGTTGTCATGTAGATGCTGTAAGTTTCAGTGCCACCTGTGTTATTCCCATCTGATTAATGAAGCTTCTTACATGTCAACGTAAACCAAAACACTAGGCGTATCAAGTCGGCAGTCCAAACAATCTGTAATCTATAATTCCTCTGATTAGAGGCCTGTGAATAGTGAGTTGGCCCTTACCTTTAAAAACTGTGGAGTGACTAATCGTACAGTAGCGACGAGGCAGACCTGCTCTTCCAGCGACGACTGCAGGGTTCTCGGTAACGTCAGCTCGAGGCCGTTACAAGAGGATGTAGGCACTACAAGAAAGCAGACAAGTCACTCTAAACAGTAAGGGACGGAGGTAGTATGTAAACCAACAAATCCCTCTACACCCATCTCGAAGAACGACCTGTGGGCATAAGAGGTACTTGGAATTATCTTCACCTTTATCATAATTATGTTTTATTTGTCACTTAGATAAAATAACTTAAGTCTTAACAACTATACATCATATTAATCATACTATCCATTGTGTCTTCTTTTTGTCACTCTATTACAAATTACTTCGATTCAATGACATCTCCATAACCGAGATAACAAAAAATAGTCTAGTTGTGGTGCACTAGTAATAACTGCTATCAGAGCTCATATAACGTTGCATGGCTAGATAGACCAGTAACCTGACTTGGATATATTCATTCATTCAGATGTATGAGACATTTAAGAGATTTTAGATTTCCATTTATAGTTAATTTTCAAGTCAATGTTGTGCTTAATGATGGATAGAGTTATTAAGAGTTCCTTTAAAGACAAACAATGTTCCATTTGTATCTGACTTTCCATTAACCTTAACTACAATAGAGTGTAAACTGACTAGCTCGGTTTTCAAGTGTTGTAAGTAAGAAATGTCAACCCCACATAGACATGAACAAAACCAATCTCCACCCACTCATCCCCAGTCCACATATGCACTCTCACCGAGAGAATAAAGAATATTATTTTTCTTGATGTAACCACACCAATGCCGGGGGGGAAAGTAACACTAGGGTACAGTGATTTACAATCAACAACATATGGTTTTTGTAATCCTAAACTTTTGTTAAGCAAGAAGGAGGTAGAGCATAACAGATGTTGACTGTTGTGGCCACCCATCAACTAGCAGCAAGCAATGCCAACATGTCTGGCTCTAGGGGTGCAGCATCAGCCATCATACTGACCATTTTTTATTTTATATGCCTAAATAGGTAGTAGCGGGCATCATATACATATTCACACACTCTCTCTCTTTCAAGAAATATTATCAACAGTAAGTTTCTGTGTTTGGAGTACACAACAGATCTTAGTGTAGCACCAAGCATAAACACCTATTGAAGAGGGGAAAGCTGCATAACATCTGTCTATTCAACATTCCAGCTACCTTCCAGCTATCTTGGTAAATGTGTCTGAAAGGAGGAGGTAGAATAGAGTGTTATAGAATAGATGTGACTGTTGCAGAATAGATAGCGCCTACCAAGCTATTCATCAGTTGCAACAGTCAGCAAAAAAAAAAAAAGACTAGTTCAAGGGACTGTTCTTTATCAACTCTGGTGATTCTTTTGCAACTTGCAGCTGTTCTTTGGAAATGTGTGGTTTAGCCCAAATACTTATCAAGGTCCAGATGGGCTTTGGCTATTTAAGAGGGACTATTTTGGGACCCTGGAAAATTCTTCCAACCGAGCACTGAATGAATACAAGGGAAAACAAATGTGAAATAAATTGATCAGAAGTTTATTGCTTCAATCTTCAAACCTTCTGAGAAGTTCATAAAACAGATTGAGAAAATGCTACCAAGGTGGACTCTAACTTAAACATGTGCAAATAAAAAAGGATGTCCAATAAAACAAATATAAACTAGCAGTTGAAGGTTGAGGCAATGTTAAAAGGAATGCAAGCATACTGAACCAATGTTGCCAACTTTTATCAATTTATGTCTCATAAACAAGGGAAAAAACAAAACCCTCACCATTGTTATGAAACTTGAAGTCTCCAACAAACTTCACATACTCATATATAGGCGGTTCCTTCGGGTCCATGTTACCTCTGGCTAGATGACAGCAGAACTCAATATGTGTCTCGCCTGAAAAAGACATGGTATCAACTAGCAAACCCTTCAAACACCATGGTTTTAACATTACCCAACAACAGATGAAACAAATTTACATTCAAGATAAACAACCCCTGCACATAAACACGATATATTGACTGATGCTGTTGAATTGTTAATGCATCAATCCGTCTTTCATTTTTTATTCCACTTGCACACAGCTTTAATTATATGTGCAATCCAATGTAGAAACTGCCGAAGAATAGAGCTATGGTTTAGATCAGAAAAAAAAAACATAATTATATAGTCAATGGCAAATAGTGTTGTCCCTTTTTTTGTTAGTTTCCAGTGGGTGAGGCAGGGGTTGATCTTCAGTGTAGTGTGAGACAGCATAATACTGCACATACACCTGAAGCATCTATTGATCTCCAAGGTGAACTCTATTGAAGAAGCTCCCTCAAAAGACATCAAAGCATGATTTTGATGAAATTTATTAATTAAGCCAGTCTGAACATTTTCTGAGACATTTCACCACAAAGAGATAGACTGTTTATCATAGAACAAATAGCAAACATTTGCATTTTTGCATCAGACGTTTAACCAATTCTGTCCAACTCCTTGGAGCCACTACTGTGGTTAATACAGATTACAGTGCATTCACGTCTTATTTTTACTCAGCACCATTTGCACTGAGTGAGCCATTAAGTAGTTCTCAGCCAAGAAAATAAATGAATGGTAGGTGAAGGACTTGTCTGTTTTGGATTGCTTGCTGTGAATGGAGCCAGTAAGGGGTAAATTACTGCAGACATAGCTCTGTGACAGTTTGCTATTTAGAGTTCTAAGCAGAGACTGAGACAGCAGCTACTCCCCATCACTCTTTCTCAGAAAGGCCCAATTGTAACACAGGATTAAGGTCATGGTCTTGAGTCCCTGATACTGCATTGCTCTGGATTACTGCACTAACCCAACAGTGATTAAAACTCTTAACTATGAAGCTAAGCTAGTGCCTATTATTAGCTAAAGGGCTAATCATAGAAACACACTAATCAGCAATCCAATAAACCGATGGACCCAAATTTGGCACTGTAAAAATAAGAGTAGGTTATGTTTACGGTAAAGTGGTGTCTCAGATGAATCCCGACGGGAACACTCGAAGCAAAAATGCTGGGGAAAAATACAGCTATATCAACAGTCAAGTGATGTGTCTGAGTGGCAGACTTGGATATCACTGAAGAATGTATGACTTCATATGAAAAAATTACTATCTTATGAAAATGGGGGGAGTCAGGGGGCCAAAAGTATGTCTTCATGCTCATACCACCTGATATGAAGAACCACTTACAAAGAAGGACAGTTAACTGTTGATAAGGCACAGTTGCACATCAGATTTGGCATTATTATAAATATTAAACGCCATCTTAACACAGACACGTATTGGTGGGACATGGCAGGTGGATAAAATATCTAGAGGCACATATGTTGTGTGCACATGCATGGTGGAAGAAGGCTTGGGTTACAGTAGAAAGGCACATGAGCTAGGAGTAGGTAAAACAACATGGGTCCAGTAAATAGGAAGTGAAGACACTACTCACTCTCAAGGAAGTCAGCGGTAATGGGGTCAGTCATCAGCATGTGGGATGACAGCAGCTTGTACACCTCCCCATGTTCTCGCTCCGGAAGGAAATTTAAGATATTTTGGTCCACCATATCTGACTGATACAAAAGTATAAATGAAGGATGGTTAGTACTCTGCCTTCACGCAATCTCTATGAAAAATTTCAGAGTACATGCCAACTGATCATGATGCCTAACCTGATAGTTATGATTTAGACAAGATTTTCCTCTATTAAAGTTCAGTCACATCATATTGTTTTGAAAAGTGTAGAAAAACAATAGTAGAGGAAAACAAGATTAAACAATATGATCATACCAGTACTTATCCTTTTAACAAATAATCACTAAATATAACCAAAATGAAAAATAAAAGAACAACTGATACTGCTGAATCATGAAAGAAAATTTAATAAAATTTGTCGTCTTAGTAATTTATTTTCATTCTATTAGGAGATGAGAATTTATTAAATGTCTCAAATTGTGCTGAAATTGCCAAGAATGTTGGTATAGAATTAGAAATCGAATCTCCAGGGACATTTTCTGTAATATTGCCACTGCAAGCTCAGGTAAACATTTTAAAGTCATTTGTTCACAAAATTTCCAACTTTTCATCAGTTCCCCATCCACCTCACACAATGTCCACACATTTAAGCTTTTGAATTTCAACATTTTTGCAAGAACCGGCAAGCTAGTATTACCAAGTGCTATTAAATTACCTCGTTTATGGAAAGAAATCTGCCAAACAGCAGTTTGAGTTTTAACTTTTTAACAGGCCAAGAATGATCTAGAAACCAGATGTAAAAATGGTGTTTCCAGAAAATGTTAAGAGAAGCAACAGTAAAAGTATTCATTTATTTATTTATCTATCAAGCAATCTATCTATCCTGTTTTTCCCCCAAAGATTGTGTCGTAACTCTCACTTACCGGTAAATGGCCAATGAGCGAAGACACACTGTCAGACACATATATGATGTTTCCATCTGTGGTTAATGCTACCAGGAACCCATCTAAAGCCTTTTGGAATAAAGGTCAAAGTTAGTTCTCTGGCTCATTACCTGAGCTGCAATAAAAGAGAAGCTTTATTGACACATATTAAAGACATTAGGCTTAAAATTTTTCTAACAAAATGTCAACCAGCTTAGAGTGTTCTGTCGGGACAGAGGTGTAGTTCTTGGCTTTACCTCCAGCATTAGCTGGGTGAACTCCTCATTACTGAGGAACGACGGCTTCCAGTCCTGTCTTATATCACAAGATTCATTCTGTGCTGTGATATCTAAGGGAGGTGAGGGGTGGGAGACAGGGAAGGGGCACATGTATTAACTGCTGATATGCATGAAACCACATGTACATTCTTATCATGATTTTTTTTAAAAAATGTTAAATCAGTCACCAAAACAGCATATGATCATACAACAGCTTCTCTGGAACCAGACACTATTGTATTATCGGTGCTTAATTTGTAAATGATTGTGTCCTGGAACACGATGGGCTGGTGATCCAGCAGATTGACTGTACGGGGAGCGGTCTCGGAGTGTATCAACACAACAGTATGGCAAACACATTGGACACCACAGTGGTGCTTTATATCGTCATGATGTGGGCAACATCGAACGGCTATACTATACTGACATTTTCCTACATTTCCCTCATGACTGTTATACCACATTTAAATATACTACGTTTATACCATGATATACCACGTTTAAATGATCACTTTTATTGCAAATCTAAAATGAAGCCTTTAAACACAATCAACTCATAACAATATCAAAACACAAATGCATAGATGATTAATATACCATATCTGAAAAAGAAAAAGAAAAAAATCACAATGTAACAGCAATCACCCATAACCACCCAGTAGCCCCCCATTAACTTTGTGGGGCGGCCATGGTAAGAGAAGCGAGCTTGTGACTGGAAGGTTGCCGGTTCGATCCCTGGACTGGCAGGAAAATGTGGTGGGGTGGGTGAATTAACAGTGCTCTCCCCTCCCAATACCCACGCCTTATGCCCTTGAGCAAGGCATTTAACCCCCCAAAAAACTGCTCCAGTGGAGCTGCTCAGTGGCAACCAGTGAAGACTGTGGTTGTACTGGGCAGTGCCCAAGTGTGAATGTGTAGAACCATGTGAATGTGTAGCAGGGCATTGCTGAAAAAGAGCACACATGCTCAGCCTACTACCCTGGGTAAATACAGGTTTGAAAGAAGAAGAAAAAAAACAGAGGGGACTACCAAATTATTCATCTCATCACCAATTCTAAAAACTAATAGCTGAAAATAATATAATTTTTTTTATCAAAATGCATGATTAATCCAGTCCTTAACTGTTAATTGAATGACTTTGTATACATTCTTGTATGAATAACCACATATGACTAACTTCACACACATTCAGGCGAATAAAAACAAAAATTTGCCACTGCCATTTGGCCATCCCAATGCCTGCAGCTGCTCTAATGGAAGCAGTTAGGTCACAGACCTGGTTTTTTTTGGGGGGTTTTTTGTGGAAAAAAATACAGCAACAAAAATTAACTTTGCTTGCCACAAGAGGTGGGGGATCATCACAAAGGAGGGGCCTCAACACACATGGTCCAAAACTGAAAGGTGCAAGCTCAAGCACAAATTAAGTAGTGTATATTTTGGAAATAAACATTGTGGAATGTTTCTATATGTCAAAGGCTTAAACATGTACTAGGATGTCTGTTTTTTGAATTGAAGGTAAAAATCCACAACTTAACATTTAAATAGGATCTTAACTTGAAGGAACATTGCAATTTCAAAGGCCCTGTATGCACTCGTTTTTGTAGTTGTGCTGAAATGTCCTTCTCTGTTACGACGGGTATAAAGTAACATTTAGGTTTTTCATAATGCATCGAGCCCTTGCATTTGCAGCAATAATGAAATAGTTGGCATTTTGTTTTAATGCCCTTGTTTATTAGTGCAGAGACAACCTTGCCATTGTTAAAAGTCAATGGTTATATCAGTCTATGGTTAGTACTGGAGTATGTCCACAATCATGTTTAAAGTTAAGCATGTTCACATGTGCAGTACATGAATGTGCATGTACAGATGCACACGCATTGAAAATCATTTATAAGTCACATGGCGATTCTAAAATGACAAAATGATTGTTGGCTAAAAAAGGCAATGTGTACACTTACCTTTCTGTTTCTGTAAGAAGTCAATAGTTCTCTGCAATATGGTCGACTTGTCCATCTTGCGCGGATGGCCCTGGCCCTGCAGCATGGTGCATAGTTCCTTGATGAGTACATTGAACTGGTCTCTTCGTTTCTTTTCCGATTTGTTACGTGATGCCCTTAACCAGTCAGGAGAGAAATACAATTACCAATCAGTAGGAATATTAGCAACAGTTCATCCCTGTCATTTAACTGGCCAGTAGGTGAAATTTTTGACATGTGAAGCATCTCTCGAACCTGGCCTCTAACTCACCAACAAATTTACATTTAGTCTTATGTTTAGCTCTACTATCTGTGTAGATTTGGGGTGGGGGCTGGCAACCCTCCAAAAATGTTTCAAAGTAAGTGCATCTAAAAATATATGCAAAAGACTTGGCACTTTTTTTTTAAATCAATATCACAATCCTCATTGGTAAGTCAAATGGCAAAATATAATTTTTCTGCACCCCCACTATAGATAGTGTCTCCCTCATAAACCTATCACCTAATATTGCCTATATGGTTTCATTCAAGTCAGGATTTCAGAAATTTCATAAACAGAGATGCAAGTAAGGCATGCTTCATCACCTTTAATGCGTTCAATCAAATCAATCTTTTAATTCATTAAAAGTATTTAAGTGTTTATGATGTGTCACCTTGCTTTTCTGAGTTGTTGGTGAGCTAAAAACATGAACCAGATGAGCTACCCAGTTTAGAATGTGCTTTCAGTACTAGGTCTACTTCCATTACAAACTTAAGACCATGATCTCATATCATTTTGTTCAGCACAAAGTCACATAACAGTTGTGCTTTGCATCGATGACACTATGTACGTCCCTGTTATTTATCTTTGAGCTCAAGGATCTTTGTTACAGTTACAGAGGGCAGCGGACCAAGACAGCAACAGTGCATTTAGCTGAAGACAGAACAACAAAAGGCAATTTCCGTAAAAAAAGAAAAAAGGAGTGAAATAGTGAGGGGGAAGATGGAAGAAGAGCAGCAACAGTCCTCAAAACAAGAACACCAAGTTTCTTCCATAATACCTGCAGAATGGATCAACATTAGAGTAAATACGAGTTTAAGACAGAACATGACTTTTTTTTGTGCTTTTTTTCCCCCTTAAGTAACCATGTTCCACAGCTCAAAATTTTCCATACATATCAGATTATATATAATTTTGTTAAAAGAAACACTCAACGGTAGAGAAAGTGCTCAACAAATAAGGAGCAAATTAATCCAGTGAGTCAAGTAAATTCTTTATGAGACAGTACAAGCCTGTTTCATGCCATAAGCAATCATGACTGCTATATGCTTATTGCTTATTTGTTGAGCACTTTCCCTACCATTGAGTGTTTCTTTGAACAAAGTTTTATAAATATATATATGTATATATTCCATCCATTCATTATCCAAACCACTTATCCTGCTCTCAGGGTCTCGCAGGGATGCTGGAGTCTATCCCAGCAGTCATTGGGCGGCAGGCCTGGAGACACCCTGGACAGGCCACCAGGCCATCACAGTGTGTGTGTGTGTGTGTGTGTGTGTGTGTGTGTGTGTGTGTGTGTGTGTGTGTGTGTGTGATTTTCCCCTTTTTCTCCCCAATTGTACCCAGCCAATTACCACACTCTTCCGAGCCGTCCCGGTCATTGCTCCACCCACTCTGCCGAGCCGGGGAGGGCTGCAGACTACCATGTGGCCAGCCGCCAAGAAGCCAGCTGCTTCTTTTCACGTGACAGTGAAGCCTTTCGCCAGAGGGACGTAGCACGTGGGAGGATCATGCTATTCCCCCCAGTTCCCCCTCCCCCCTGAACAGGCACCCCGACCGACCAGAGAAGGCGCCAGTGCAGCAACCAGGACACATACCCACATCCGGCTTCCTACCCGCAGACACGGCCAATTGTGTGTGTCTGTAGGGACGCCTGGTGATCCCCGTGTTGGTAGGCAACGGAATAGACCGCCACGCTACCCGGACTCCCCAGTACGTCTGTACTTCTGATGTTTAAAGACGAATACATCATCAGTGGCTGGAGGTGGCTCTGGACTCCTGCAGTACTGGTGTGAATAATGCAAGAGCAAACCCCATATGTAGAACACTCCAATTGTGCATTGCACTTAGTTATTAGGACTGTTGACGGTGTTTGACAAATACGTCTGACACACACAGACAGCCACACATTAAAACCAAAGGGGTCAGAGCACAGCAGCAGCAGGAGTTGCAGTGTTCCTTTTAGGGACAGACAAAAGGTTCAAACCCACAACCTTCCATTTAGGTGATGTTCTCTCTTGTCAACAAGCCACCTTGCCCAATTTTTTTAAACTTTGCCCACTCAGCGAGAAAACTCTTCATATGTGATGGACAAACATCTCCTTAAAATACTGTGTCACATTACGCACTTTGACATTAGTTCCTTTAGAGCAGTTATTTTAAAGGAGAGTTTTGATATCTTATCAAAAGTGTGTGTACATGGCTACTGTAGGTGTAACAACTCTCATATTTTGTCAGTTTTATCACTATACAATAGCAAAGCAGTTGTTTAATGTATTATTCTATGCACAGAGGATTTTATTTTTGGACAGGAACATTGTAAAGTTACAAGCACGTGTATACACATGTATACCTTTCTATGCATTGTAATGGCTGTTGAGTTTAATTTCTGGATGCATCTAAGAAAAATATGTGAAATAAAATAAAGTTATGATCATGTAAAATATAGCCAGGGATTTATGGAGAATATTCTCATTTGAAACTACTACAATTTACTTTGTGTAACAATCCCATTGATTTTGAAGGATAACATGACAACATTAAATTACTTTAGATTTAAATAATGGAGAAAAACATTACTACTGTGGATTAAAACAATTATTAAAATTAAAAAGACTATGGCTACACAAAGCTCAGCCTCCTCTTTAAGAGAGGAAACAGAAACAAATAAAATAATGATAATAAGAATAATAAGAATAAGAATAATCAGTAAATAAAAGTAACATCTTGTCATTTTAGCAGGTTATCTGCATTTCTTATCAAAATGTGAGTGCTTGAATCGTATTAATTCTTTACTACAGTCTTTGCAGTAAAAGTGTCTGTTTATATTAATGATAATCCTTGGAAAAGTTTCAGCCAAGTAGGGAATGACGACTTCTATTAATTTTACTGACAAAGAAGAATAGACATAAAAGCTATTTTTTGAAAAAGAAAATTAAAGTTTGATCAGTTTGAAATTATATAAAAGTATCAATTATTTTGTCTACAGAGATTAAGTTAAAATGAGCAAACAAAGTATAAATAAATTCACAATTCACATGAGGAAATCTATGGCCTCTTACAAGAACATACCAAACAGATTGACTCTCACATTTTGTGTATCTGAAATTTTACCAGCCCTGGAGCATTTACCAATGGCCAAAAAAAAATCCTCTTTTTCATTTTTCCATGTCTTCCTTCCTGTCTTCTGTACAAACTTCACACTCAATCAAGATGCTTGCAAATCATTTACACACGTATATTTAAAAAGTCATAGCAACTAACACAAACAAACACAAAATGGGGTACCTTTTTGCCCTATCTTTCTCATCTTCATCCATTAAGTCTTCCACACAGCTGTTGGTGCTGCAGAAAAAAAGAGAAGAAGTTGAATTTTTTTTCCCGCTTATTGTGTTTTCGAGCGATTAGGATATACTGCCTAGTTTAAACAGCTGTAAAATATCATTACCAGATATTTTGAGGGGACTTGCTTCCACAGACATAATACACATTTCACCCCAATTGTGCTTGGCATTAGCATGCACCATGAATATCAGGATTTTGTCCAAATGGTGCCAACAAAACTCAATGTCTAAATGCACCAAAGTTGCTTAGCATCCGATAACGCAAACCACCTCAGAAGGTTGTCAGAAACTAACTGTGGTCAAATTGAAAGTCATGCAAATACAGTAGTGTTCCTGTTCACGTACAATGACCTAGTTAACAGAAGAAAACGTGACACACAGCAGCAAGCCATTACTTTTACAGACACCACTGCAAATGGTGTATGTGCTGAATGGTTGATCAATACAGCAGTAAAACGTGAATTAAATAAAAGTTGTGTTTGTAAATGTTTAATAGCTCACTAAAAACCCACTGACGATATACATGTTTATACTTTATAAATATAAAGTTTGGCCCACGGTTATCTAAACAATTGAATAACCCCTGAAAGCTCACAGCTAAGTTGCTCCTATAAACGTACGGGTGAAGTAAGCCTTCAAATATGCAAACAAAGAAGACACAAAGAGCAAACATGTATTCTTTTAATTACAGAAATTAAACAAAACACTTATGTTTAACTTGTGTTAAATGTCATGAAACCCCAAATTTGCTAAATTTACCGACAAACGGGATTCTACAATTCCTTGTGCCAGTGCTCACACAGAAGCCCATTTTAGGCAGAAAAAAAACACAAAACGGTGTACATAAATGGTTATAGAGAGGACATGGGTCTACGTCATCATAGTTATGCATCCATTCAAAAACCCAATTTATCTAAATGTTACAGCATTGAATAGCATGTGAATGTGGGCCTATGTAATTATTGCATTCCTTCCCTGATGTTTTGTTGAGTTACACCCACAACACCTGAAAACAAAGTTCATCAGCATATTGTAGTTACCCGCAACTAACCCCCCTCTAAAACCACACCCGGCACACTCAACAGGGCTGCACCACACAGGCACACTGAGACCTGCGTTACTGTCATCCACCTAAAATCTCCTACCCGCCTGACAGTTACCTAACACCTGCAACATCCACCCAACATTGGCATGCACAACATGACAACACAACTATGCTACCACAATGCAAATACAATACAAAACAAAACAACTTTATTAATCCCGCTAGGGGCAATTTGTTTGGAGCAGCTTGTTGTACACAAAAACACAGTAACATGCAAACAATCAAATAACACAAATAATGAACAATAACACTCCAGGGAGCAGAGGAGATGGTAAGAGAGAGGAGTGTAGGGGCAAGTGTGCATGTGTGTGTTTTTGCATGTCTGCTGATGGGCAAGGTTGCAGCACATCATTTTACCCTGGCTTGGTTAAGGGGAGAGGAGAGGGATCAGCATTTAAAAGGACTTGTTTTTTTAACCAACTCTTAAAAGCCAGCTTATTTCTAAATAGAAGACGGTCACTGGTTGTGATGAGACCAGAATGCTGGCCACAATCTAAACTAGATGAGAATGTAATAATGGCATCTCTTGTTTTTATTGTTGTTAAGGATGGCTAAAAATGCCTTGCCTAGCTAAACTTGGGAAAAAAATCCCCACTGAAATCGAGTTCTGATAAATGCCAATTACAAAAAAAATCAAATCACAAAATCACAATGTAATGATTGAAAAATCCTGTGAAACAACATACATATTTAACAACAACAATACAATAATTATGATAATAATAATAATAATTATGTAAGAAATGTAACCTCATTGCAAAGGGAGTCTCATGTCTCATATATATATATATGTTTATACACACACTCAGACTATCCCAAATAGCTTGTTTCCTTAATTTAGCCTCGTTTGTCGTGATTTATGAGGGATAATCTGTTTATATGCACTCTCTGGTATGTAGGATACTTTGTCAGACTTTCCCCTCCATCTGTACAGACATTTTCTCGTTTTCTCGAGAGGTCTAAAGATATGGTTAAAGCAAGAACTTCTAATCTAGTCACTTCTAATTTGGTTTATTGTTGTGCCTCGATTTCATCTCTCTCTCTCTCTCTCTCTCTCTCTCTCTCTCTCTCTCTCTCTCTCTCTCTCTCTCTCTCTCTCTCTCTCTCTCTCTCTCTCTCTCTCTCTCTCTCTCTCTCTCTCTCTCTCTCTCTCTCTCTCTCTCTCTCTCTCTCTCTCTCTCTCTCTCTCTCTCTCTCTCTCTCTCTCTCTCTCTCTCTCTCTCTCTCTCATAGATGTGTATTGCAGAATATGCCGGGGGAATGTGGCTTTGGCTAAAATAAAGAGTGTGACTACAACATGCAGGGGTGGTAATGGAGGGTATGCAGGGGAATGCTGTGTAGCGAGTGCACTCACAGGACTTTACTATATATAGCGTTATTTTATACTGGGACCAGTTTTCACACTAAACAAAGAAATTTGCAGTTGACATTGCTATTTAAATGAGCACAATATTTGAATGATAGGGACTGACATATTTTTGCTTTGTCTACAGCTAGCGAATAAATAACCTCAGTAGCTACATATAATCTGCCCTACTCTATCTCCTCCTTACTTGTTAAAGGAATAAGCAGTGTCTATTTTCAATTGCAAATCAAAATACATTTTCTTTGGTGTTGGTGTGGTTATATTGCATTACATAAAAATCATACTTTCTGTTCTCTCAGTAAGAGACCGTATATGCACCAGGTGAGGGGATGGAGGGCTGGTAGAAATGGGTAAAGAAAAAAAATTTTTTTTTTCTTGTCTTGTTTTAGATTCCTTATTGCCTACCTCTACAGGAAGGGGGACAATTTTAAAAGTAAACCATTGTTATTTCCATCCTGAAGGCTTATAGTCATGTGACAACAAATAAATGGAGTAACAAATCACCTGTACTCCTACCTTGGGCTTTCACTAGCACAACTAGACAGAACTAGACAGACAAGGCAGAACAATGACAAAGGATGGTGGTACCAGTAGCAACTTTTGCAATATCCTTATCACTTTTGACACATAGCTTTGTGATCATGATTGTGTCCATACTTAAGAGCAGACCTTAAGAACATTAAACAAATCAACATGTCTAGAGGCCTGCAGCTATGATATCAAAAATGAGAATATACATGGTAAAAAGGGCTAGAAAACAAAATTAAACATGTGCATCAGCATCCTCAACCAGGACAACCCTGATATTCCATTCAGGTTTTTCATAACCAGGATAAGAACTTTTCCTAAATCATTGTAAATGGGATGTGATGGTTACATGTTCAATCTCCAAACCAGAGAATAAAAGCAACCAAAATGTTTATCAGTATGGATCCACAAGCAAACATAATCATGCTAGCCCAAATCTAGAAATTTAAATATTCAAGGCTGATAGTTTATAATTAATCATAGTGAGGGAGGGCTGAACAATGTATTGTTTCAGAATTGACATTGCAATATAAATGTGCAATAGTCACATTGCAAAGAATGCATTGCAAGGCAAACTGAACCGGTCAGTCATGTTGGGCTAAAACTCTTACTGCTTGATCGAAAATGAAATCTAGCAAGGTCTGCTTTTTTATGACTACTCTTGCAAGAAAATATTCTGGCTCATCTGACAAATAATGTAATTGAGTCTGATTGAATGACTTCTTGGACAACTACCTTATTTCCTGGCTCTAAATCACCTCCATCACTGCTGGACTGATACATTCTTTATGCAAACGGAGCCTTGAAAGATAAAAGCTGCATTTATCTGGTGAAATCATTGCAATGAGGATTTTTTTTTCAACATCAATCAGCCCTAAAATGAGACATCACTTATATAATTACCCATTATATAATTCAAGTGCTTAATTGTTATTTACAGAAAACACATTTAGTAGAAGCATACTGCACAAGAAAAACAAATGTAAATCAGAAAGTCGAGTAAACTGGTACTGGTTACTCACTCCCATTCCCTCCGGCTGGATGGACAGGAGCCACCAAAGTCGGAAATGTTGTCCATAGTCACTCCCTTTCCCAACCAGGCCCTTTCTGAAGTCTTATAAATCCCATCCGCGCAGACAGTATTGGAAACGTCTTGGAAAAAGACTACCAGTCACCAGCCCCTCGCCCCTTCTTTGAGTCCACCAAAGAAACTCCAAAACCTGCAAAGCAAATATAATTCATTAAAACAATTCCAACCAGGTTGTGTTTGTATATATGACTACCATAGGCCATAATGTAGAGGATGTGTAAACTCAAAACTTTTGTTGGCATATGTAACATTAAGCACTGTCGGTTTCTTGAAGATGGCTACCAGAACCTTGAAAATATGCACTCCTTTTTTTCCCTTTTTTTTTTCTGTGTGAATGATGTCTGCAAGTGCTGGAAACTGCTGTGTACCGGAGTCAAATTCCTCGTGTGCGTAAATACACTTGGCCAATAAAGTTGATTCTGCTTCTGATTTTTCTGTACGTATATCTTTGCACTATCCTCAAATTGCTAAACAGATTCAAACAAGCACGATATTTCCATCGAACTAAAACAAAAACTGAATAAATACATACATAAATGCGTTGTATTCTGTCATCAGTTTAAAATGATAGCAACTGAGTTATCTTTATGTGAAGGCTTTAGCATGCATTTTACAATGCATTATCCCTCGTTGGTTTCCACCTGGATACAGCAGTTCAGTGCTAAAGAAGTACAGTGCACAGGAGGGGCTCCTTTGACCTAGAAAAATGCCAGAGGCAGACATTTCTTTTGATAACCCACCATAACAAAGCAGGCAGAGGAGCAACCTCATTCACATCCACTGAATAAAAGAAGCTTAACAACACGAAGAAAACACCTCTGGGACTCCTAAAAGTCTTTATCTATGGCAAATAAAAAAGAACTTAAATGGACTAGCCTTGGCCAACTGCAGACAAACAAGCACACACTGTTATCAAAACAATGTCTGAATTGGGCTACAATTCAGAAGGGGGGGGGTTACATGTATAGGAAGAGGTAGGCTATTTCAGACTTCCTTTAAGGTTGGACTGAGTGGTGACAGCCCGGGTGTCCAACTAATGCTAGTCTCCTAAATGCTAATCAATTTAACCAAGAAGATACAGCTTTGTAAGCCTAATTTAAAGCATTTGACTATATTCATACAAAATAGGGGATTAAAGAAAGAAAAAAAAACGGTAAAAAGGTTCCAAGCTGTCATCACTTCAAATTACAATGTTTCCTGTAGCAGAACAAGCAAACATGACATACCTCTTTCAGTCAATCCCGATTTAAATTGACGGTTGGTTTTGATGGTTGGTGGCATGTTTTATTAAATAAACCTCTGTATGGCTGACAGTGGTTACTCTGTGCCCATTTCCTTTGGGAAGTGGCCTCAGGGGGAACCACCATGGTTATTAATTTTGGATTGCTCTCTCAATCTAAATAATACCCACTTTTAGAAGAATAATACCAGAGGGGATGTATAACAGTTAGCTGGATGCAATCAAAAGGGAATAATTAGTCAAAAAGATTTCATGTCTGTCTATCCAGTGAGTCTGGCCTCTAAGGATTCTTGTCCTTATACAACCCCAAACTGCAGCAGCATCATGTGAGTACGGGTTGGAATAGGCCACAACACATTTTTATCCCGTTTGCTACTGGAAGAGGATTCATTACAAATGGGGAAGCCAGGTGATTTGAATGTAGGATATATATGTTTGTAGCAAGGGGTTTAGTATCCACTTTGCCTTTAAGCAACACTCCATTGTGATACGAATGGATGGGCCAGGCACAACTATATTTACCATGTCTTCCAGCACTCCCTTAACTAAAGGTCGATGGCCACTAGTGGGGACATTTTGCTCCCAAGCGGCAGCAACTGCGCTATTAGCTATGATTTGAATGATATGATATTGTTTATTAGAAAATTAGGAATTTCATGTAGAAAAACTGAATTCTGGTTAAACGGTCATAAATACAACCAATTTTTAATGGGTAGGTGTGTTGCTCCTGCTAAGGAGTTCACTTAATAAGGTGCTATGACATTTGCTTTTGGCTGAAATAAGCTAACATTTGTACATTCACACTGATGAATTTTGTCAGTTTGTGGGAATGCAATGAAAGGGAAGAGGAGTGATGAGAGGTTTCTTTTGTAAACTGATCTCTGGCTTTAGGTCGAGGAGGTTGATTTACACGAGCACTCCAGTCAATTGGTGTTTTTCATGGTCATCCTGCGGCTTCTCAACAATAGCTCGTTAGGGACAGTCTATACAAAACTCACCACGTTATTGGAGCTGAATTTTCTTTGGGGAAAAAATACATTCCATTAAATATCCAAAACAGCCTGAAATTTTGACCATTTTGTTGCTGGCCTATTTTCAATTAGACTTTTTTAACATTAGCTATATGCAAAACTGACCAATATTGTAAATTGTAGAGATGTGGCAATATCACTTTTTTATTGCCAATACCAATTCAAAGTACAGATCTTAAAGTTTCAGCCGAGTACCAATCTGATCCATTACTTTTTGTTGCTGAACAGTTCAGACTTATACCATTAATTTGGTGTCAATGGGCAAAATAACTGAAATAGAATCAAAATTTTCACCATTGAAGAAATACAGGCTTTATGGGACAGAAATGCAATAAATCAAGCCATTTTGCTTTAATTAATGACATTTTACTCATGGCTTTCGGTATTGGATTTTAGTCATCGGTAAAGTCTCCAATACCAGTACTCCTCCATATTGGCCCAGTTTTGGCCCGATATCTGATACCAGTATCAGTACAGCCCTTGTAAATTCTGAGTGTAAGATATGGAATATTTAATTTTCTTTCTCCATCTAGTCAAGTCAATTTTATTTATATAGCCCAATATCACAAATTACAAATTTGCCTCAAGGGGCTTTACAACAACACAACATCCTGTCCCTTAGACTCTCGCATTGGATAAGGAACAACTCCCCCAAAAAAACTCTTTAACAGAGAGAAAAGATAGGAAGGAACCTCAGGGAGAACAACAGAGGAGGGATCTCTCTCCCAAGACGGACAACGTGCAATGGATGTTGTGTTTACACAAAAAAAAAAATCTACAAAAAATGTACACAAGAAAAGCACACTGAAAGAGCAGCCTTTGTTCTTCTATATGTCTTTCACCATACAACTGGGTTATATTTTAGATGTCACAGCTTGAACACCTGTAACTTGATATAAGTTCTCTTCCAACACATGCATGCTACTGTGGCCTACTAGATTAGCTTTCTGACTATATTTCCTAGGAGAGAGCTATGGCAAAATTAGAAGATGAAGTCCATGTGTCCCCAGCACAGGATAAAACATTTTCAACAATTATTAGCTGTTGCTAAATATTGCTCAAGTGAGGGCGTCCGGGTAGCATAGCAGTCTATTCTATTGCCTACCAACACGGGGCTCAACAGTTCGAATACACGTGTTACCTCCGGCTCGGTCGGGCATCCCTACAGACACAATTGGCCGTGTCTGCGGGTGGGAAGCCAGATGTGGGTATGTGTCTTGGTCGGTCGGGGCACCTGTTCGGGGGGAGGGGGAACTGGGGGGCATAGTGTGATCCTCCCACGCGCTATGTCCCCCTGGAGAAACCCCTCACTGTCAGGTGAAAAGAAGCAGCTGGCGACGCCACATGTATCGGAGGACACATGTGGTAGTCTGCAGCCCTCCCCGGATCGGCAGAGGGGTGGAGCAGCAACCGGGATGGCTCGGAAGAGTGAGGTAATTGGCCAAGTACAATTGGGGAGAAAAAGGGGGGAAATAAAAAAAAATATATATATACACTACCGTTCAAAAGTTTGGGATCACCCAAACAATTTTGTGTTTTCCATGAAAAGTCACACTTATTCACCACCATATGTTGTGAAATGAATAGAAAATAGAGTCAAGACATTGACAAGGTTAGAAATAATGATTTGTATTTGAAATAAGATTTTTTTTACATCAAACTTTGCTTTCGTCAAAGAATCCTCCATTTGCAGCAATTACAGCATTGCAGACCTTTGGCATTCTAGCTGTTAATTTGTTGAGGTAATCTGGAGAAATTGCACCCCACGCTTCCAGAAGCAGCTCCCACAAGTTGGATTGGTTGGATGGGCACTTCTTTGAGCAGATTGAGTTTCTGGAGCATCACATTTGTGGGGTCAATTAAACGCTCAAAATGGCCAGAAAAAGAGAACTTTCATCTGAAACTCGACAGTCTATTCTTGTTCTTAGAAATGAAGGCTATTCCATGCGAGAAATTGCTAAGAAATTGAAGATTTCCTACACCGGTGTGTACTACTCCCTTCAGAGGACAGCACAAACAGGCTCTAACAGGTACTATTTAATGAAGATGCCAGTTGGGGACCTGTGAGGCGTCTGTTTCTCAAACTAGAGACTCTAATGTACTTATCTTCTTGCTCAGTTGTGCAACGCGGCCTCCCACTTCTTTTTCTACTCTGGTTAGAGCCTGTTTGTGCTGTCCTCTGAAGGGAGTAGTACACACCGGTGTAGGAAATCTTCAATTTCTTAGCAATTTCTCGCATGGAATAGCCTTCATTTCTAAGAACAAGAATAGACTGTCGAGTTTCAGATGAAAGTTCTCTTTTTCTGGCCATTTTGAGCGTTTAATTGACCCCACAAATGTGATGCTCCAGAAACTCAATCTGCTCAAAGAAGTGCCCATCCAACCAATCCAACTTGTGGGAGCTGCTTCTGGAAGCGTGGGGTGCAATTTCTCCAGATTACCTCAACAAATTAACAGCTAGAATGCCAAAGGTCTGCAATGCTGTAATTGCTGCAAATGGAGGATTCTTTGACGAAAGCAAAGTTTGATGTAAAAAAAATCTTATTTCAAATACAAATCATTATTTCTAACCTTGTCAATGTCTTGACTCTATTTTCTATTCATTTCACAACATATGGTGGTGAATAAGTGTGACTTTTCATGGAAAACACAAAATTGTTTGGGTGATCCCAAACTTTTGAACGGTAGTGTATATATATATATATATATATATATATATATATTGTTCAAGTGAGGAATCTTCAATGAGAATAAAAGAAACCGTATAATGTGTGCATTAAATCAATGTTTTTCAATTTTCAGGGTAACTGTGTTCCTTGAAAGTTACAACTGTGATTATTAAGCTTTCATTTTATCACGAGTATATATAAAAAAAGAAAACAATACTCATTAAAAATTGGAAGCCCAATCCAAGTAAGGGTTCTTGTGTAAAGCTTCAGCCTGTTTTCTTTGACTTGAATTTTTCAGCAAACACAAAAAGACCAATATTCTGCCAGAGAGCAAAACCTTAAAGTGAATTAAATTTCATTGTGCCCAGTGAGGCTGTTCGTCAACTAATTGAATATGGCTGGTAACTCTTGTGACCACATGAAATAAGCCACATGTAGGATTTTGTTATATTTCACTCTCAATGTTATTATAATGGCAAAAATGGGTTTCTCATATTCTTGTAAAATCAAGAAAGACAGACAGCGAATTAAACAAGCAAACATGAAGGAAAGCAGGTAGGCTAAGGAATGAGTCAGAGGATAAGCTAACCAAATTTCTTTACATTGATTCTATTTAAATCTATATTTCCACAAGATGCCTGAAGGGAAAAGTTATGAAACCTAAAGAAAATTTGCAATTACACTGAATAATCAAGAATCGAGAGTCAAACAGAAGATTTGGTTTGCTGGCCCTACAGTTATGTTTAGACATGACACAGGCCCTCTGCTGATTATCTAGCTTTGCCCAGAGCTCATCCATGGCTCCATGCTGAACTGGCTTTCAGCCTCACACCGGCCTCCAGCAACAGAAGGAGATACAAATGTGAATAAATGTAAAACTCGGTTTTGCCTGACAAATAAAAGGACAAATAGAAAGAAAAGACAAATTTCTAATAGCAATATTTTGAAAATGCTTGACCATCCTGGACCCATAGTTTCCTGTGTTCACATGAATAAGGCAAAAATATGACAATATAGAGAAATTCTTCAAAAAGGACGAAGAAACAAAATCATTTGTGTGTGTGTGTGTGTGTGTGTGTGTGCGTGCATGCGTGCGTGCGTGTGTGTGTGTATGTGTGCATATTTATTCAGATTAACTTGTGGGAACCAATTTCAGTTTTTAACAATGAGAGTATTTTTGCTAAATGAAGGCATTTTAGCCAGTCGTCACTTCTTCAAGGGTCTATTTCAGGGTTAAGATTTGGGTTCAGGGTTAGGTTAAGGTTAGGGTAAGGGTTAAGGTCATACATGTATGTCTGATGGTAAGGGTTAGGGGCTAGGGGCTAGGGAATGAATGTGGTCAATGAAGGTCCTCACAAGTTCAAGAAAAATCAGCTTTTGTGTGTGGGTTTGTATATGGAGGCAGCAACCTGCTTTCTTCTGCCAACCTGTCGCATCGCGCATATTGTTGTATACTGTACTGATTGTAAAGCCCTTCGGGACTACCTTGTGAGTTTGGGCTATACAAATAAACTTGACTTAAAATAGGAGAATAAAATATACGAGTTGTTCTTAAAATCCATATATATTGAAAAAATGTTGACATTCAAACATTTTGGACATTGTTGAGAATGATGAAGGTCTTCATTAACTCAACTGAGACTGCAATTCTCACTTTATACCTAAAAGGTTTCCACAAGTAAATGAGAAAATATTTTTGAGAAAATGAGAAATATGAGAAAAATGAAAAATTGGAAAAATTAGAAAACTGTTTGACTCATTTTTGAGTTCATGACAAACGTAAAATAAGGTGACTGCTGAATTCATTCTTGACCTTCTGCAAAATCAGTCAAGATTCAGCCTCACATGTAAACCCACATTATCTGACTGTATTGAGGTTAAACCACACCTTGCAATGTATAGAGTTTAAAAAACAACAGGGTCTTGTTACACGTAGGCCCTGAGGGGTTCAACCTTAAATTGGCTACCTGAACTCATGACAGAGGAGTCAATATACTCTTGTTCAAAGTCATGACCAAACCTGCTTATTACCCTCCCATTAAAAGGGATGGAGATGCATGTTCTCTTGTAATCTGACAACAAATGGATTACTCAGGGGGCCTAAACTTCCGAGAAGGATCTCATTAAAAGTAGAAACTGTTTAATTTATTAAGTCACTTGTTATTCTTACAGAGCTGTGACTTTAGTTGTAACTATAGGGTGCACATCGTTTCTGCCTCAATTTACTTTTCTTTCTGACTATGACATACACTGATGACCAAGTGCCTAATATGCTGTTAGTCCTCCATGTGCAGCCAAAACAGCGCTGACCCATCGAGGCGTGGACTCTAAAAGCCCCCTGAAGGTGTCCTGTGGGATCTGGCACCAAAACATTCACAGCAGATCCTTCAAGTCCTGTAAATTGTGAGGTGGAGCCACCATGGCTTGGACTTGTCAGTCCAGCACATCCCACAAATTCTCAATCAAATTAAGATCTGGAGAACCCAGGCCAGGGCAACACCTTGAACACTTCAAACATGATCCTCAAACCATTCCCAAATAATGTGTGCAGTGTGGCAGGGTGCGTTATCCTGCTGAAAGAGGCCCCTGCCATCAGGGAATAGCATTGGCATGAAGGGGTATAGCTGGTCTGCAATAATGTTTAGGTAGATGGCCCATATCAAATAGACGTCCACATGAATGGCTGGACCCAGGGTTTCCCAGCAGAACATCCCCCAGAGCATCACACTCCCTCCACCAGCTTGTCATCATCCCACAGTGCATCCTGGTGCCATCACTTCCCCAGGTAAACGGCACACACATACATGGCCATCCACGTGGTCTAAAAAGAAATGGGACTCGTCCGGGTAGCGTAGCTGTCTGTTATGTTGCCTACCAACACGGGGCTCACCGGTTTGAATCCCCATGTTACCTCCGGCTTGGTCGGGCGTCCCTACAGACACTATTGGCCGTGTCTGTGGGTGGGAAGCCGGGTGTGGGTATGTGTCCTGGCCACTGCACTAGCGCCTCCTCTGGTCGATCGGGGCGCCTGTTCAGAGGGGAGGGGGAACTGGTGGGAATAGCATGATCCTCCCATGCGCTACGTCCCCCTGGGGAAACTCCTCACTGTCAGTGAAAAGAAGCGGCTGGTGTCTCCACATGTATCGGAGGAGGCATATGGTAGTCTGCAGCCCTCCCCAGATCAGAAGAAGGGGTGGAGCAACAATGGGGAAGGGGGAAAAAATCATTTAAAAAAAACAGGACTCATAAGACCAGGCAACCTTCTTCCACTGCTCCAAGGTCCAATTCCAATGCTTGTGTGCCCATTGTAGGCACTTTCGATGGTGGACAGGGGTCTTCATGGTCACTCTGACCGGTCTGTGGCTACGCAGCCCCCAAACGCAGCAGGGTGTGACGTACTGTGTTTTGACACATTCCTCCTGTAACAACCTTCGTTGCCCTTGCACATCGATGAGCCTTGGGTGCCCAACACCCTGTCGCCTATTTGTGGTTTGCTCCTCCTCGGACCACTGTTGGTAGGTACTCACACCACTGCTGACTGGGAGCACCCCACAAGCCTTGTTGTTTCAGAGATGTTCTGACCCAGTCGTCTGGCCATAACAATTCGGCCCTTGTCAAAGTCACTCAGGTCTTTACTCCTGCCCATTTTTCCTGCATCCAACAGATTGACTATGAGCACTGATTGCTCGCTTACCATCTATCCAGACCTCGACATGTGCCCTTGTTTGGAGATGATCGTTATTCGGTTCACCTGTGAGTGGTCATAACGTTTTAGCTCGTCAGTGTATATATTGCCATAGTGTTATAAACAGAGCTGTCTGAGGGAAACAAAAACCAAATGTAAAAGTTTCAATTCATGTCGTATTGTGTTAACAGTTACTTAAGCACCCACATAGTCTCCAAGTACAGGACACACACATGTATGCGGGTAGAAAGTCAACAGACAATTGCCTTTAATACTCCAAGTGCACCCGTGCACACCAGCAGCCGACATTTCCTACAGTTTTTGCAAGCCATATTTTGTGCGCCACCTATATGCTCAAAGGCAAAAATGCAAACACCATGGGCAACCTATGTGGATGTCTACTGAAATCCACCCACTTTTACATAATTTTAGTCCATGCAAACAGAGTCTGCATCCATTATATCTGGATTATGAAATGGCCCTTAACACTTTAATTACCAACACCCATTTGCAATAGCTGGGAAATACTGGCAACTTTAAAATGTCAACAGTGCACATATCCTGTCTGTGACACCACACCACCTGCTATCTTGTTAGAGTGTAACCCATCATTTTAGAAAAGAATAAGAGGTACAGTGATTTAGAAACACACTGTTCCGGAGTCCAAAACTGATGAATAGATCATTGGGAAAAAAAAAAAACCAACAAAAACTATTTAATATATTCATTCTATTTTTTATAATGATTTCTATACACATTTAAGCAAAATAAATGTGTAAAAACATTGTGTTTGACTAGTAATAGGATTGTAATGGTGAGCAATGGTATCTAGAGGATATGGATGATGTGGTAGGCGGCATAGACCAGGGACATTCAGAAAGGTATTTGTGTATATCCCTGGTGGTTTTCTACTAGTGCAAACAGTAATGAGTCAAAACTAAAACCATACTTATGCCGTACTGAAATTTTCATCTGAATTGCTTCAAAGAAAAAAAACCTTAATCTGTATCCCACACAATTTTTTTGTCCTTGCCTTTAATTTGATCTACAGCCTTTCTATTGTTCAATGAGTGATACGCTCAGAGCCGAGATGCTGTGTTATGGAGAGTGAACTATGGGTAGTTACGAAAGCATAGCTAAGCTTTTTGCTTTAAAAAGACCAATTGCTATGCACCGGTATAGCATTGGACAGTGTTTTCAAGGTTAACTCATGCTATGGTGCACTTTCTCTTTACTGTACAGTAGGCCTAATGTCTATTCTTGGCAATGGAAAAAAGCAACAGAACAGAAAAAGAGGGAAGAACTGTTATGCTCATCTGTATAAGAACTGTGTGGGTTATCCTAAACTCACTATCATGCCAACGCTTTATCTTACTGCACACAAGTTTTTGTCACAAAAGTACCTGGCAGGCACCGCCAACATCCTGTGTGGATGTGTGTTTAGCATTAACCAGGTACATTTAAATATTATGTCCTCTAAACAAAATAGTGGTTTGAGTTTACTGTCATGATAGCATGCATGACAACAGTTTAGGTTTGTACATAAACACTAATACCACAGAGCAACAATTTTCATATAATCAGCAAATCACTAAATAAAATTGATAATGGTCAATGAATAAAACTGATAGTGATCTATTGCTTAAATCATTCCTCAAACATAAATCCCAGAGTCATGTTGATAGATTGATGATATGTTGAACAAGCTGTAAAAATAACATTGGCTACCATTTGAGGTGCACAGTCCAATACCAGCTCATAAAGTGACCATCTGAATAGGATACCAGATTTCCACTCCTTCATAGTCTCCAACACACACAGAGCTCTCAAATGAGAGTTGGGCCATCTGAGTGATCAGATCATTAAAAAATATATATTTCTAGAGTTAGAATACGTGCACTGTGAGAGAAGGATGAACGCCAGACTTCAAAAGTGGCTTTTAAAACGTGGTAAACTTAACAATGTCGTGAACAGAAGGCTTTTTCATAAGGTTTTTCATGCTAGTGCTGTCTGGCATTTCTGGCCGGTAAAACAATTAAAAGCCTTCTCCATCTACCTACTTCAAAAAGACTATGTGAACTCTGGCTGAGTAGTTGCCAACAATCAACCACAAAGGGTGCATAAATCTCCCGTAAAGCTCCTATTCTGACAGGCAAGTTTCAGCTATTTGCTAATCCAGGACGACAATCGGAGGGTAGCAAATGCATCTCCGCCGACTTCTGCCCGGCCACCTCCACCTGATTTTTCCACAGCTCAAGCCTGATGGTCGGCATACACCTCTAACTAGCTGAGGCAAGTTTCATGTTTGACCAACTGTACCATTTTTTTAAGGGTCCATCTGTTAAACTGGTGTCTGTAGGAATGCCTGATCAAGCCGGAGGTAACACAGGGATTCGAACGAGTGAGCCCCATGTTGGTAGGCAACGGAATAGACCACCAGGCCACCCGGACGAGTGTTCAAATTTTCCTGAGCTCTTTTATTATATTTACATTTTAAAAGCCCGAAAAACGACCATCTCTAACTCAGGTCAAATTTGATTACACAGTATTTATCTGCTGTACAACAAATCAGTTTAACAAAGATGCCACCTTGTTATAGCAGTGTATTAGCATATCAAGCAGTATATTAAGGCTGATATTTTCTCTATAGGTATCAAGACTTTTTTTATCTGAACATCTTGCGTTTTTATATTTGATCGCTGTTAATGTGTGACATGAAACTATGTGTACATGCAGTGCACAACACCTATACATGGGCAGGTGGATTTGGCCTTACAGGGTTCCACCTTTCAGTTCCCCTCATAATTTAAAACTGTTTACTCTACCTCAATTCACACACACACACACACACACACACACACACACACACACACACACACACACACACACACACACACACACACACACACACACACACACACACACACACACACACCATGTATGAACTTGGCATCCAAATTGAAAATTAAAAACGTTTTCTAACATAGCTTGAAAAACTTTCTTTGCTCCGATATCTCATCTGTGTTTATACCTTTCTGTTAACGTTTCCATGCAGGGTAGAGCCCTTAAGTGATAAGGAAACATCACAACAACACTTCCTTTCACTTACGCCTACTCAAGAGAAACAATGGGAGGACCATTTCATACGCTCAATGACCTTTACCTCCAACATGCATGGTAAATAAATGATTCCTCAGCCTTCTTCCAGGATCAGATCGAGGGACACTTACTAATTACAAATCAAATTCGCGACTTTATTTTCACAAAATCACTGATGAAGGTTAAACACAAAAGAGCCCACAAGAAATAGGGAGGTTAATTCTGATGATTGTCAACCCCCCCAGCATTATGAATGTATTTTCTCAAGTTTGTCAACGTACCAGTACCATTTAACATTTCAGCTAGTTGACAGCCCAAGACTGAAATCAGTTCAGGCTTTTTCATGAATTACATCAGCAGTGATAGCAAGGAGAGAAAAAAATAGGTTATTTCAACCCTGTAACCAGGGCACTTGCAGAGTAAGCTGAACACATATGAGAGCAGCGTTGAAGGGCCTTGGGTCTACCTAGCCTTGTCTAATACAGACTACTATAGTCAACAATCTGCTGCCTACAGTCTGGTTCTTCTTGAAAATTATTAACTAGCTATGGAAATAGGCTAACCATGCACTGCAGCCACCTCCACTGTAATTTGGCAAAGGCCGCACATGAACTTTGACGTCGCAATATTTCAAAACGGGCACAAATCAATGACAAGCCCCCCCCCCCCAGCCAGCCAGCCAGCCAGCCATTTCAACTGAAACTTGTTTAAAGACGAGACCTCACCTACCTTGAAAACAAGCCTTCAGCAGAAAAAGGGCACCCATACTTCTCTTTGGTCAGCCTACTCATTTTTTTCGGGGGGGGGGTGACTACAACATAGCTGGTTACGCTGCAGAAACTACAACGCTTGACCCGCCACAAGCCTCTAAACGCATGAAATTGCGTAACGACGCGGTTTATTAATGGGTTGAAGAGCCGCTCCGCTCGACCCCCGCCCCCCTCCCCTCGGACTGAAGTCTGAAAGCTTCGGCGAAACCTTATTTATCAACAACAGCAGCAGCAACAAGACTCATATTCCAGTCGCCGTCCTTTCCTGGTTTCAGTGTGCTCCCCGTCCGCCCGGTTTTCCATGCACTGCACTGCACTGCACTGCACTCAACATCCTCCGCTGGCAGTCGCTTGTAAACAGGACCGAGTCGCCGAGAGCTGGAGAAAGTAGGTCAGCTGGTAGCTCAATACTCAGCTAACGACATCATAAGCAGTCGGCTGTGCAACACAACTGAGAGTAACCAATAGTGACGGTGCAGGGGAGGGGGAGGCGGAGGAGAGGAGGGAGGAGGAGGAGGAGAAGGGGCAGATTGTAATCTTCAGCACGTGTCCGATATATACTAATAGTGATAAATGTCCTGTCAGGAGCGTTTTTTCCCCTTTCTTTTTTGTTGTTGTTTTTGTTTCATTTTTGCTTGTTCGTTTTTGTTTTGTTTTTTTGTGTGTGGGGGGGGGGTTCGGGTTTGCGAGAAGACCATACTGATTGGGATTGTGTGTAGCCTATTGGTGCGGTCTGAACTGCAGCCCCGCATCGCAGCGCAGCGTGACAAGTAGCGCTGTACTATGAGAGGTCCCACATTGATTTTATTTTTTCACCTTTGCGCCATCCGGGTCAGAGGATGAGGGGCATCGCAGCCAAATTGCCACTCGTCCGTGACACTCACGCCACAGCGGCGAGGTTGAGTTTCACCACTGTGAGCAAATACAGTGGTCTAAAATTGCCCCCCGCCCCACCCCCTCCAAACTATTCCCTTACTGTTTCAGACGAGTTTTTAGTTGACGTAATAGATTTGGGTCAAGCGTCTGCTTAAATAATGTCTTATTTATGTACTACACGTTTAATCTACTAATTCTAGTTATCTTGTGTCTTTTGTTCAACGCTCACTGACGTTGCAAAGGTATGAGGAAAGTCAACAAGTGCCAGCTTTGAAATTCACAACCATTCACATCATCTGAAAAATCAACTCTGACCAAGTGTAGCTGTGGTAAAGCTATTAAGGTGTTCATGTTGAGCTAAAAACTCTGCAACTGTCGAAAAATGTAAAACAAAAACAATAAAAAACAGAAACTATAAAATGTATACACCATTTCCTGAAGAACAATTTCCCTCCCTGCAAATCATGCTCTTTTACCATATATGCACTAATAATTACCTGAAATAAATGCTGGATTGCGGATCAAAGCAGATGGTAGTAACAAACGAGCATTTAAACACATTTATAACACATACACTTTTAAACATTTCTCCCAATTCTTTTTTCTTCAAAAGTTGTGACCAATACCGGATGCCAACCCCCAGGCTAAGTCGGTCTAGCAACCCTATTTTTCTGTCTCATATTTAGTGCTAAAGGGGATGGTAAGAGAATAAATTGGCCAATACTTAAACCCTAAATAAGGAAAATGTTCAGTAATGTGAAACTGCACATAATTACTTTATCAAAGTGCAAATTATTATCATTATTATTATTTTAGATGATATGATCCTACTAGTGAGTCCATCTCACTTGGCTGGAGTCTATAGGACTTGCATGAGGCTTGATTTGTACAGAGATATTCATAATCAATTTTTATATAATGCATTTTCCTTTGCATTACTCTAGATTGAAGGAGGGATGTGAAAGGGTGTATATGACACATTGCAAAGCCTAACACTAGCAAAGACGTAGAGCTGACAAAGCACCACTCATCATACATGATTTGCACCTATACAATTAAGCTGAATACTTAAAGGCAGTCACCAAACTCCCTTCTTGACTTGAGTTTCAATCAATTCCTCAGCTACCTGTTGTAGACAGCCCACAACATTGAGAAGATCCCCGTTGCATGTACGTAAAGAGTGCTTTAACCAGTTAACCATCTATATGATGATATGGAAATAATAAGCAGTTAATATCATCATTAAATCTCATGTTTGTGTGGGCCCATGGTGGGTCCTGTTCTTTATGCCTCCAACATATGATTATCAAAATGCTGGTCAATAAAACTTCAAAGTTTAATACAAACCTTTAGGTGCCTAAACAGGTTTTCTTTTACACTGCATTTTCCGTTTTTTTCATTGTTTAACATAAAATCTCACTGTGAATGGAGACGGCCAATCCTCAACAGCTTCACTTCCAAGAGGGGAGTATACTGGCTACCTTTTACCTGTTTGGATGCCCCGATTACCTCCAATGTCATAGTGAATGCCAAAGCATTGATGAACACCATTTAGAAATACCACTTTCCAGTTTGGCTCACTAAATTTGGTTTCTTGTCCTGCTTGTGAGTCCTCAACTCTTCCTAAATCCTGGTACTCATATCTTTTGCAATGACATCTAAATTAGAGTTTTGTTTTGTTTTTGTTTTTTTATTAATCCCTGTGGGGCAATTCTTTCTCTGCATTTAACCCATCCTAGCTGTGTAGCTAGGAGCAGTGGGCAGCCACCGTGCAGCGCCTGGGGACCAACTCCAGTTCATCTTGCCATGCCTCGGTCAGGGGCAGACAGGAGTATAAACCTTAACATGCATGTCTTTCTGATGGTGGGGGAAATCGGAGCACCTGAAGAAAACCAACCACAGACACAGGGAGAACATGCAAACTCCACACAGAGGATGACCTGGGATGACCCCCAAAGTTCGACAACCCCGGGGTTTGAACCCAGGACCGTCTTGCTGTGAGGCGACAGCACTAACCACTGGGCCACAGTGCCACCTTTTGACAATATCTTTGACACCGTTTGACAATATCTACCCTTTTGCACTTAGTCTTTCTTTCTGCATTCAAAAAACACACTGGCTGAAATTGACCCACTTTTCTTAACAAGTTGAATTCCTCTTATGTCTGCCATTGTCAACTACACATTTGCATCTCCTAAAATACTTTCATAAGCTTCGATAAAAATTTCAAGACACCTGGTACAACTTTCAATACGACAACATAATTAACCATTAGAGGACTCCATACAGACCCCAGGCTGACAGCACTCTTGTACATCTTTGCACTTTCATAAGATAAGTCACATTTAGTGTCCTGGCTTTTTCATTAATACATCTAACAGAAGTACCTCTGTATCCTTTCCAAAGTCATGCACACATCTGGGCAGTTTAATAGCTTCTAAATTGATGTTTTTGGACTCTCTCCTTCGTGTTGAGTTTGATTGACAGGAAAACACTGAAGTGAATGACTGAATGAATTAATGGAATTATGAACGGTCTTCCCTCTGAACTTATGGGCCTAGCAGGACATTATTGGGCAATATGTCAACAAAGTTTCCATCCAAGCAGCACTTTAAGGAACTCCCAATGGATCTGCAGTCAAGGTAGGCAGATTTTTAGTCCTCACTTCTCAATCCTTACATGCAATTCTTGCTACCACCTCTATCTCGGGAAGTTGCAGAGTCCTACCAGTGTGCCCCCCTCTTCCTCTCTCACCATCTGGGACTGCAGTTTCAAGGACTGTTCTTGACCACCATAGAGTTCATCACAAGGGAGGCTCTGAGTGTTCACATTCCTTCTAACCAGAACTTGCCAAAAGTACCCGTACAATACCAAAGTTCATGCACATTACTGAAGGACACAGTGAAATGAGTGTTCTGGTGGACTGTACATGGTGTCTTGTAAGCAAAAACTACTAAATTACCAAGCCCAGTACTCTGTTAACTCTTCCTTTTCAAGTGTAATTCTACCTTTTCATGAATTGTTGTTTTAGTGCTCTAATTTGGTCCATAGGTCTTCTCTTTGCCCCCTCAAAACATAGGCAGAGAGCTTAGTTATGTACAGATGTACCTCATTCAACCAATAGTGGTGTCATTCTTCATAATATACCTGCCTTCAAGTCAATTCTCAAAACCACAACCCATTCACCACAATCAGCTTTAGTAACAGAAGGTCCCAAAGTGAAAATGGATGTTCAAAATGTATATGGGATCAAATACAGAAAATTCAGTACCAGACTATTGTAGGCAAACACTTGATATCTGAAAATGTGAACTTTATCATTCAATAAAAGTCCACTGCAATTAACTCATAGAAATTGCCTGGTTCACTTCCTTCACTCAGATGGCAAAGGAAGTGAACCAGGCAATGTGCATGTGTGTGCTGCTTTTCGTTAAGTTCAATGACACAATGTGCCTCGTGGCTCCTCCACCACCACCTCACTTCTCTCATCTTTTATGCACACCAAAAGCTGGAATTTTTTTTTAAAGAGGTCATATCATGCTTTCTGGATTGTTCCCCTTTCTTAGTGTGTTATATAGCTGGGAGGTGCATCTAAAATGTCTGCACAGTTACAAAGCCCAAAGTCCACACCAGAGGGAGTTATTCTCTGTGACAGAAAACACTGCCTGAAACACCTTGTTTGTAGTCCAGCGTTCTGTTTCGTTACTTATCTACGTCACTATGTAACACATTTTCTTAATGCCTGCATAGTGGCTAGTTTGGCCTGCCCTCAAACAAAGTTTAGTAGAGTGAACAGGTCACAGATTTTGATGCAGCAACGGGAAGAGTTTGGTTAGCGCGTATCGCAATGTTGAGAGGACACTGTTTTCTTTGGTACGGAGGCAAATTCCCTTTGTATGGACTTCCAAAGGAAGACGAAATGAAGAATCAGTGATTAAAATTCCTTTTTACCACTATTCCTCGGCAGTACAACCCCAACCTTTTATGTCCCCTTCATTTTACCAAGTACTGCTTCCTGAACCAGGCACAGTTCAGTACTGGTTTTTCGATTTGTTTGCCTTTCCTAAAGAAGAAAGCACCAGACAACAGTGGATAGTTTCTTTTTTTCATGCCAACAACAGCCATATGCCAACATGTTTGTTTGTTCATGCTGGATTTTTGGCTAGGCTAGTGCTAAAAGACAGGGCTATTCCATCTGTAAAGGGCCACGTTGAGAACTCAGAAGCGCAGAACATTATGTCACTAAAATGTTTGTCTTGTATTGATAATCAGACCAAATGGCTTGTGAATACAGTTTCAGTGAAGACAATGGGCATACAATGAAGCTAAAGTTATTTAGGAAGCTAACAGCGATTAGCTCAGAACAGCAAGCAGCCAGATTACATGCCTTTATTTCAACCATATCCACTCAAAAAGGTGACGTGATTTTCACAATGCCGAGGATAAATGTCACCATCCCGCAAACATTAATTTTTTTCAAGTAATAAACAATCAACTATAATTTTTATAATACCAAAAGCAGTTATGCTCAAGCGAGGATATTCCAAGCCAAAAGCCCGTCAAACTATGGTCTTCTTGGTAAATGTATGTACAAGTTCTCGCAAAACAGTCTACTTCAGTAGTATAGGCATTTAATGAACTCCAGCATACAAATAACTGATTATGCAGGGAGATACCATACAGTCATTTGGTGACAGCAGAATAACATTTTAGTAGCTACGTAACCTTTATTTCCTGACAGCAGACATTTTCCACTTCAGTCAGCATTTTAGCACATTTCCCACATGTACACTGATTAATAGTGTAGTTCAGGCAGGAGTTAAGACAGGCCCTGGGTAGTAGTGAGGAGTTGCTGGATGTCTGGGCAACCACTGCAGAAATAGTGAAGGAGACAGCTAGGAAGTTACTTGGTGTGTCATCAGGACAGAGGAAGGAAGACAAGGAGACTTGGTGGTGGAATGAGGAAGTACAGCAAATTATACAGAGGAAGAGGTTGGCAAAGAAGAAGTGGGATAGTCAAAGAGATGAAGAAAGTAGACAGGAGTACAAGGAGACGCCAAGGAGACGCAGTGTAAAGCAAAGAGAGAGGTCGCAAAGGAAAAGGCGTATGGTGAGTTGTATGACATGTTAGACACTAAGGAAAGAGAAAAGGGCTTGTACCAATTGGCTAGACAGAGGGATCGAGCTGCGAAGGATGTGCAGCAAGTTAGGGCAATTAATGGCAAGAGTTAAAGGGAAGGTTTACAATATGGTTGTGAGACCAGCTATGTTATATGGTTTGGAGACAGTGGCACTGACGAAAAGACAGGAGGCGGAGCTGCAGGTGGCAGAGTTGAAGATGCTCAGATTTTCACTGGGAGTGACGAAGAAGGACAGGATTAGGAATGATTATTTTAGAGGGACAGCTCAAGTTGAACGGTTTGGAGACAACGCAAGAGAGGCAAGATTGAGATGGCTTGGACATGTGTGGAGGAGAGATGCTGGGTATATTGGGAGAAGGATGGTGAATATGGAGCTGCCAGGGAAGAGGAAAAGAAGAAGGCCAAAGAGGAGGTTTATGGATGTGGTGAGGGAAGACATGCAGGTGGCTGGTGTGACAGAGGAAGATGCAGAAGACAGGAAGAAATGGAAACGGATGATCTGCTGTGGTGACCCCTAATGGGAGCAGCCAAAAGTAGTAGTAGTAGACACTGATTAATAGAGGCATATACAGAAACATTTTTATATATGGCTTGTGATTGAAGACTATATGCGGATGTTTGTACTGTCCACTGTCCATATTCCGGATCATATTCGGGCTCAAACATGTACAGATAGATTTGAGGAGTTGTCATTTCCAATCAAGAACAAGAAATTATGTTACTTATTAGGTTTAGTTTGCTTACAGAACCTCCTACACCAGTGTTGTATCAAACTGTTTCCCCATCCAGCTGTTTCCCCCTGAGGATGAGGTGGTGCTAAAAGCACTTATTGGTTCCCCTTGGCAGGTTTGTTGTTTCAGACACAGGATGAACTGTGGGGAAGCATAAAAAGCCAGTATATGATAATTAAGGATTTTTTTTTAACTGTGAGTCATGTAACTGTGAGCTACTCTAGTGAGCTCCAGAATAAAAATATAGAGCTGGAAAGAGCATGATATAGCCACTTTAACTTTTGCAGAGCTCTCAGTGCACTTTGAGCTTTCAATGTCATTCTGTACAGTCACCTTAGAGCTGGTACCTATGACATACGACCAAGCAGGTCATATGTCATAGGTACCAGGTCAATGGAGTCAATGGAGGAGAAGCTGACTTTAGGTGCACATCTGATCTTAAAGACCAAATTGCCATCTATCCATATTGTGACTCTAGTTTCCCTCCAGAAATGCATTTGTTTACTTTTTGACACATCATTCCAATCAACTGTGTACAGTCCTGACGCACCTTGCACTCTTATGCATGCTAGCATAATCCACAGCTTCCTGTTACACTATGCTACAGTCAGTTTCACTGTGATAATTATCGTCACTGTCTGGCAAAAGCCACATATCTGCAAAGGAGCTAACTAACTTTATTTCACCATTTTGGAACCAAACATTACATTTACAGGCACTGTAAATAAATTTCATTTGTTTTGGAACTTTGAGGCATTCACAAGCATTAAAAGGGGTACATACATTCAGTTTATCCATCCATCCATTATCTGAACCGCTTATCCTGCTCTCGGGGTCAAGAAAATTACCAAATTTGTCGATACATGGTTTTCACCCGATGCAAACATTATAATCTTTTAAAAAAAAGCACATGGTAGGAAAATACGAATAGTCTCGTCACCTTTCAACTCGTCGAGACTTTTAAATGTGCAGAATGTTAACCAATCTGTAGAGAAAACATATAGTGAATTTGAAACATGTCATGTACTCATTGTGTTATAAAGCCGTTCATTGTGGTCCAGTGAACACCAAAATACCAGACAGCAGACGTTTACATGAAGCTTTTTGTTTCACTAATAAACAGAATAACAGCCCAGCCAGCATATAAATAGCTTATGTAACAGCTTCATTCAGAATACGCTTTCCCATTCTTAAAGAAATTTCATTCCGTTTGGGAGGGTTGGTGTAAAACTTTGTAAAACTTTTGACAGATGAAAACGTGTCATGTAAACACTCCTTCTAAATACCGTCTACTTTCCGGATATCTACATTCTTTCTGCACATGATCAACCACTTGAGAGAAGTGACATTTACTAGTTTTTTGTGTGTTTTTGATGTCAGAACCCTTCTTTCTGATTACCTGTGGTGGTGCATGTAAACAGGGCACTTTATGCAATCATCCTTTTAACACCCATGTAAACACTTTTGGGGAAATGTCAATCAGATTGATTTCAATCAGAAAAAAAAAGGCTCATGTAACCGCAGCTGCTGTGTGACATCTGCACTGTCGACAGTTGCAACTCTACTGGATGGGTTTATTATGACACAAAGACTCGTTTCGTGGAAAAACAAATAATCAGAAAGCTACAGATTATTCTTTTGGGGAGCTGTAATTCTATGGTACAATTAACTTTTGTTGCATGTATGCTTTTTCTATTTCATTAAAAATTAAACCATTAGTTTTCCCAGTTCAAGACTGATCGGTGGATGAGTGGGCAGGTGTTCACAATTAATGGGCACCCTGCCTACTAATGAGTGTAGTAGGGGTAACAGTGTCTATTTGCCTTTTTGTATTACTTTCTTCCATTACCAAGTCTCTTATTTTTTTATTTTACAGGTTAGACTAATTTGGAATTCAAACCACAAGATTGAGGCTTGGACACATAGTTCAATTTTGGAATTGTTACAATATAAATTCCAAACCGTGTATAAATCGAAACCAATTAACAGCTGGGCCTGGGTAATTATTAAAGAGGAAAAAAATCAGTCCGTATTGGATGAGTACCAAGGATTTGCAAATACCTTAAGGCATGTATTCCGTTTGCAGTGACAAGTAGTGCCAGTACACACTGAAAAGACTTTGCATTCAGCCCGACCTTGCTGCCTTTATCCAACTGTCAGCTTCCTGGCAGTTAAACAGCAGGGGGTAACATAGCAAAGTAATGGCGAGGAGTTACACTAGATTGCATACACATGTACATCATTCTTTCATGAACATAAAACCTATCATCTTCATAGGTTTTCATTGGGAGAGCAAACTGTTTAAGAACAGTTGAGCTTTGATGTATGCTTGCAATTACACATACAACATAACTTTCCTTATCTTAGCTGTTATACCGCTCCAGTTCTACACTTTAGATCGTAGCACTGTTTAGTTTTGAAAACTATAGCAATGTATCTTGGTGCTGAGTTGCATTCTCCTGGGCCTAGTCACTAGCTGCTTCATCCTAGATACTTTGCAGAAGGCAAATGTTCTGGAAACCTTGGTAACACTTTATATGAAGCTTGCATCTATAACGCCCTATAAGCATCTATAACGCCCTATAAGCATCTATTGCATCTATAACGTCCATACTTTCCTATAATGTGTATTACAATGACTAACAGCTATGGCTGAAGACTGTGAAATAGCACTGAAGTCTCATTATGCATCTCTACAAAACTTCAGCAAAACAAGTTGGCTATGATGCATTATGACATTTGACAGATAAACCGGCTAATGATGACATATTTATAATGCATAAATCCGTTTTAAATTGACATAATGTATCATAAAGGTGGTTATGAGGTGCTGTGAGGGCGTATACATGGTTATAATTAATCTTACAAGGACTTATAGCTACACTTATAGGGCGTTATAGATGCTTATAGGGTGTTATAGATGCAAGCTTCATAGAAAGTGTTACCAAAAGGTTTTCTTTTTTCAATTCCCAGCATTCCATTTTGTGATCCCATTTTGATTATCAGACATCAAACCCATCGCAAGGAGAGAAGAATGCAGATTGATAAGAGCTCATATTGTATCTGTAAAGTTCTGATAAGCATTCATTTTGTCAGCCTGACAGCAAATTCCTGTCTGTGATTCAATAGTGCATTGTGTAAACTACATTCTAAACCAATATGAACAATAAACGTGTATAAAATATATACAGTATGTGACTACATTCTAAATTATATTCTGACAAAAAAGTGCCCCCCTCCATAAAGTCACAATAGCCTCCAACTCCTCCAACAGCCTCTTTTTTTCCCCATGTTCTCATATGTCAACAGAAATAGAATTATTTTAAATGTCATCATAGCATTGAATTCTACTTCATCATCTTGGTAATGAAAAATATAAAAACAATATTTATCAAGAAGCATATTTTTTCACTATAAATTTGTTAATGATGAATTGTGTAACAGCTTACCAACACAGTCATGTATGAATTTACCCCCAAAATAGGTATAAGACATAGGAGAATGATTTGTGGCAAATGTCTGGCTTCTATATTAACATTTTCAGAGCATCTAATTGGAAATGTGTCTGATTTTAGGTTAGACCAGTATGTTATAATAACTTGTGCTTAATACAATTTGAACCAAGGTTGTCAATTGGTTTTTCTTGCATTATAATTACTCTGCCTCTGTATCGTCGAGTCATTTCTCGTAAATGTTATAAATCATAATGCCAATTTGTGTCCCTGTGCAAACTACAATATCTTATGAAAAACATGTTATATGTAATTGTCATACCTTAGGGGGCAAGTAAAAGAGAAATTACAGAAGGCGATGACCGTCTCATGTCACAAACATGGAAAATAAAAGAACTGTATGTAATAGTCTCTCTTGATACAAAATGTAGACTTTGTAGATCTAACATTCCATATTTCAGAGTAAACACATTGGTCCTTATTATTCCCAACTTCTAGAGACTGGCACAGCCCACCCAAACACAATATGTGTCACTGCTTAAAGTGTGAGCTGCTAGTAATTCAAACATTAATGTGTCGCCTCATGAGGAAATTGATAAGTAGAAAATGTATTTATGAGTATATGTGCACGTGTGTGTGTGTGTGTGTGTGTGTGTGTGTGTGCGTGTGTACACACGTGTGCGTGTGTGTATATTATACAGGGCATGGGCTGCATGAGAGTGAACAGTTTACTCAGGAAAACTAGATGTCATTGCTAACAAATATCTTCATTTACACCTGCCTCAGGTCTGAAGATGAGACACACCTTCCTCTCCTTTTTCCTTAACCCACTTACCTGAATATGACTATGACAGTCTTGCCTGAACTCCATAGTTGGTGGCTGAAAGGCAGATCAGTGGGCTTAATGTGATAAGCAACCACTGAGCAGTGATTTATGGGGGTTTCAGGTTGATGAATGACTGTGTATGTGTTGCATTTTGCACTGTGACAAATATATGACTAATATATTGGTTGGTGGCGGGCCCCCAGAAACAGCCGCAGTGCATTCGGCTGGTATAGGCACAACTGGCAAGCTCGGAACTACAAGTCATGTGACGCCATGAGACCCTAATCCCACTTTTTCCCATGGAGATACATTCTGGCCATTGTAAAAGAGCAAAAATCGACCCTTTGAATGATTAACTTTTAAATCATCAGGTCCACTTTTTTAATGAGCCACTTTTTATCCTGACCATGCATATAGTACATGGCGTTCGTGCACTCTCATACATGCTGGATGCTTGCACTTTGTACAGGCACTTCCGCTAACAGCTTTCACAAAGCAGCCTGGATACGCACTGAGAATGCATGCTTTGAACTGTAATCTTTTATCTTTTAAAGTTCCTTCACCCCACGAATCCACAGCTGACATACTGTTAACAGACAGGACTCATGCACAGTAACGGGTGGTTTTAAGTTTGCTTCATTTTCTTTGTTGATGAAATAGATAACTTGAAAGCTAACATTAAGACTGTTAATTAGGTTAGATACACATAATGTTAAGTTATCCTTAATTTTTGTGAACACAAGTGCCCTGGTACAGTGTCTTGGGTAAATCATATCATTGTATTACATTATATATTTACAGTTTTTTACAGTTTTTCCATTCACAACTATCAATATTGTGGTACTAGCAGTGTTTTTTTAGAAGATAAGCCAGCCTTACGAGAATACAATGATCAATATGTGAATGAATATTTCTTCAGTGTGAGTACTCGGCCATTATTGACTAAATCCACAAGCATTGAACAAATAGGCTAGTCCAAGATAATGAACATTCTGTTGCCTCAGTGTAGAGATAGGTTGTACTGTAGCCATTATTATTCCTCTGTACAGCTGATTGAAGCCATGGGACTTTGTACACTGGATTAATGGTAAATAAGCTCGCAACATTTAGCCACGATTGTAGCTCTCAGACCAAAAGGAGACCTATGAAAAGTTTATGAACGTGGGTTTGCATTATAAAACTTCAATGCACATTTTGATAGTGAAAAGGTCTTTTAATTTGTATTATCATTGGGAATTCAGGGTTTGCTTGGTGTCACAGCAACACCAAGGTTTAGCCTATATGAGTTCGCAAACACTTCCAAAAAAATTACACATATCGAACCTAATTAACAATGGCAATCTTAGTTACCGCTGGCTTGCAGGTGGCCTATTTCATCAGTGAAGAAAATAAAGCAAAATAAAAAAAAAAGCCTGCAGATTTTTCTGACAGTCATAACACAATCTTTGATTTTGAGCTGAGTTTTGATTTTATGCTGTCTGATACAGTGCGGCTTGTTTTTGGGGGGGGGGGGGTTGTGTGTGTGTGTGTGTGTGTGTGTGTTTTAACTGTGTTCTGTAGGTGTCCTTGAGTGCTCTGAAAAGCACCCACAAATAAAATGTATTATTATTATTATTGTAATATTATTATTATTAATCTCATCATAGCCAAGCTACAATGGAAGTGGAAGCTCTAGCGTAGATGAGATTGCATGATTGGCGTGCAGTACACATACATTCACGATAACAACAGTGCCCTATAAAAAAAATTTTTTTTAAAAAAAACCATAAAAACGTTGATTATTCAAAGAGTATCGAGTGGAATTTTAAGTTTTAGAGGTATTTCCTTCCCAATGCATCTCTATCAGAAAAAAAAGTCTTTTTGGGGGTCCCATGGCATCACATGACTTGCAGTTCCAAACTTTGCCACTGAGCCCATACCAGCCGTGAGCCTTATGTGCTGGATAAGCTGCTCTCATTTGAATGAATGGGCTGCCATGTTCCGGTTCATCATCCATGGTTGGTGGTGCTTTTGTTTTGTTTGGCTGGGTTTCCTCCTCTCAGGCAGGACAATGGTCTGTTTTATGAAGCAAGATTAGTAGGTTAGCAAGTTTAAGTTTAAGTCCCATGACATTTGCTCACTTCTAAGTGGGCCACATGACTATGGTCATTTTTGCTGCACATCTAGCTTTCTTCAGATCAGGTTATGGTAAAGCTAGCAGATCCACACGTGCAGAAAGAACTCCCCCTTTGTCAGTCAGGCCTATCATAACATCATTTTTAAAGGATGCTACGGACTTGACTGATGATGGATGTTTGTTTCACACTTTCTAGTCAACAATTTCATTATTCTAGTGAAATTCTTGACACATTTGCTGTGTTTGCACTTTCTACAAACTGGGTGTGCAAGCTTTGGCAGCACCAACATTGTTACTCTTTCATGTTAAAATGTTTTTGTGTTGCTCACTTATTCATAATATTGGGGGCGTTTACATGTGTGGGGGGGGGCATGCTCTTTTGGATCTGTCCATGTTGCAACTGGCTATTCTTTACAGACACAACCCCTTTTATGTGAAAACACACAGTATGAATAAAAATCTCATTCACTCCAAAGCAAATGGTGTTGTTTGGCCTTGTGTTGCTAGCTATTACAAAGATAGATTTTTTTCCCCTTGTATATGTGTAGTCTCTCTGTTTGCTGGTGTTGTGTGCCCATATGTGATGACAGGTCTAGCTTTGTAGAGTCCAAGACAAATTTCCCCATGGGGACAATAAAGTATCTGTAAGTCTGTAAGTCTGTCTGTCCGTTTGTCTAGCCTGGTATGTTGAACTTCCTTTGTGACACAGACCTCCAGTCTGAGCAGAAAGGAAGTGATTGAGAAAAATGTGTTGATTTCAAATGGGCAAAATTCCAACGTGACCAATACCAAAGTATCCAATGAAGCATCCTTTCAACAAAGATTATTATCTTTGATCCTAAATTTTTTTTTGTGTTCATTTTTAAAAAAAAAATCAGGACATTTTAATAGGAATGCTTTTGCACATTTAAAACTGTTTCTGACAAGATTTCACAAAATTCATCAACTAACAATTAGCACTTATAAGGCAAAGTCGAAAACCTGGATTTCAAAGTAATTCACCCCACGTACGATGAATCCTTCCTTAATGTTGAGCTAATAATCTCTCTTCCACGATCATCCAGCGGCACATATGAGCCACAGACAATAACAGAGCAAACAATCCCAGGGTGATGATGCTAGTTCATCTTAAAAGAGTTGTTACTATGCCAGCAGCCAGCAACAGTGAGGCATATAAGATTCATAAAGATCTCCCACATTTTACTGCATTATTCACCATCCGCCTACGTAGAGATTAGTTCTCCCCTTTTATGTAGGTCAGGCTATTGGATAATGAGATGACATTCAGCGCTTTTGAACAGCTTTCTCCATGTAATAAATGGACAAAGTGTAAGGTCATTTACATCCCGTTTCCAAGTCCTCACCAGCTGCCCTTATATCATTCAAAAAAAAACACAAAAAAAAAAAAAACAGTTTCTTTTAGCTTAAAACAGTCACCGAGATATAAAACCATACTGCCTCCGGCAATATCTGTAATGCTGACATTGGTGATGTCATCGTAGTCCTCTGAAGCACCGACTGTCATTAATTAGACTGTGGTACTGCCGTTCTCTCTTGTGTTCCCATGGTAACAATGTGTGGTGGGGATGCATGTGGTTATCTTCTTTTCACCAACCACGGCAACTCTGGCCCTCAAACCACTAAACTCAACACACAAGAGCGCTAGAGATGCACAGGTTAAAAGAAAAAAAATGCAGTTCAACCGGTTTTCAATTTCTGTGAGCCTATGTCATATTTTCTTTATTCAAACTTGAAGATTTTATTTTTCATGTCAGCTTGCTGAATATCAAACTGAAACTATTACAGATAAAGCACTACCAGCATACACATTACTAGGGTACCATTTGATTCACCCGGCTGTAGGATGATACAGGACAGATTTATTATCTAGTATTTTTTAATACACAGAAGAAGAGGGTCCCTGCTTCTCTGGTGGTATAAGATGAAACACAGTTTTCAAATCTGTTTGGGAAGACTCCATGATTATGAAGTCTGATTGGATCACAGAACCAGTTCTGTGCAGGGGACAGAAAGAATTGTCACAAATTGTCTCTTCAGCAATTAGGTGTGATTAAGTATAAATTGGACAAAAGTGACATTGCGTTTTCAAGCAAGTTCCAAAGTGCAGAATGTACATGGATACTGAAAAAACTGTTGAAAACTTCTCGTTCCTGGGCACCATGGACTGCCAGGGGACAAGAACATCACATCAGTCACCAAGAGGCTAACCAGAGAACGCAACAGCTGAGGAAATCCAACCTACCGCAGGAAATAGTGTTTATTTTTATGTCCGCAGACCTATTATTGGGCGCATCTCCCTTTATGTGTCCGACTTAAAGTTTAATGACATCCGGGTCAAGAACACTTTACAGCCCATCATTGGGCATGCATGCAATGTCGCTGCATCCTGCCCATCTAAGATCAAACCGACAGCCAACTGTGGAATGTCCAAAAAAAAAGGCCCCAAAAGTTTCCTTGGAAACTGACTCCGGTGTGTCAATATCGAATCAAAACGCCACCTGAGCTGTCCCTTCTCACAAGCGGTGTCCCTCACCAGCAAACCACCAGTTGCACATTACCTCTCCCTTAAGGAAAAACCCACTGGACATTTCTGTCAACAATGTAATTTACCAATTCTCCCCTGCTGTGCACCCTACAAAACCAAACATCCGCCACTCTCTTCACAGCTCTGTCTTTCACTGTAGATTTTAAATCTATATGTTTATACAGGCTGACAGTATTCAAAAAGCTCAAAATGTATCAGGTCTCACAATTTATTTTGTATCATATATCTATATATCTATATATATAATTAATATAATCAATATAATCAATAATTAATATATATTAAGTATTTATCTATACCACTGATGGTTTCCGGGGAAAAAAGCGCTCTATATATATATTTATGCTGTGTTTGCAATTTCTGGTTTTCTTTTTACGTCAGCATTTTCTCTACAAACCACCAGGTCAGATTTCTGCCACCTGTTAGCCTCCTTCACAAGCCAGCAACATGAGTACATAGGGTACCTCTTTAGGATAGGGGGTGCTACGAATTCTGTCAAACAGAATTTATGAAACCAACATGCCTTAAGTTAGCACCCCTTTCTAGTGAAACCAAGATGTCTTAAGATACCACCAATTTCTAGTGTCATTCATATTTTATTTTATTTTTTTTTGCCATTCATTCACAAATGAATTCTCCAATCACCATGTCTCTCTTAAAATCAGCTACCACAGAAAATATGCAGTCCTTGCTGCCTATATTATAATTACCTATGGTGGTGTGTGAGCTAATATGTGGGTCACCATTCTGGGGCATGGGTAGAAAGGGCAATGCTACCCTTTCTCTCTCCCCATCGTTCTTTTTGCACACCAGCTCAGAGCAGAGGATACGTCTTTAAATTAACCCTTGGCTGCAGAATTACCATCGTCATACTGTAACAGACCTGCAAGGAGACATCTTGAGCCGAAAAAAAAATAGTCACTGTCGTTATTATCAAATCATCAGTGAGTGTTTGTTCAGCTACCACCTTCCATTCTCTTGTGTGGTGAATCTGAACTGAAAAGCAAAAGTCTCTATGTATGCTCAATAATCCAGGTAAGAAAATCACAGAAAGTTGAATCAGTTCATCTGGACACGTATAGGAGACATGTTTCATCACTCATCTAGGTGACCTCTGAGGAATCCCCCCGGCACAACATGATTACCTTGACTTGTACACCGGGGAAACCATGGGTGACATTTGGGTCCCAAAATTGGGGGGGGGGGGGTTTAATCACGTAATTGTATGAATGTAAAAAGTACAACTAGTGCGCAATAAATGAAACGTGCGGTTTCAATGTCAATTTTTCATTTTAAGTAAGTGACAAAACAAACATCTTTACATTTTGTTTTGTTTTTTTAAACTTTGCTGCAAAATTATGCATATCGAGGATCGCTTTTTTTTTTTAAAAACGTAGGCCTACATGTCCCTTTTCACAAGAAGATTTGGAACGTTGCAAAACGTTACCAATGTTTCAGACAGAAATAGAAATGATAAGAACAGACATGTCTGTGTTCCATATAGACATGTCGCTTCAGATCGTTACATTGCCTCCAGCGGCACGTATGTGTAATTACAGCAAATAATATTTGTATATTTTTAAATAACGTTATGTGATATTTTATTTTAATTATTCTTTGTGAGTTGGGGTGCCGCCCCCCCCCCCCGGAATGTCGCCCATGGGAAAACCAAACAGACGCTGGCCAAGAGGATGGCACAACACAGAAGAGCTAACTCATCAGGCCAGGACTTCACAGTCTACATCCATCTACAGACCAGTGGCCGCTCCTTCAAGGATGAGGAGGTGCACATCCTTGATAGGGAGGAACACTGGTTTGAAGGGGGAGCCAAAGAGGCCATCTATGTGAAGAGGGAACGACCATCCCTGAACCGAGGGGGGCGGGGGCTAAGAGTACATCTGTCACCATCTTACAATCAGTACATTTACATGATGTTCGAAAAAGTTTATTTATTTTGTTAGTCCGACTAAAACTGGACTTTTTAAATATATGTAAACGCGTTAGTCCGACTCAAATCGTTCTAAATCAAATTTCTCGAAGTGGGACTAACACACCTAGATAATGCGGTTGGGGCTCAGCATGTATACGCTTCAATCGGCCCTGAACTGGCCTAGGCGTTCCGCGCATGAGCCATAGTTCCCACGGCGGTCTTTCACCCGGAAGTAGAGCACCGTAGTAGCAACAGTACCGTATCGGTTATCAAAAGTAAAGAGTACGTATGAACTGTGCAGCGATGTAAAGTTGTCCATGTTTTCACCGCTCGACATGGAACCCGCTTGCCACTTGCTAACTTTTTTTAAGTATTAGCACATATCAGGTTCAATATAATTAATGCAACCACGTCAAAATAATATAATGAGGTTATCAGACAGTCACAGAGATAAATAAATGATAATAATATAATAAAAACAAAGAACAGACAAACAACAAAACAAAACTGGAGTACATTATATACAAATCTAAAATAACCACAGAGGTTTCAGTGAAAAAAAGTTTCATAATAATTCAACAGCTTATTACTTTTTTGTTGTTTACAAGGCTGAGAGATTTAAGTAAGAGTTCAGTTCTTGGAGAAAATCTTGCTGCTTACTTTTGGGTTTTTGGGGGGTTTTTTGGTTTTTTTTTTTAATTGAACAATATTTTTACAAACAACGAGGTAAGTCAACCATGGTATAAAACATTTGGTCATGTGTCTGAATAAGACTAAAACAAACGAAGAGAAAAACATCCACAATCAAAATTCTTTAAAAAAAAGTGAATTAAAATATATAAATCAAACAATACCACGCGAACAATAAAGCTAAGATGATACATTCACACAATTTGGTCTTCAATATGAACTAAAGGTTGATACATTCAGTCTATTAATTTGTAAGATTGTGCACATTTCAGCAATTCTTTTGTGGATTTTAAAGGGTACCTATTATGCAAAACTCACTTTTTCAGTGTTTTTGCATATACATTTGAGTCTCTGGTGGGCCTACTAACACACAAACTTTGAAGTAAAACAACCCAGCCATTTTGTTGTGGGCAACCAAACTGAAAACTTTTGAAAAAAATTCAGACCCAGCAAGCCGTTCGAATATCCTTCCGCCCATTACGTCACCGAAGGAAACTCATTTACAATAATCCCGCCTTCAGTTGAATATCTCCACCCACCTGCCTTACATGGCTATAACGCTCGACATTTTTTGCAGGTACCGCTGGCTAGCGTAATGTCTTCGGAAAATGCACTGTTCTTGGCTGTAATAATCCGCACAAATCGCTACATCCGCTCTCAACCTCAGAGGGCAGAAGAGCTGAGTGGATAAAGTTTATTTTTGATGACAACGTTCCCGTTAAAGTTGGCAAAACACTGTTAGTGTGTGACGGGTTTCGCCAGGTTTTCTGGAGACTGTTGATTTTCAATGTGAGAGCCAGGGCATGTTGTCGGCCGTACCGCGGGGTGCTTTCTCTGGCCGGGCTGCCTACACCATACCCGGACTCGCTCTGTGTCTTTGTGTCCTGATCAATGGGCTAACCTAATTTAGCATGCCTTCGGAGGGCGGCTTTCCCGGCGTTTGGGTGGTCGGTTCCTCCGGTCTTGCGGAACTTTTTTTTGCAGGGTGACGAGTGTGAGGGGCTCTAACGCCCAGTGCTCCTCTCGTCAGCCGGAACATTTGTCCCAGTTGTGCTTCCACGGCTCCCGCCGCGGGGTTCACCGCCCCGCTTTTCTCAAAATCCTCGCACACTGAAGCGCACGCTTAAAAAAAAACCCCCTCCCGAGTTTTTTTTTTTTTTTTACATTTTCTCCTCAAAGCAAGGGCCGAACTCCCATGTTTACCGAACCCGGCCGCGGGGTCCGTCACCTAACCGTCCGTAGACCCCACCACCGACGGGGTTGCGGTTGTCGGGTCCGCCCAATCCGTTCAACCGGGCTCGGCGACATGAGGCCACCTGGATAATCCTGCCAGTAGCATATGCTTGTCTCAAAGATTAAACCATGCAAGTCTAAGTACACACGGCCCGTACAATGAAACTGCGAACGGCGATATACACAATGATTGATACAAGTTATTTTTCACACTCAAAGAAGATGTTCAAGTATCAGTCAACTCGGCGGAATGGATTGAAGAGGTTCTGTTTACATCTCGTTCTCACCTGGGAATGACATCGCGGAGTGGGGCGTGGGGTGCAGCGGCTCATTTGCATCAAATTAGCATATACTCAATCCGAGTAATCTGAACAGGAGGTCAACAGAGGAGTATAGAAGCATGCTAAAACGCTTAATTTGAGTGGTATTTTCAGCAAAAATACTCAGACATGTTTCGGGGACCCCCAAAGACTTATATTAAATTGTTGAAAAATAGCACAATAGGTCATACATTTCAGGGACAATACAGTCTAAATTCATTACAAAAAACAACTGAAAATGGATGGGGTTTTCATAAATTTAGATTTGTGTATATAATGTTTTGCCATTATGAGAATTGTGTTAATCAACAGATTTTCTCTTTTGTTTTTCATCACCAGGCCATACATTACATCCACATGTGATTTGAGTTCAACAGATACATTCTTTTGTTTAAACCATTCTTCCATTAGTTTCCAAAATAGTTGGGAGCGACAACATGCGTAGAAAAAATGCTCCGTGGTTTCAATATCTGAATTGCAAAATGAACAGACAATATTTTCAAAACTGAATCTTAATCCAAGAAATTTATTGGAGAGATATATATCATCAATTAATCTAAAATGGATTTCCTTAGCTTTGGGTAGTTGAAGATAATGTAAGAAATCCAATTTTTAATCTTAGCACTTTTGCAGGGTCCATGTCTCTAAAGTCAAGTACTCTATTGAATTGGTTTGAGTATAAGTCATTGGACAATGTCTGTTGTTAGCCAAGATTACAAAAGAGTTGTCAATATTTATGATTTGATTGTAATAACTAAAACTGGGCAGTTATTCATTATACCCCAACTGACAGCTACCCACATTCGACTTGTTTGTCGCTTGTTTGGTATGTAACGCAATAGGTCAACCGGAAAAAGGTCCAATAGCAACCAGCTGAAAGGGGGCGTATCGGCACCTACCGTACCGGGGTCGGACATACTTCCGTCAACAAATCGATTCTCCCCCGGTTCTTGTATACTGGGACAACGACAGTAGCCCAATTACATGGCCTAATCGAGCTATAACCGTAGCTCGACTTAACAGTGCATGTAAACACAGTGAATGCTATGATTGCAAATTTACCAAATTACCAAATCCTCCTTGAATGGTAAACATGGCCATTGTAACTCTAGTTATGGTCACGCCCATATTTGCATATGAAACCATTTGTTGTTTTCGGTCGTTATGCCACTGTATTGTTTATAAGGGTGGGGATACCTGCAGTCAGTTGAGACTAAAGAGGTCACTTAGATGACTGATGAAACGTTTCTCTCAATAAATGTTGTGTCCAGAGATGAAATGATTCAACTTTCTGTGATGAAAAGCAAAAGGAGAAAAACCTCTACTCATACAGCCTCCAGCATACAGCTCATGGAAAGAATGATCTTACGTCTCCATTCCTATCTACTACTACCTCGTTTTACTCACTATTAAGCACTATCTTCCCATAACTTCCTCTTCAAAGTCAAACATATCTCCCCCTCAGTAAATGAAACGAGCTTGTAATGAAAGGCATAAATCTATTGAGGCAAGCAGGTAGATGCATGGTAATAAAAACGCTGAATATTGAATTACATAACAAGAAAAACATTCTACATTGTCGACATTTTAATCTAATTTGAGGAAACCTAAATTGTGGGACTCGAGACTTTTTTCCCGCTTCGCTGACAGAACTCTTGCCATAAGGGTTGACATTGTGTACCGGTTCCATGTTAATTTTGGATATATTCTAATATATGGACACAAATACAATTGCATTTTTTTTTACAGTAACTGAGAGACCGTTTCCTCTGTGGAGTGTACTCTTTAAAAACTAAGGAAAACCGTAAAAAAATGCTCTCGAAACACATTGATATATAGTTAGCAGACGTAAACATCCGACATTGTCCGGTACATAATATGTGGATATAACACTATACACATGTTATATCCCACACATTACACACAACAGACAGGGATGATGATTCATCAAACCTGACTGAGACCTCAATCATTGAAAATGAAATGGACAGCAAGGATACCATATACTACTCCATGTCAAATGATTTAGTTACAGGTAAATTTTGTTCAGTCATGCCTGATAGCAGTATAATATAACAAAGTCAAAAGCTTAGGAAAGTCCACAAACTCCTTCAGCGGATTTAAATTCACATGTCTCTTGACATCCCAGATTTGAGCATTAGCTCTATCCGTTCTAGCCTCAAGACAGGCTTGTTCATGTTAACTAATACTTCATGACCTGTTCTGTATCACGAGTAGTGGATATGAATCCTATTACACAGCCGGACTTTAAGGTCCTGACACACTCGTCAATGATCTCCTGCTGTGTTTTGTATTTTGCTGTGCAACAAAATAACAAAGGGTGTTGAAACAGACGTACAGCCAACACCCTGGGCAAAAGATCTCTCAGTCACATCTAGGTCATTCGTGCAGGGGCTGGGCCCACAAAGATTGTGAAACTAAATTTTTTTTCTTCCTCTGAGAGCACGAGCATGGCCACACCCAATCCTTGAAAGTGACCTTTTGTCTTTGCTGACACAGATAAAGATTGAAAGCACGAGGATTATGATTCAGATACAAGAGTAATGGGGAGCCCGTATGGGACACCGTGGAATCATTTTTACCTGATGTGTAATAAATACAAAATATTTAGTCACTCGTCCCCACTGAAACCAACACATGGGGTTCCAAGCTATCTGCTGAACTTAAACAACATCCTGACCTCCGATAGCAAGATCTGTGAAAAAGTTTTCACAAAGATTTCAAAGAATGTTCAAGATTTTTATCTTGGAGTACATCATGCCATTTAAAAAAAAATCTTAAAAGATACATGTTTAACACCGATTATGTGATAAATCTCAATTAGAACCCGAGAAAGGGGAACTTCAAAAAAAGAAAATAAATGTCTTAATCATGCCCCAGTGGATGTGTGCCTGGAGCCAGCCGGCACAATGACTGCATGCTGTGGACCCAGAGATCAGCAACATCAGCAGTGAGTCCAATGACGTCTATGGAAGCAGTTATATAACCAGAGCCGAACATTTTGTCTGTCACAGTTGGAAGGTTAAAAAGGGTGACATGAATACCAGCCATACTCTCAAGAGTCATGTGCAACCTTGTTCCACTGGGCGAATGCAGCGATTGCCAAGTATGCCAAGGAATGCTGCCTTTAAGAGGAGTGTAGAGGTGAAAGGCATGCTGTTGCAGAGAACATGACTAACAGCACATGGATCATTTAGATATGTGATATTAACAGCACCAAGTTAGCGTACATTTTCAAAAAAAAAATCTTATCGGACATGTTTTTTTCTCTTTGGACTACTATCGTCTCTCATGGCACGATGATGATCATGTCCTTAAACAACATTCAGGCATTTTAGTATAGGATATCACCAACTGCTCACATTTTGTGTTTGCTCCAAACTAGAAACACTCATTTGGATTCACATGCACTTCTAAGTATTTCTCACTGAGTCTGAATATTTTACCACTGTGTACATTGTAAATGGTATTCTTTAATTCCGGGGCTGTTCTAATGGCATCAAAATTAAACATATTGCACAGACTGGCGTGTCTCAAATACTCCAACTTACTTTTCAATATACTATGGGGAGTGCCTTATACTGAGGTTTCTATGTAGTAAAGAAAAAGACCACAAGAACAAAGTGGGGATTAATAACACTCGTGTTATATCACTTTCAATTTGACATGTTTGATAACTATGTCTTAACAGTGATGATATGGCAGTTTTAATGATAAGTCCACTGTTTTCTTCATTATATCTTTATGCAACAAATACCAACATTATCAGAGGATATTTGGTTGTTTTTTGTCGTTCCATTATTTCTGGGCTTAACACACTGGCAAAAGCATAAGTCAAGAGAAGCTGCACAGGGTTCGGAGGGTTGATAGCAGACCGAACTGTGGACCCAAAAAATCTATGGAGGAGAAAACAGTTCATCTTCAGCACCATTAAGAAACTCTATGAAACTAAACAGACCAACAATGTTCACTGGGCATTTCTAAGGATATTAAATGGCAAGCCAAGAAATGTGTTCCTGTAATGGTTCACAGGATGCTCTTAAAAGCCAACACTGCTTTCAACCTGGTAAAAACCCAGAACCGTGGATGAGGGAAAAGAGGAGATTTATTTTGACCAGCATTTCATTGATATCACACTATCCGTTCTTTCTCTCACTCAAAGTGAATGTTTCCCAGGTTGACGAGAAATACACCTTTTAAAATAAATCACAAAACTCAGGTTGATTTGCCCAACTATTCTTTCAATATAGCTGACCATATCCTCAATGTGTGTAGCTTTGGGGCTGGACCTCCGCCCTTTCCTCCAAGAACTTTGACTCAGGTGGTTAAGTGTGAACTCTTGTGCTGCCATGCACTCCACCTTTTTTTCATGTACTGGCAGTGCAGATGTTGAAAAAAGTGACTTTGGGGCACATCAGTCAGTGAATTTGAGACGAGAACTGCCAATTAGTGAGGAGTTACACTGCATGATTTCTCTAATGCAAGCTGTGCTTTCCAGAATGTATGTGGAGGGGGGGGGTCCTAATCTAATAATCGGGTAATAATGATATTGACAACCACTTCCCATCTGCACCCACAAGCTAGCAGAAATACGTTTCCTTTAACAATATGAGCCATAGTGGCTCAGGAAATTTTGAATGAAAGCCAGATTCCGAAGACTCAAAATTATATTTTATTTAAATCGAATTTGTGCTACTGTGTAATTTCTTGCTTTTGAACACAATAGCTCTTTGCATTTGCCCTCACCTGTTAATGAGCTTTGTCTTTGTAAAATGAAGTGCATTTTATATAGCGCTTTACTGCTGCAACAGCCACTCAAAGCACTTTACAATTAATGAGTCTCTCTCTCACACACACACGGATGGGGGTGTCAACCATGCAAGGTAACAACCAGCTCATCGGGAACAGTTAGGGGTTAGGTGTCTTGCTCAGGGATACCTCAACATTTCTGCCAGGCGGAGCCGAGGATCGAACCAGCAACCCTCCAGTTACCAAACGACCTGCTCTACCTCCTGAGCCACTGCCGCCCTGTATATTTAAATATGGCTTGCGTGTTATAGCCTACTTTCGCTTTGTCAGCTATAGTCCAAATATCTACAAAGTACTAGTCTCTCAAAATCCACTGAAATTAAGTATCAAACTGTATCGTAATATGCAATATTAAAAATTATGCATTGTACCGTTGTTATTTGCTTGCATTTTACAACAGCAAAGTTCATCTGAGCAAAATTGACAATGCTGTATATGCAAACTAATGATGGGTGATTGACACCCGTCAATCACACACAGAGAGAACTAAACATTATTTCTGCATTTATCATCTCATTTAATATACAGTCGATCACTGGGTTTTAGAATCGATGAAATTGGCAGCAACTTGTGAGTAATATTTTCATAAAATAGATTTTGCAATCTGAACTGGTTCCTCTTAGTGAGTCTAACGTGTTCACACCAAACGCGAAGCAAATTTTTCGCGCGATGAGATTACATATAGAGTCAATGCAAAGACGCGAATTCGCGCGTCATTCGCGCCGGGCGACGCGAATGACACGCGAGTTGAAAAAAAATTTTTTTTTCCTTTTTTGAATTGAAAACGTTCAACTTGAGCGAGAAATTCGCGTGACGCTATGTCGCGAAAGCCTATCAGCGTTGAGATTCTGCTGACGTCACTGACGTCCTGTTGATTCAGAAAATGGAGGACAAGTGGTTCGCGAACTCGATCCTGCGACCAAACTCGCGCGAGTAAAGCGAGGAGAAAATTTGTTGGTGGGGACAAGGCTGTTGCGAAAACGATGGCAGTCACATCTAAACCGAATATATCATCAATATCATCAATGCTTTAAGAGACTGTTTGGGAGTGTGCCATGACTTAACGTCTGTGTGACCCCCTTGTTTCTCTGCCTCTTCACTGCAGGCCTCTGTCAGAAACAGACCACTATTCAAACTTCAATGTGAGCTTGATTCAGTAGATATGGATTATGATAACTGCAGAGTGTGAACAACTTGAAAAACGAAACGGCATTAAGTGACCCTATAATTAGATATGGGGCAAATTATTGTTATGGCCAAATGTACTACTACTGCTTTCAACTGCTCCCGTTAGGGGTCGCCACAGCGGACCATCCGCTTCCTGTCCTCTGCATCTTCCTCTGTCACACCAGCCACATGCATGTCTTCCCTCACCACATCCATAAACCTCCTCTTTTCCTCTTCCCTGGAAGCTCCATATTCAGCATCCTTCTCCCAATATACCCAGCATCTCCCCTCCACAATGTCCAAGCCATCTCAATCTTGCCTCTCTTGCTTTGTCTCCAAACCGTCCAACCTGAGCAGTCCCTCCGATATACTCGTTCCTAATCATGTCCTTCTTCGTCACTCCCAATTAAAATCTTAACATCTTCCACTCTGCCACCTCCAGCTCCATCTCCTGTCTTTTCGTCAGTGCTACTGTCTCCAAACCATATAACATAGCTGGTCTCACAACCATCTTGTAAACCTTCCCTTTAACTCTTGCTGGTACCCTTCTGTCACAAATCACTCTTCTCCACCCACTCCACCCTGCCTGCACTCTCTTCTTCACCTCACTTCTGCACTCCCCGTTACTTTGGACAGTTGACCCCAAGTATTTAAAGTCATACGCCTTCATCGCCTCTACTCCTTGCATCCTCACCATTCCACTGTCCTCCCTCTCATTCACCCATAGGTCTTGCTCCTACTACCTATGGCCAAATGAAATATGCAATTCATATATGTATATTGCACATCACACAGGAAGGAAAGAGTGAGTTACTACTGGCGTTGATTTCAGGTAACATGAGGACTTCTCGCATATTTAAATGCCCCTTTCAGACTGGTGGGTTTGACACATTTTCTTCGACACAAAGTCTAAAATAAAATCTTCCACAACACTAAAACGTGGTTAGACAGATAGATAGATACTTTATAGTCCTAGCAGAAGATGTGTTTCCACCTTTTGCACAGAGCCTCACATACAGCAAATACATGTACACTACACACATACTATGCATACCACATGACATACACTATTCACCTATCACACCAATCACACAATATTCACAGGCTTTTTAAAAAAACCCACAGAAGCCACTGACGAAAACTAGGCTTGTTGTGCACAAATAGCTACAACCACCGAGGTTTGAGGTTATTGGAATAAACTCATGATAAGCTGGTTCACCAGTCTGTTGTCGTATAGCCTAGCCCTTCATATTTCATGTGCATCCGAGACGAGCAGACACAGGCTGGACGTTTAACATTCACCCTGTGCAGAGCCCTTCTCTGTTCTTTTAAAAGGGGGACAGCAAACGGAGAAAGGTTTCCTTGCCGGCCGGGCAGGCGTACACCATTTGTGCATGGCCCGTCACACTAAGCAGCTCCGGCAATATTCAGACTAGCATTCAGTTTAAGCTTGCAGGACATGGCCCAGTAACCTACTTTCCCCACAACAAGTGGTGTAACATCAGAGACAAGGCTGTGTGTCATCAGTTACCTAACCATCGCAGCGAAATTGACGCAAACGGAAGCAAAGAAGGGGGAAAAAACCTCAATGCCAAAGAAAAGCACAGAAACGTAAAAATTAACAGCTTCGTGAAAATCAAATCTCAGTTCTAGGCTACCTGTTGAATTCAATTACCTCTTCGCACAACTTCCGAGACGAGCTGCTCTGTGGACGCTCCTGATTCCTGCTCTGAGGTGAAGTTCGGGGCAGTGTTGTAAATCGATATCGTGCGTATGACGACGGGCACGATGGAAAAGACGGAAACGACGTTGAAATGGGGGGGGGGGGGTCTATATAAAAACGTATCGATCGAGATGGAGATAAAGCCAAATACGCGACGGCGCTCGGCGCAATGATGGGGGGGGGTCAACCATAGCACAGAGGAAGAAAAGCGTGATGGAGTCACGGCTATGTCTCCATGATGGGGGAAAAATAAGCAAGCGCTATGAAAAATGTCTATCTGGGATAGAGTTATGGGCTCTAGCACGCAACGGGGGTGAAACAAACTATTTGCACAAGAAAGTGGATGATATACATTATATGCCTAGAGGCAAACCCAAATACTATATGACAACGAGTACATTTAAGGTAAACATCGCTGAGTGCCTGTGTTCACACTACAGTGCGGACACCGCTCTCATAAAAATCGGGCAGACCTCGGAGGGAAGTACGTCGCCAGCCGGCACGTTGCCCCAGTTAAAATATGAATATGAATGTGAATGGAAAACATGACGTAACACATCAAGTCATTCAACCAGGCATGCACCACCTATATGAAGATAATATGCCGGGCAGCGGGAGTTCTCGCTCCTCGTCGCCAAAAGTTTGGTCTCTGTGAGGAGCCCCAGATCATACAACGTCCCGGCAGGAACATTTTAAATGGACATTAAGCGCCCGAGGCCTTGCCACGAATCAAAACGGCTCCTCAATTTTACCAGCTCACACGTCATTAAACGCGATTAACATGCCTGATATTTGACCTCTCAAATCGACACACACACACAGACGTTATCTTGAAAACCGGGCGGATATTCCCCAACTCGTCGCACCATGCGAGATATGAGTTTCTTAAAGTCTCAGAAGTCACTGCCCCCGACTGTCACGGTGTTAATCCCCTAAATGCAACAGGTAGATTTATACCAGTGAGGATTAACCGAACATTTCGCATGTCCTTGCCGTTCGACTGTAACTGCTTGTTAAATCATGAACGGACGGCGGTCCATTTTCGGTGACAGTCTCTCTTCATCTGGACTTTTCTCGGCGTGACGTCATTAACCTTCTCCGAAAAAGAAAAAGTCTCCTTAAAAAACAGGCAGACTTAGCCCACACAACTTCCATTACACCCACTGCCTTCAGAGCCATCGATAACAAGTTTTTTTGTGCTTCAGACGAACCGGCAAGCTGGGTAATCAAACCTCATTACGAGTTGCCATCAGTTATCATTCACCTTTACGTCAAGTCATCTGGACTGGACGACAAAAACGAAACGCACCAACCCTCACTGACACTTAAAATGACCAACGTAGATAAGCGTGATTACCGCTATGGGCAATAAAAACAATCAAAATCAAATCAAATAGAAGCGCAAACCTACCTTATTCAAAGCAATGCGGGATGGACCGACCCAACAGACGTCATTTGCGGGAATAAATAACCTTAAAGATTGTGCCGACGATGACCGTGTCACTTCGAGACCAAAAAAAAAAAAATGAAAAAAGTTGCCGTCACGTAAGTGCGCCGCCGTTTCTGAGGTCAGACAAATGACTGCAGCCTTGAAAATGTGTTTTTATCCCACCCACATCTTATTTGACAACGTCGGTCATCAGGAAATCCCAGTCTACACGGACCCGGACGACTGGTTTCAAAATCGCGTGCTGTCAAAAGCAGCGGAACGGAGAATGAGACGACCTTTGACGTTTACTTGACTGCGGCTGGCGCAGAATCCCAACTCCGTGTGGCAGGAGCGGGAGTCCCGCCCATTAGACCCATATTCTAAAACAGTTTGTGCTGCCGCTGTCAAGCGCGTGTGTGCGTGCGTGTGTTTGTTTGTGGTCGAGGCGGATATTTTAAGCGCTCCTGGCGAGAGAGGAAAAAAAATCATAGCTGACATGTTCGTCAAGACAATGAGAAAAGGTGCGCCCACTCATTCATTCATTCCCACCGCACTAAAGAGGATATAAATGTAGGTCAATAGCGACCATAGCGTAGCCCAGGTATTGAACACATTCTTAAATTGGCATCGTGTCGACTTTTAAGAAAACAAAAAAGTTCCCCTCTATTATTCGATAACTTCTGCAATGCATATTTGGACGGAAGTCTCGTATCGGCTGACGTCTAACAGTTCAGACTTGGACGCTGTTGGCTTTTAGTTAAAACCAAAATCAGATTATTCACACTGAAAATGAATTTTGAGGCTGCGCAGCCCTTAAAATACCTTGAAATTACAACAAAAACTGGGGGCCAGCACTATCCTAGAGGTAAAAGGAGGGCACCTGCTTAGTTTGGTTGCTGGTTCAAATCCTGATGACGAAGAAAGGCGCTCTAGAAGGCTGTGGTAGTACTAGCCTACATAACATGTAACTGGATTCAAGAACAGGTGTCTGATGTTTTAAACGGGCTGCGTGTTCTCTAAGCACTGCTTGTTAATCCCAATGAAATCTCTCATGATTTTTTTTTCATTAACATTTTAGACTCATTTAATCCAATCATGTCCTGTGTGGTTGTAAATAGACATCAAGCCCTGCCAAGGGGTCAGACAGCACACACAAATCCAGTGCAAATGTCATTGATAGTGAACACAGGCCATGCTTACCAGTACGTATCACAAAGCAAACCCCATTCAAGACAATTTCCTTTTTATGCCCAGTGAAGAGTGTGCATGTGTGTGTGCTTATGTGTCTATGGCAGGCAAAACAGTGACAACCTGCCTTATGGCTCTTATATCATGATGGACATTACATCAGTGACGCACTTCCTTATTAATATGGCTAGTGTAAACAACAGCTCTGTGAACACTGATAAAAAGGGAAGGGCTCAAGGGAACAATAAAGGTAAAGGACATGCATACTTGGATCTCTTCATGGATCAGTTAAAAAAGGTTATTAATTAAAATGAATATTTGCAATAATACTAACTACAGAAATGATCTGAATCACTGTGTAAGACAAATATGCCATGCCGCACAGTCGGAAAAAACATGCAATTTATCTAAATGTGAAAAAAGTGTGGCATGCCACAAGGCAATTGTGCAGTCTACATGAAACCTAAAACACATGGCTGTCGGTGGCCTGTGGGCATAGGCCTGTGTTGGTTTATCAGTCAGTATGACAAGTGCTCCTTCTTACGTTTCCATAACACACGAGGAGCAGTCAACAGCCACAGTATGCCCTAGTTTATATGTTTATATATATATATATATATATATATATATATGAACTGTATATAACTGTTCCTTCACACAATAGAGAATGCATTTTTTATCAGGACGATCAAAAAGCAGGGTATGCTAAGTGGAAAAGGAGCCTTATAGTTTTCAGAATGTTTTTCTCCTAGTACTGGTTAAAGTTAAAAAACCAAAAAAACAAAATGCTGATCTGAATGGGTGTGAATTTTTCCTACTTTTTGCAGGCCGAAAGAAAGCGCATGAATCATTGACTTTCAGTTTTCCAACATCACCTTGCTTGTTTAGCTTTATCCAGTCAAGACAGACGTGTTCTCAAGATTTCCATGACCGTCCTCCAGGAACCATACGGTTGGTTGGTTGTGGAACAAAAGTTAAAGCTCATTTAATCACTGTTTTAAAATGTTCTGACAGTTTTTCAAGGTTTGAACAGTGGGCATCCTCAAGTTCATAACGGTATTATATTTCAAATGCAATGTGAAATCCAGGCTTCGGAACAAAGTTTGATATTAAAATGTTATGACAGGAAAATATAAGTTGAGATCCCCGAAGAGACTTTTTTTTTGTTAGTGGGCCAAAATTTGTGTCAGATTTTCCCACTTTTCAACTGATTAAGTTCCTGTTAAAAAGGCACTGACTGATTCAATGCACAATTGAAACAAAATGTGTTGTAATAGCTATGCAATGTAATGTGTAATGTAAAACCAAGCCAGCATTAGAGAGAATGGCATAAAAGTACTGACTGGCTTCTCATTAACTCAGAAAGCGATCATTTGTATATTTCATCTGCATACAGCTGAAAAAAGCCACAGAATTTATTACATTTGTTTTAAATAGGCTGGGTACTTATTGTGACTTAACGGGTATCTATCTCTTAAATAAATAGTCATGTTTCAGGAAAAATATCAATCAGCTGTTTAGATATTACTTTACAAAGTTATGGAATCCTGCTACAAACATTTCATCAATGTTGTTGTCGAACGTCCACCATGTGATTATACCTACCTAATATCAAACTTGTTACATTAGAAAACTCAAATGCTTGTCCAAAGGCATTTAAGCAGCTCTGCTTGCTGCACCTGAATAAGTGTAATTACAAAAGCAAATGGAATTTTTTTCCAGTAATGAACTGACAGTAATATAAAAGAGAATTCAAGTTTGCAGATGAAAGCAGGAAATCTTTGTCTCAGGAGGAGTATCCACAATGATGAGTGTACAATTGCTCATAGGAAGACTATTTGAATCTCAAGCCATCTGCTGAACAGCGAGCATGCAGACCTGAGGTAAATATTTGTAAATATTTTTCAGGTAATTCTTCCATAATTAGGCCTCAGATGGATGGGATTTGGCAAATAGGGCAAATGACTGGAAGTCTAGCACTCATTCAAAAGTATTTTAAAAGCAATTATGTCTACTTCTCTGAGATTGACAGCTCAATTGGTATTAATATATGAACTATTCTATTGCGATACACCTCTCTCTCATCTGGTGCTGAGTGTAGTCACTTGGACTCATTTGCTAAGTGGATCCAGGTCAGATAGCATGTGGTATTAAATGAGCAGAAAACATGGCTACAGAACTGGAAAGTTCCAATGCTTTTCTTTTATTGAACGGAACATCTTTACAGAGAGCCAGCTGAAGTTAACATCAATAATCATCATGTTTGCACATACATGCATACTTTACATATAACTCATCTCATATCTCTGAGCGACCTCCTAAAAGTACAGTCATGGGTACCAGCCTAGGGACATAGTAAATATTAGATCATTTTCATCTTTCTTTAATAACTGCACAGAGACCTAAGCATGCGTTTCTGTCATTATACTTACTCTAACATCTTGTTATTCTGTCTCAGTCAAAAAGCTGCAGCAAAGTTCATGACTGTGGAACGTTGCTTCTTCCAGTTACGGGTAAAGGCAAAATGCACTGAACACAGGTTTTAGAGTTTATCAGTGGGTTGTTGGTTAGATTTAGAGTTGATATTTATTTCAATGTTTTCTTTGAAGGACTTCAAAGAGATCCTATCTTGTGAGTCAGAGTGCGGCCCTGCCATCCTCAGACAGGAGCTCTTGACCATCCTCAGTGGCCTGGCTGGAGACCAGTGGTGATCAGCCCATTTCATTCCATGATTCAAACGTTTGAGTACAACGAATGTGAAGCTCAGCCAAGCAAAATCCTATCATCATATCACATATCCAATCATTCTTCAGTTCTTGTATGCTTTATGTATTTCAGTTCTTTATTCATTATTTGCTACAAAAACATAAATGTCATATTTAAATGGTTTTTCTTATCAAAATTATCAGTTCAAAGTTAAAAGTAATAGTATTGGAATTTTCTCCTTATGACTGACAGCCTGATCATTTCAGACTTGGCTCTGCATCATGTTAAGTTAAAAGCCTTCTTTCCAGAAACTTGTCATAACTGTCAGTACCTATCTGTAAGTAGCTGAAAGCAGATTAGTAAAAGTAAACCAATTTCTGAAAGACAAATTTGTTTCTGGAAGAAAATAAATACACAATAATAAGGATATATGTGTCGAATTTTGCCTCTGTCTTATTTTGTGTTGTCTTCAACACAAGATGTATATATGTTCTGCCATGTCAGTATGCATCGTTCTAACATTACAGTGAATATTTACCACTATACATTGATTTAAAAAAGACCAAAACGAATTTTCCAGCACATGTTGGTATGTTTTTCCAAAAAGCTTTTTTGCTGAAAATGTTGAACAGATCGCACAAACTAAAAGAGCCTGTGGGAAGTGATAGCTTTTCTTGTTAATTTCTCAACACCACTTGATCAGGTTCCAGTAAACGTTGACCAACAATAATAATCATAATGCATTTTAATGCCGCCCAAGTTATCACAACACACTAAAACTTTCAAAACTGTTATATAAACTAAACTCTCTCTCTCTCTCTCTCTCTCTCTCTCTCTCTCTCTCTCTCTCTCTCTCTCTCTCTCTCTCTGTATATATATATATATATATATATATATATATATATATATATATATATATATATATATAAATTTTTACACAACACCCAGTCAACGTAAGTTATAAAAACCAGAGATGAAGCTGAGTAGACTTACTTAAAACTACATGTGTTGTTGTTTGGGTTCAACTTCCTGGTGAAGTAAACTCGGTCATGCAAGTTCACTCGTTGACCAGATCGTTTTCAATATCGCGTCCAGTCGCTTGATGGCGCTACGACAACACACCGGGTAGAGTAGGGGAGAACTCGGGAAAAGGAGGAGGCCATTCACTAGCTTGTTAGCTAAACAGATCTGGCTAACGTTAGCCCGCTACCTAGCACGCAGGCTAAAACCTCGATTTGTCTAATGTCGCCGTTCTCATCAAGTGATGGCAAAGGAAGAGTGTTCACAAATCGAAGCCGGTGAGTGTGAATCCTCCCCTGTTCTCTGATGATACGACATTTATATTACACATATTCGGTTGTTCGCCGGCTAGTTGGCTAATCAATACAACCAATTGCTTGCTAGCATGGCTGAATAGAATCGCTAGTAACTTGCTAACGCACCTATCTCCAATTTCAGAACTGTATTACCTCATTGCCAGATTTCTGCAGTCCGGACCCTGTAAAAAATCAGCAGAGGTGATCCACGTTTTTACAAATTTTACAATCCGTTTCGACTGGCGTTTAATGCTTCTTAGTAGCTAATGCTAACAACTAACTGTAGCATACTGTGTCTGTCCACAGATTCTCATAGAAGAGCTGGAGGAGTATGAGGTAGGTGAAGTTTCCTTCAATCACGTTGTTTCTGTTTTTATTCTGCTGTATGGTTTCCGCAGTATTGCCCCGGCGGCGTTTGGGGCACATTCTACGTTTTAACGTGGATTTAGTAACACAACGGAGCAGGACAGCGGCTAAGTCGTTCGGAGTTGTGTGCCGCCTCTTAACAACTTGTCCCTTATTTAGTTGATACCCAGACGATGGAGTTGGGACGGGAAGAAATACAAACGAACCTTCGAGGATTGGGTGAGTGCGAATTGGCATAGTTAATTTTTTATCAACCGAGGCGAGTAAGTTTTTTTTTCTAACTGATTGTTGTTACTTTTGTGAACGTTGAACTGAAAAGAGTCAGTAGATTTTGCCTCACTAATAAGGGACAGTCGTGTATCGATTCCGATGGGTGATCTTTTATCATTTCCTATAATGTAGGTCTATTGATAAATAATTATATCCAGGTTTCGCTATTGTGTGGGTTGTGGGAGGAGGGGTTAAGCTAGGGCAAATGGGGGGAGACAGTGTAAGGGCTCCAGGGATGTCAATCATGAACGGGAGCCAATCATGTTGCCTTTCAGCAAGAAACAAACCGGAAGAATTGTGGGTTGAGCTTCTGATTGGCCGAGGAGAACCGAGTGAGAAAGTACGGTATCAAGTAGTTTTACATCTTCACTTAATATGTTAATGATAAAAATGAACTAATCGAGATTCGGGGATGATAGGAATAACGAACAAATGCAAAAGACAAGGGTGTTGGATATACAGAGAACTTGTGAATATTTCATTGGTATTATCAGGTTATCAGGAATAACTTGAATGCCAGACTGTCTCAGTACAATGTTTAGAGGCCTATCTTCCTATGTTAAAGAACAATTTAAAGAATTTAAATATTTCTATTAAATAAAATGTATGGAAATTAAATGGAATATTTAAATATTTCTATTAAATTTTAATATTTCTATTACATTTAAATTTATAAATTTAAATTGTATTAAATTTAAGTTCTATTAAATTCTATTAAATTTAAATATTTCTATTAAATCAATTTATGGAAATTAAATATTCCTATATTGCTTCTATATCTATATTTTAAATAAATATAGAGATGCTCATGTGTTGATGTATGCACAATAATCCAGGTAAGGAAATCCCAGAAAGTTGAATCAGTTCTCATGTTTTTTCAGATGCTCATGTGTTTTTAGAATAATGTTTTGTGTCACTGTGTGCTGTGAGCTAATGCAGTGAATAAGCACATGAACCTGCCAGAGGTTTAATATATGAAATTTGTGAAACCTCAGTAGTTTTGGGACTTAGAATATCTATACCAGTAGCATGAATGTCAGTTGTTATTTTCTGATGTCTGTGATTTAGCCATACGATATGGCTAAATCCCAGACATCAGAAAATAACTGCCTCTTCCCTGGCAGCTCCATATCCATATGCTGAATATGGAGCTGCCAGGGAAGAGGATGCTGAATATGTAGCTGCCAGGGAAGAGGAAAAGAGGAAGGCCAAAGAGGAGGTTTATGGATGTGGTGAGGGAAGACATGCAGGTGGCTGGTGTGACAAAGGAAGACGCAGAGGATAGGAAGAAATGGAAACGGATGATTTGCTGTGGCAACCCCTAACGGGAGCAGCCGAAAGTAGTAGTACTAGTAGTGTGATTTAGCCATACAGTGCTTCCTACAAAAGTTGGACCTTGCCTGGTGGTGTTGGGGAGGGTGTATTGATTTTCTGTCTTCAACAATTAAAGTTATTCATTTTAACAATTTAATACCTCCAAAATACTTTTTACTTTTTATAATTAGATAAATTGCCGGGATGAGAGTCAGCACCTCCAAGTCTGGGGCCATGGTTTTCTACCAGAAAATGGTGGATTGCTCCCTCCGGGTTGGGGATGAGTTGTTGCCTCAAGTGAAGGAGTTCAAGTATCGTGGGGTCTTGTTCACGAGTGAGGGTAAGATGGAGCGGGAGATTGGTAGGGAGATTAGTGCAGAATCAGCAGTAATGTGGACGTTGTACCAGACCGTTGTGGTGAAGAGGGAGCTGAGCCGGAAGTCAAAGCTCTCAATTTACCAGTCAATCTTTGTTCCAACCCTCACCTATGGTCATGAGCTTTGGGTAGTGACCGAAAGGGTGAGATCGTGGATACAAGTGGCCGAGATTAGTTTCCTTCGTAGGGTGTCTGGGCTCAGCCTTAGAGATAGGGTGAGGAGCTCGGACATCTGGAGGTAGCTCGAAGTAGAGCCGCTGCTCCTTCGTGTCGAAAGGAGCCAGTTGAGGTGGTTCGGGCATCTGATCAGGATGCCCTCTGGGCGCCTTCCTTTGGAGGTTTTCCAGGCACGACCAACTGGGAGGAGACCCCGGGGTAGACCCAGAACTCGCTGGAGGGACTACATATCCAATCTGGCCTAAGAATGCCTTGGGATCCCCCAGGAGGTGCTGGGGGGCATTGCTGGGGAGAGGGATGTCTGGAGTGCCCTACTTAGCTTGCTGGCACCGTGACCCGACCCTGGAGAAGCGGCTGAAGATGAATGGATGAATAATTTGCAGATATTCCACTACAAATACTTGCTCAGTTTATAAAAACAAGAATTTAAGTTATCGCTCCCGATTCTGCTTCTTGAATCCAATTCTTATCGAATCTCGGTTTTAATTCTCGTCTTAATTTTGAAGAAAGGCGTAAACGTGTTACAAAGCATTAACTAGTCTGTCAATGTTAGTCATGACAAATTTTGACTTAACTCAGTTACATTCATTCATTCTCCATATTCATGTGGTGAGGAAAGCGACTCGAAGCACCATGTAAGCGCAGCCATGTAATCGAAATCTGTTTATTAGCCAAGTGTGTTACATACAAGGTGCTTGGTACATTTTCACATTACGTCGAACATCATTTAGAATGAAAATAAGAATATATAAAACTCTAAGATATACAAAAACCTATAAAATCATAAAATTTCTGCGACACTAAACTAATAGTAAAATGGGTCATAATCATTTTTAAATCTTGTCCAATTTCCTCTCTGCAATGGGCAATGCTGATGGCATGGCAGGTTGCCACAGAATAGTCTACATATGGGAAACACTGCTTTATATTTTTGTATGGAAAATTCGAGAACTGGATCAAACATTTTGACTGAAGCCATTTCATATTATATTACACTCTCCTTCACTAGTGCAAATTTTGACTACTTTATCCATCCATCCATTATCCAAACCGCTTATCCTGCTCTCAGGGTCGCAGGGATGCTGGAGCCTATCCCAGCAGTCATTGGGCGACAGGCGGGGAGACACCCTGGACAAGCCACCAGGCCATCACAGGGCAACAGACTGCTAAGCATATCTCTCTAAAAAATGAGAGACAAATAATGACATTCTCATACTTGATTTAACAGATAAATCCCTCCCTAAACAAATTAATAACACTTTCTTTAAGTATTTTAGGCTGGCCCATACCATCAATAAACAGCAGCTTCTTTTCAGATAATGATCCATTGTAAAAAAAGAAAAAAAAGAAAAGGTGACGACACCAAAAAGTCAGCATTCTTACATTCATAAAAAAAAAAATTATTCAAAAAAGATGTACGTTTGCTGTTATTACTATTGGCCTTATAAAGAGTCCCCAAGGCAGCGTTAAATGAGCTCAAATTGGACAAAATCGGGCTACTTTGTCCAAGAACACATAAATACTATGTAATTTGACAGTTATGATAATTTAGTACGTTGTCATATCACAAGTTGATATTGAAAATATGGCATGAAATTGAAATGAAAGTAAGATAATTCATAGGACATCTGAATATCCACACAGCACAGGAGGACAAACGTTTGGAGTGAAACACAACTTGCAGTTTCATTTTTGAATTATCCCAGCTCATCAACATTACAGAATATCAAGAGAAAATAGTTAATTATGTTTCTTTGGAATAAAACCATCTCCATTGAGTCTACAATTTTACCTATTTCCATATCCATCTGATAACTGTCTTTGTTGCTGTACACATTCCTGAACCTATGAAGCAAAGCACATCTTGGACTACCATGCCATGACAATATTTTGTTTTAGTCATCATTTACACTAACTAAAAGACAGTTCTAATTTTGCAAGGATTTGTTTTATATTTTCAGTGTTCAATAAGGACTTAATTTACAAAATTTGATTTATCACGGTGTTACTTGTCTGTTGCATCAGCTGTTTGAAATGTGACCTTCATTTCAATACAAAAGGTCAACTCAAGGTTCAGATTAGTGAAACTTGGGTTGTCATTTTTGTTGACCCTCGTGATCGGCGAGGGGCTATTGATTGGTCTCCATCTAGTTTCTTAAACCAGCCACATCTTCCACACATAATCTTCTCCCCAATTATGAATCAATTGAACAGAAAATAGTAAAGCTTTACAAAGGTTGTTTTAACAACTTTCTTATCCATAGCAAAGCATGACAGTATAATGGATTACGTTTATATACTGCTTTATCTAGACACCCAAAGCCCTTCACACTGAAGGGGGGAAACTTACCTCAACCAACGTGTAGCACCCACCTGGGCTACACACGGCAGCCATTTTGCGCCAGAGTGCTCACCACACATCAGCTTGAGGTGGAGAGGGAGGAATAATTGAGCGAATTACACAGGGGATGATTAGGTGGCCAGATGGAGAGCCAGGTTGGGAATTTTGCCAGGACATTGGGGGACCCCCTACTCTTTGCAATAAGTGAAATAGGATCTTTAGTAACCATAGTGAGTCAGGACCTCGGTTTTAACATCTCATCCGAAGGACGGCAGCTCCTACAGCACTGTGTCCCTGTCACTGCATTGGGATTTTGTTGTTGTTGTTGTTTTGTTTTTAATTAGGACCAGCGGGAAGACTGCCCCCTGTTGACCACACATGGGATTTAAAGAGGCAGTGCAGGAAAGCTGAGAGAAAATGGAAGAACAAGGCATCTCTTGATAGACTGAAAAGTTTGATGCTGGCATATCAGAATGCAGTTAAGGAAGCAAGGCATTCCTACTTTTCTAATTTAATTGCTGGTAGCTGCCACAACCCCAGGGTTTTAGTTCAGGCTATAAATTCAGTGGTTAGCCCCCGCCCTAGCCAACCTCTGGATACATCCAATGAAAAATGCAAGCAGTTTTTCCACCACTTTATTGAGAAAATAGATTACATTGGGCTCTGCATTACACCAGTGATGCGCAATCTCCCCACAACCCTCTTGTTTTAAGCAATTTTAGATTTATTTCCTTTTTTTACCTAAAATCTTAGAAAAGTCTGTTGCTCTTCGACTAATCACACACATTAATATTTGTAGCATTTTCGAGCAATTTCAATCGGGATTCCGTACCCACCACAAAACAGAAACAGCTCTTATTAAAGTTATCAACGGCTTATTGCTCACCGCTGTCTCTGGTGCTTGCTCAATTTTAATTCTGCTTGACCTGAGTTCCGCTTTTGATGTGGTCGAACATGACATCCTTTTAAATCACCTGGAAAACTATGTTGGCGTTAAGGATACTGCTCTTGCCTGGTTCCAGTCCTACCTATCTGACAGATCTTTCTCTATTGTAATAGGAGAATTCTCCTCATCCCCAGCCACTTTCACATGTGGTGTCCCCCAGGGGTATATTCTTGGTCCAATATTATTTTGCATTTACATGCTCTCCCTGGGTCTGTTCATCCGTCATCATAATATTAATTTTCACTGTTATGCGGATGACACCCAGCTTTATGTCCCGCTTACTGGTAAAGACACACATGATCTTTCTCATGTTATGACTTGTCTCTATGATATTAAATGCTGGATGTCACAAAACTTCCTCCGGCTCAGTGAGTCAAAATCTGAGGTCCTTTTGTTTGGCCCCACTAACCTAACTGGCAAGCTGGTAAAGAGTCTAGGGAACTTGTCCTCCAATGTTAAGCACTCTGCCAACATTTTGGGTGTCTATCTTGACTCCAAGCTCCATTTTGACACACAAATCACCAGTCTTGCATCCTCCAAATTAGGAACATCACAAAAGTTAAACATTTTCTATCTTAAACGGACCCTGAAAAAGTCCTCCATGCATTAATCTCATCACGTCTGGGTTATTGTAACTCCCTGTATTCAGGGCTCAGTGAAAAGTCCATCTCCCACCTCCAGCTCATCCAAAACTCAGCTGCCAGACTGTTAACAAATTCCAAGGGACATGACCACATCACTTCCATTTTTGCAATGCTTCACTGGCTACCTGTTAGGTATAGGATTGATTTTAAACCTTTACTAATTACTTTTAAAGCACTACATGGCCTCAGTCCTACATATATCACTGATTTACTCACTCCCCACGGGCCTGGCTGCTGCCTGCACTCCTCAGGCAGGTCCTTTTTAACTGTTCACTCAACCAGCCTCATTACTAAGGGTGATCGGGCGTTTTCAGGAAGAGCCCCACGGCTGTGGGACTCCCTAAACTCCCTACCTGAGGAAATTAGGCTAGCAAACTCCCTGCCTTCTTTTAAATCACTTCTTAAAACTTACTTTTACAGGAAGGCTTTTTTTTATAGTAAATCTGTTGTCGCCCAATGAGATGGAGGACAGCAGAATGGTGAGGATGCAAGGAGTAGAGGTGACGAAGGCATATGAGTTTAAATACTTGGGGTCAACTGTCCAAAGTAACGGGGAGTGCAGAAGAGAGGTGAAAAAGAGAGCGCAGGTAGGGTGGAGAAGAGTGTCAGGAGTGATTTGCGACAGATGGGTACCAGCAAGAGTTAAAGGGAAGGTTTATAAGATGGTGGTGAGACCAGCTATGTTATATGGTTTGGAGACAGTGGTACTGACAAAAAGACAGGAGGCAGAGCTGGAGGTGGCAGAGTTGAAGATGCTAAGATTTTCTTTGGGAGTGACGAAGAAGGACAGGATTAGGAACTATTATATAAGGGGGACAGCTCACATTGGACTGTTTGGAGACAAAGCAAGAGAGGTAAGATTGAGATGGCTTGGACATGTGTGGAGGAGAGATGCTGGGTATATTGGGAGAAGGATGCTGAATATGGAGCTGCCAGGGAAGAGGAAAGGAGGAAGGCCAAAAAGGAGGTTTATGGATGTGGTGAGGGGAAGACATGCAGGTGGCTGGTGTGACAGAGGAAGATGCAAAAGACAGGAAGAAATGGAAACGGATGATCCACTGTGGCAACCCCTAACGGGAGCGACCAAAAGTAGTAGTAGTAGTAGTTTTATCTTGACTATGTGCATTATTTTATCCTATTGTGTGAGGCACCTTGTAACGTTGTTTAGAAAGGTACGATATACATTTTTTTATTATTTATTGTTATTACTGGCCCACCAACACCACTTCCAGCAGCAACTCATTTTTCAGTTAGGTCTCCCATCCAAGTACTAACCAGTGTCATACCTGCTTAACTTCTGTCATTCAGCAGAGCCAGGGTACATGTTGCTATGGTTGCCAGCTGCCAACAATGATTCCTTTAATTTGTCTTAGCCAACCTTTACATTATATGCCCTAAACGCTTGTGTATTTTGTAACCAGGAAAAATTAGAAAAGCCCAATAAACCATACATAAATGATTATACCCAGCGAGACCTACATCAATCTTGGGGGTCATCATAGTCACTGTTGTCTTGTTTATGATCATGTAATATTTTCCCAAGTAAACCAATATTTCAAATTATCATCAAGATATGATAGTCCTTCAATGTATTGCACTGTGCCATTAGTGCAGTTAGGCACTGCATGTTACCTTGGATACAGCTGCACACAAACTCATAAGATGGGTGTTTTGTGACTTCTGCAGATGGTCGTGAACCAGCATATTCCTGCAGACTATCTACTCCGTGTTTGCCAGCGGATAGGCCCACTTATAGAGAAGGAGATCCCACTTAGTGTCCCTGGCGTTCACACCCTCTTAGGGCTGGGAAGACAGTCCTTACTTCGGACCACCAGAAGTGAGTGAGCTTTCTTTTATGTTGTTCTCTGGGCAGTTGACATATTAACAGTGTCATATTTGTTTCGAAGGCTAAAAATAAAAAATACTTGTGGACATAGGTGACAGAAAAACTGTCATTCACATGTTTGCAAAAATACAATATCATTCTATTTTCATAACTTGCCACCGATGCACCTTAGGTTGTAGCCACAAAGTATGCAGCGGGTCAGCAGTCGCTGCACTCCACAGAGGGCGACCACCAGAACCACCTGTCACCAGCGGAAACCCTCACAGTGTTGGTATGTGAAACCTTGTGTTTTTAATTTATTTTTTACCATAAAAGCACTTAGACCTATAAAGTAGTTTCTTGCCTCCACTAACTAGCCCCATGTGTCTTTAAGTGTCCACAGTGGGCGCTCGCCAGGCCACAGGCACAGCCCGATTCGACCATACCTTGCCATCCTCCACCTACCAACACATGAAGATACACAAACGGATCCTCGGCCACCTCTCTTCAGTCTACTGCGTAGCTTTTGACCGCACTGGCCGTCGGATATTTACGGTGAGCGGTTATTTCAGAATTAAGTTAATATGGCCTCAAATTTTATTTAATGTGACTCACCATGGTTCCATCTAACTGTCAAAAGATAAAAGAATAATGAAAACAGACGAATGAAGTGTCACAAAAAAATAAATTGAGAATCAAGTGGGGTTTTTTTTCATTTGAAATGAGTAAAGTTGCTTTCTGAATGCAGTGTAGCCACATCATTATTAAAAAAAAAAGAAAAACATGAACACATCACTATATATCATACACTTTCACTATCAAGACAAAGATTTCCACTTCAAGCAAGTGTGGAAACAGTTTTGCAATATCAAGGAAATATCAGTACTTTGATTCAAATTTTATAATTCGGTACATAATTCATATGAAAAATGGAAGCCAAACTACACTGACTGTGGGTAATCTTTGTTTTTATCAGGGTTCTGATGACTGCCTGGTGAAAATTTGGGCCACCAATGATGGTCGGTTGTTGTCCACACTGCGTGGCCATGCAGCGGAGATCTCTGATATGGCTGTCAACCATGAGAACACTCTCATTGCCTCGGCCAGCTGTGACAAGGTCATCAGAGTGTGGTGCCTGCGTACCTGTGCCCCCATCAGTGTTCTGCAGGGCCATGCTGCCTCCATCACTTCCATCCAGGTATCTTTGGTTCCTTGACAACTTTTTAGATCCCCAACCTTTTTGGTTGGTGACCAAAACTGCATGCATAACACTGCAGCTGATGACCAGAGCTTCTGATGCACATTAAAACACGCTAGATGTTCATAACTGCTTAGAAAAACTGATCATTTTGTCTGGGCAAACCATACTTCCACTACTTGCTGAAATAAGTAAAAGGCAGTAGGATTAATTGTGATTTTTTTTCTCTTCTCTGACAATTCAGTTTGTGACCAGAGATAAGTCAAAAAAGACTGCTTGACTTGAACCAATTTGACTAATGGAAAACCTGTATTTATTACAAGGGGCTCTGAAATGAGTTGCCTGATTTATCCTATTTAATTGCTTTTTGAGAAAACCCTTAGGGATGTTTGTTTAAATAAAGTCCTATAGTATATGGTACAAACATCTCAATGTTAAAAGCCAGCTGTGAACCAAATTCTAGATGCCACCAAAAACACCTCCACCATAGCAAAACATTTTTACACAAAGTGAAGGATCCTGCTATAGAAAAAAAGCATATAGTGTTTCCATTCATAAGAATCAGACTATTGGAAATGCAAGTACAAATAAAAATGAATCTTAAATACTGTATGAAATGAATTTAAAGGAAAATTTCACATTTAAATGAGAATTGGTGCATCTTGTTCTTGTTCGTAGTAGTTGCTTTTTTATCAAACTTAATTGCGAAGGCAAATGTTGATATCATTAAAATACCTTTTGCAAACTTCAATTTTCAGACAAGACTCAGCTAAAATATGTCGTTTTGAAGCTGCAGTCCACGACTTTTCTCCGTTTTATACCTTTGAAGAGCGATGATGATGTGGCAATTCTTTGATTCTGCTGGACAGACAATATTACAGTAGAACAGTGTACCAGTATATGTCTTTATGCATGCTCAATAATCCAGGTAAGAAAATAGTGAAGGTTGAATCAGTTCATCTGGATACAACATTTATTAACATATACATTTCATCACTCATCTAAGTGACCTCTTCAGTCTAAACTGACTGCAGGTATCCCCACCCTTCAGCTCACCGGTAAATAGTCTGCACCCTTATAAAAAAAGATAACATCCTCAGACCAAAACTAACACAGGCATTCTAACGTATTACAAACTTCATCAAAATATATTGTAACATTGTTCTACAGTAATATTCATTGCCTGTCCATTAGAAGCGTCACCACATCAACATCACTTTTTTTTTTTTTCCTCCAAAAAGAGTTTGCAAAAAGAGGGCCAACCGGCCACTAATTCCCTATTACTAACAAAGGCAACAACCCTTTTCCTTTAGTTCTGTCCTGCAAATAAAGGGACAACGCGGTACCTGGCCTCCACGGGTGCAGACGGCATGGTGTGCTTCTGGCAGTGGCATTCAGTCAGCATGAAATTCCAGTAAGTGTTTTAGGTGTCCTATTTTGCTTCCACTTAATAGTTCCACTGATTTGTGAGGCGTTCTCAAAAGTTAAGCCTTTTATGCTATGTCTCCTCTCCCCCTTAGTGATCAACCATTCAAATTCATTGAACGGTCACGCCCTGGTGTGCAGGTCTCCACTTCCTCCTTCAGTAGTGGTAAGTAGTCTATTACACGGTCATTGCACGTCCATTGCACAGTCATACTTTTCTTGAAAGGCACTGATCCTGGATCTATATTTGTCTTGGTTCACTATTTTGTCTGAAACTGCCTTCCCAGATGCACTATTCAGTGATGTCAAATTAAAGACCATACTTTGTTCTTGCATCCCTAATAGACCCATTTTCTGTTAGTAAACATAGTGATGGGTTTTTTTGTGGGCGGAGCTTAGCTGGAGGCAAATAGCCATACCTACAACAGACAAAAGTATAGTTTAACGTTACCTTACTTACCTAATATGAAGGGTGCGCTACAAACACGAGCATTTTTGATGATCTCCTCAGTCCAATCCTTTCGTCTTATCGCGTTTAACGACAGTTGTCTCCGATCTTTTTGACTGGAAGTGGCAGCTGGTATGCGATAAAACTTCAAGTTTAGTTTACTTCTTCGATTCTGGCACCCAAAAACACAACATGAAGACATGTTCGCTAACATTAGCTAGATGATGTACGCTTGCCTGAGGACGTGATTCATATTTAACGTTATCGGTTCTGGCTTTGTTTTGCCTCCAGCTGATGCCCTGACGTAATCATTACGTAGGCTCTAAAAGGGTCTATTAAAAAGAAGTTACCTTTTTTTTTTTTACTTGCACGTAGAATTTAAGTTTCTGCCCTCTTCATACCCTCTGCAATTTCACTGCTCAACTCTTTAAAGTACAGATAGCATCAGCACATCTCTAACCATGCCTGTCTGTTTCACCCTTCTTCTTTTTTTTTCACTAATATTGTAACTTTTGTACTTCATCTGTTCACTTTTTACTCCTGTTTTTACACGTGTTTTTTTATTTGTGTGTGGTTATGTATGGGTAGTCTTTATCTTGTTTGTCTCACCCTGTGTTGTATTTTATTGCTACTGCAGCAGAACCAATTACCCCTCGAGGACAAGTAAAGGGCTTTAGCTACTTTTTAATAATCCAGCGAACTTCTTAACCCCTCATGAATTTATGGCATGATTTTGATTTAAAGTTCTGAACATAACATGAAGAAATTTGGTAAAGGGGACATGGCTTTCTGCTTACAATTTATGCAGCAAGTCTCAGACAAAGTTGTATGTAGCATATAACCAAGTCAAACAAGATTTTCATAAATTAATTAGTGTAATAATTTCTGCGTGATTTTTATTTTTGCCGTTAACAGGTGGAATGTTCCTGGCCACTGGTAGCACTGATCATGTGATCAGGGTTTACTACCTTGGTGCTGAAACGCCCATGAAGCTCTCAGAGATGGATGCTCATGTGGTAACCAGAATGCACTAACCACTTAGTGTTAACACTTGCACTGCTTAATTGACACTTAAATTCTCCTTTTAAAATGTCACCAATATACTTGGAGGTTGTTAAAAAATGTCCTTGTTGTTTTTCCTCTCTTCATTTTCAGGATAAAGTTTTAGTGGTCCAGTTCTGTAACAACAGTGATAGGTGAGTGTGCATAATGATATCAGCATCACTATAAAATCAAGTTTTTGGCGTGTGGTGGGCATGCGGTTGTTGCCTTTTGGCCTCTATGCTTCATGTGTGTAAGTTCTGACAGTCTGTCTGTTCGCCCATCACCACAGCCTTAGATTTGTGAGTGGCAGTCGTGACGGCACCGCCAGAATCTGGCATTACCAGCAACAGGAATGGAAGAGCATCACTTTAGACATGGCTGCCAGGCTGCCCGGGTAAGTCGATAGAAATATGCACTTGAGGGGTAAAGTGATATCACAGTGAAGTCCACTGTGATTTTTTTATTTTTAGAATTTTATCTGCATCACACCTATGGTCGCATTGACTTATCTCCTTAGTGACACATTGCATAGTTTGTAGTGTTTTGATTGGGAGCTTAACTCCTCCAGGAGTGCCGTTGTTAATGGAGATGACAAAACCAAGCTGGTGGTGACCATGGTGGCTTGGGACCGTGAAGACCGCACCATTATTACTGCAGTTTCCAACTATCTGCTCAAAGTGTGGAATTCTACTGCTGGACAGCTGCTGCATGTTTTATCTGTGAGTAGTGGAACTGGGTTTTTCTGCCTTGCAATACATTTGTTTCCCCAAACTGTTTTGCTCTATATGTTCATTCCTTTCTTATTCCAGGGGCATGATGATGAGGTGTTTGTGCTGGAGGCCCACCCATTCGACTCCCGCATCTTGCTCTCTGCCGGCCATGATGGCAACATTTACATTTGGGACCTGTCCAAGGGTGCCAAGATCCGCAACCTCTTCAACATGGTTAGTAGACTGACTTAAGTATTGCTAGCTAGTATAAGATAGAAATATTTTTGATTTAACGTCTTGTAATGACAGTTTGTTTTTGAAATAACTCCTTTCAGATTGAGGGCCAAGGCCATGGTGCTATTTTTGACTGCAAGTTCTCAGCTGATGGGCAGCATTTTGCCTGCACTGACTCCCATGGCCACTTGCTCGTCTTTGGCTTCGGGTGTAGCAGACCTTATGAGAAGGTGACACTTGACTCCTAAGTTTTGATAATCAGTCACTTCGTATTCACTCTGTTGTCTTGTAGAACTTAGTAAGAACTGTGATCACAGAATTGACATATATGCACTATTAATCTATACCAGATTCCTGACCAGATGTTCTTCCACACGGACTACCGGCCCCTTATCCGAGACTCTAACAACTATGTCCTGGATGAGCAGACACAGCAGGCCCCACACCTAATGCCTCCACCATTCCTAGTGGATGTTGATGGGAACCCCCACCCTCCTCACTACCAGCGCCTGGTGCCAGGCAGAGAGAACTGCAAGGACGAACAGCTAGTGCCCCAGCTAGGCTACATGGCTAACAGTAAAACCAGCTTGATAATTTCTCATTCATGGCATTCAGCAAGCATAACAGATGTTTTTTTTTTTCATTTAAGTAGAAATTTAAATGGTTACAACTTCGTAAATATAGTTGACACAGCAGCACTAACTGAATCTGCTTCTTGTGATGGAGGTGATGGAGAGGTGGTTGAGCAGGTACTTGGCCAGCAAACAACAGAAAACGAGGAGAGCCCCTTGGATGACCTTATCAGACAGCTGCAGAACCAGCAGGATGAGCAGCATAATGCAGAAGGACAGCCTGAGGAGGCAGAAGGTGCGTAAAGGCAATAAAAACAAGCAACTGTGTTCATCAATCTTTAGTTAAGTTGTAATCATTTGCAAAATATTCAGTGTCGTCAGTATTTTGGGGGGGGGGGGTTGTTCTTTTGTGCTACTTGTGCCTGCATTACTAAAGTAAATACCCTGCACAATACTCGTATCAGACGAAGCCCAACCCCACCCCATCCCCAATACGTCCAATCCTGAATCATATGGAAAGATTAAACATGTTTGATATGTTATTGTTGGTGCATAAAGGAACTTTGTTTTCTCTATATAAGTCTTCAACTCTTTGTAGTCATTAATCATGACTGCACAATTATGGCGAAAATGCTGATCCTGACTATTTGTAAAGTATTGTGACCACGATCATTATTTTTGGTTTTCTGGTTTTTTTGTTTTTTTAACTTCATTGCACATTTGCAAGTAACCATAACTTTGGGTTGATCTGTCTTTATTTTTTATACTCATCGCCACCTTTTTCCAAAATGGCTCTATGTCAGGCTTCTCTCTCTTTTCCACCTGTTACTGACAACTGATTGATGTGGCATGATGCAAGTGCTCAATTTAAAATATGGGAATTTCAGGTGCATTTGAAATAATATTTAAATACCTTAAAATTGTCAAATTACATGATTATTGATTATGGAAACATACAACAGCGTGGCGGCACATTGGCGCAGTGGTTAGCGCTGTCGCCTCACAGCAAGAAGGTCCTGGGTTCGAACCCCGGGGTTGACCAACCTTGGGAGTCAACCCAGGTTGTCCTCTGTGTGGAGTTTGCATGTTCTCACTGTGTCTGTGGTGGGTTTTCTCTGGGTGCTCCGGTTTCCCCCACCATCAAAAAGTCATGCATGTTAGGGTTTATACTCCTGTCTGTGCCCTTGACCGAGGCATGGCAAGACTAACTGGAGCTGGTCCCCGGGTGCTGCATGGCGGCTGCCCACTGCTCTTAGCTACACAGCTACAATGGGTTAAATGCAGAGTGTAATTTCCCCATGGGGCTCAATAAAGTATCTCAAAATAAAAAAAACAAGAAATAAATAAAATCCTGATATCAGATCATTGACTATTAATTGTGCAGCCCTACCAGATGCATATTTATACAAGTTTCCTTATCATCAAAGTAGGAATCCAGTTGAGATTAATTCTTTTCCACCCAGCATTAGATCGCAACGCAGCAGCAGTGGTCTCATCCCCTGTGGTGGGTGTGCGGAGGAGTGGGCAGGTGGAAGGGGTTTGGCAGATGCAGCATAATGCCCTCCGCAGTCAGGTGGCCACTGAGAGGGACCTATTGGCCTGGAGTAGAAGAGTGGTGGTCACTGAGGTGCCACAGGGGATATTCAGGTGAGGTGGATGGTGAAATTCAGCAAGCCACTTGAGGAACTGTAAATTCTGCTACCAAAGGGAAATTAGATTTTTTTTACCCAAACAAATTTAACGTCTAAGTTGCAGATAAATTATTTCATGTGGATTTTTGCCTCAAAACACTTGAATTTCTGTGTCTGCACCACAGATGTTTTCCTTAAGCTGCAAAAAATCCAGTAGTGCAGATGAAAGGAATGATTCCATCTAAACTGGAAAAACAATCAGAATACCTTGGAAAGCCTTCCTGGGCCTTCTTGCCTTCTTATAAGGAGATCAGCTGCATACCGCACTTCTAATTAGGGTGTATATTTTATTTCTATCCAAGGATAATGGAAGAGAGCAGACAAGCCAAAGGTGAAGTCGAACGGTCCTTGTACAATGCAGAAAGAAGGAAGAAACCAGTTACCAGCACCCCCAAGGTCCTACCACTCTGCCCACTGTTGTTTTGCTCACAATTGTGTTTTAGAAATCATAAGATGGTCCGTTTTATTTCTGATCTGCTCATTTTCCCCCCTTGCCCTCTCCTAATGGTTTTAGACTGACCCCCTGAATGCGCGCATGCGCTCCCTTCGGCCGACCAGCAAGAAACGACAGCAGAGGCATGCCTATCAGACCCGCTCAGCTCAGGTTCGCCGTCCTGGCACCAGAAGTAGGAACTTCAGCGACCGGCGGAGCTCTAATAGCCAGATAGACTCCGACAGCGATGGAGATGTAAGACCCACATTCTTAACACTGTCATCGTTTTCATCCATGGAGGGTTCATGGTGCACCCTGTTGCACCAAAATATTTGCTATAGCGCATAGTCAGAAGCATATGGAATACATATGCGTGAATGAGAGGGAGGACAGTGGAATGGTGAGGATGCAAGGAGTAGAGGTGACGAAGGAGTATGAGTTTAAATACTTGGGGTCAGCTGTCTAAAGTAACAGGGAGGGCAAAAGAGAGTGAAGAAGAGAGTGCAGGCAGGGTGGAGTGGGCGGAGAAGAGTATCATGAGTGATTTGTGACAAAAGGGTACTAGCAAGAGTTAAAGGGAAGGTTTACAAGATGGTTGTGAGACCAGCTATGTTATATGGTTTTGAGACAGTGGCACTGATGAAAAGACTGGAGGTGGCAGAGTTGAAGATGCTAAGATTTTCTTTGGGAGTGATGAAGAAGGACAGGATTAGGAATGAGCATATTAGAGGGACAGCTCAGGTTGGACGGTTTGGAGACAAAGCAAGCGAGGCAAGATTGAGATGGCTTGAACATATGTGGAGGAGAGATGCTGGGTATATTGGGAGAAGGATGCTGAATATGGAGCTGCCAGGGAAGAGGAAAAGAGGAAGGCCAAAGAGGAGGTTTATGGATGTGGTGAGAGAGGACATGCAGGCAGCTGGTGTGACAGAGGAAGATGCAGAGGACAGGAAGAAATGGAAACGGATGGTCCGCTGTGGCGACCCCTAACGGGAGCAGCCGAAAGTAGTAGTAGTAATAGTAATAATAAATTAAACTTATATAGTGCTTTTCTAACATTCAATGTCACTTTACAATAAACGGGGTGAAACAAGACAACAGATAAATATAACACAGACATACAGGGGTGGATGGGTAGAGGGGCTACGAGAGGGAGAAGCGGCAGCCACACACAACGCCAGCAGTATTCTCCGACTTAGACAGATACAAAAGGGGAAGAAAAACAAACGTCATAAATCACATAAATCGCAGATAAAGTCTGAAGAGGTGAGTCCTGATTAATGACTTGAATGTGGGCAGATCTCAGCAGTGTCTGTTGTGCTTGGGGAGAGAGTTCCAAGAGGAGGGGGCAGCAGGTCGAGTGCTCGGTCTTTACTAGTAGTAGTAGCATAGTCAGAAGCCCCCAAACAAATGCATAGTATGGTATTTCTACAACCATGTTTGCAAAACGAGGTGGATTATACTAGATGATCTAATCTCAAAATCAGGTTGCATTTGATTAAAGAGCATTTAACCAGGCACTTGCAACAATATATTATGACAGAAATATGGTTTGGGCTTATAACCCTTGAAAGATGTTTTTGCTATGTAAAGTTGCTGTTAAGAGTTTTGATACAATGTTGAACTCTAGGACTGATTTTAATTAGAATACAGGACATAGTCTTCAAAAAAAGACTCAAATGAAGTTTGAGTTATTGGCTGTATTGCCAGGAATTCTTAAATAGCTGAACTGACTGGTTGATAAAAGCAGCTCTATGAAATAGGGTTCCCCAACCACTATATATAGATGCTGAATATAATTTTTCATCTTTTAGAAACAGGATAATTGACATTTTTTTATGATTAAAACCTTTCATAGAACCGCTTTTTTCCTTGGCACCAAGTTCAAAATAGAAATTAATTTAAAAAAAGTAGATGCATTTAAAAAAGTAAATGCAAATTTGACTTTTATTCAAATATCTTTCAAAATAAAAGGGATTGCAATAATTCCTGAGTTAATTTTTTTTACCCTCCAATTATCTTCCTGTTAAACTTTTAAACTTTCTCATTTAATCAAAATGATTTTAAACTTAGCACTTTTAAGAGTTGTCATCACTACTACTACTACTACTACTACTACTACACTACTACAGACTGAAGGAGGAAAAAAATTACTGGATGAATGCATTGCGATAATTGCCTCAGGCCCCAGCTCTTGTATTTATGCAAGTGCTGACAGCATCATTGGTGATGATTTAAAAAAAAATGTATAAACAGTGAAATGGATCTACTCAAGCTGAACAGTAACATCAAAACAGGCCTTTATCATGAAATTCAACCAGGGTCCAAAATTAACTTTTTGGCTTACCTGCCAAGGTGGCTGGCAGATGAAAACATTTACTGGCCAGACAGATTTTTTTATCAGCCAAAAAAAAAAAGATTATTGCTTTTTACTATTGCAGTTTGCTATTATTACTATTTAATGATAATAATAATAATAATAGATTACATTTATATAGCACTTTATCTAGACACCCAAAGTGCTTCACAATGAAGGGGAGAAACTCACCTCAACCAACACCAGTGTGTAGCGCCCGTAATGCACGGCAGCCAGAACACTAACCACACATCAGCTTTAGGTGGACACGTAGAAATCATTGAGCAAATTATACAGGGGGATGATTAGGTAGCCAGCTGGAGAGAGCCAGATTGAGAATTTTGCCAGGACACCGGGGAACCCGCAACTCTTTGCGATAAGTGCCATGGGATCTTTAATGACCATAGTGAGTCAGGACCTCAGTTTTACATCTCTTCCAAAGGACGACATTTCCAACAGCACAATGTTCCTGTCATGGCACTGGGGCATCGGGATTTTTTGTTGTTGGGTTTTTTTTTTGGTTTTTTTTTTTTAATTAGGACCATTTAGCATGTCATCTTGGTCTCATATGTGATTCCCAATCAATATTATAGTTGTGTGCAGTAATAATAGTAGTAACACTAATTGTATTAAGATATATTAATTCAACTGTTTCAACACTAAAGTGTAACCCATTTGAATTAATAAATTCGGTTGTATTCGCCTTTTATGATTTAGGGTATGTATGAGGGAAGTGTGACAGTGGTGAGGTGTGTGGTTGGAATAACAGATGGGTTCAAGGTGGAGGTGGGCTTACATCAAGGATTGACTCGGAGCCCTTTCTTGTTTGCAATAGTAATGGACAGGTGGACAGATGAGATCAGGCAGGTGTCTCCGTGGACTATGATGTTTGCGGATGACTTTAATCTGTAGCGAGAGTAGGGTTCAGGTTGAGGAGAGCCTGGAGAGGTGGAGGTATGCACTGGAGAGGAGAGGAATGAAAGTCAGTAGGAGCAAGACGGAATAATTATGCGTGAATGAGAGGGAGGACAGTGGAATGGTGAGGATGCAAGGAGTAGAGGTGACGAAGGCGTGTGAGTTTAAATACTCGGAGTCAACTGTCCAAAATAACGGGGAGTGCAGGCAGGGTGGAGTGGGTGGAGAAGAGTATCATGAGTGATTTGTGACAGAAGGGTACCAGCAAGAGTTAAAGGGAAGGTTTACAAGATGGTTGTGAGACCAGCTATGCTATATGGTTTGGAGACAGTGGCACTGACGAAAAGACAGGAGACAGAGCTGGAGGTGGCAGAGTTGAAGATGTTAAGATTTTAATTGGGAGTGATGAAGAAGGACAGGATTAGGAATGAGTATATTAGAGGGACAGCTCAGGTTGGACAGTTTGGAGACAAAGCAAGAGAGACAAGATTAAGATGGTTTGGACATGTGCAGAGGAGAGATGCTTGGTATATTGAGAGAAGGATGCTGAATATGAAGCTGCCAGGGAAGAGGAAAAGAGGAAGGCCAAAAAGCAGGTTTATGGATGTGGTGAGAGATGACATGCAGGTGGCTGGTGTGACAGATGAAGATGCAGAAGACAGGAAGAAATGGAAACGGATGATCCACTGTGGCGACCCCTAACGGGAGCACCCGAAAGTAGTAGTAGTAGTAGTGGTATTCGCCTTTCGGTGCAAGAAGGATCATGTATTTAGGAGTTTGAAAATATAACAGTTATAGGGGAATTAACAATGAAAAGTAAAAATAAGTAACAGTAAGAAGTTCGGGGTCATAAGTAAAAATAAGTAACAGTAATAAGTTCGTAGTCATAATTCATGTTAATATTTTGTATTCCGTAGTAGCGTGTTCTGTCTTCCTCAGACAGTTCGCTCTTAACGCGATTTTCCTCCTCGTCTCCAGCTCGATAATGGTGTTAGTGGATGAGACGAGGAAGGAGTGCTTGCATTGGCTGTGGCAGCAGTAGTCTCTTTGGCCTGAAGTTTGCCTGTTTTCTTTTTCTTCCTGGCAGCTCCACTCCCACAATAAATCTCCACAAGCTGGGTTTGTTTCAACTGCCCAGATTACAACAAGTACCTCAATTTACTCTAACAAAAAAATCGTACGGTTTGGAGAATGACACAATTACGTACACTGTAAATTCTAAAAGTGAAGTTTTCTTTAAAAAAATTAGGAAACCGATTACACTTGGGGAAAAGTAAGTAAATGAACTTAATTGTGTCAAGCTATGTGAAATCCTTTCACATTAATTCATTTTCATATAACTTGACACAGTTAAGGTCATTTACTTACTTTTCTCAAATTTTTTTCAGCAAACAACTTTTAGAATTTACAGTGTACTATTCACAACACACGCAGCACAGCAGATCTAGCAGATTGAAGGGACAGCAAACCATCTGCTTTCTCCAGCGTGTGTAGGAAGTTTTTTCTACCAGCCAGAGTAGCTGGTGGTCTCCATAATTTACTCACCAAAGACTAAATTTATCCACATTTGGCGACTGGCGAGTGTTAATTTTGGACCCTAAATCCAACATATGTTTTTATGCTCAGGCACCAGAACAACTTGAGCCCAGCGATGCATCTTCTGATGGTGAAGCACAGTGGCAGAGTGACACCAGCTCAAGGTAAATGTCTTTGTCTGAATGCATATTTAACAGCTGCAATTAGTGTATTATATCCCAGGTCATCCTCTATGTGGAGTTTGCATGTTCCCCGTGTCTGCGGTGGGTTTTCTCTGGGTGCTCTGGTTTCCCCCAACATCAAAAAGACATGCATGTTAGGGTTAATACTCTTGTCTGTGCCCTTGACCGAGGCATGGCAAGATAAACTGGAGTTGGTCCCTGGGTACTACACAGCGACTGCCCACTCCTCCTAGCTACACAGCTAGGATGGGTTAAATGCAGAGCGTAATTTCCCCACAGGGATCAATAAAGTATCTCAAAATAAAAAAATTAAAAAAAAACCACTGCCAACACCTTCTGTTCCCTCTCAGTGAGTCTTCCAGTGAATATTCTGATTGGACAGCCGATGCGGGAATCAACCTCCAGCCTCCAAAACGGCCAACCAGGAGGCAGGTGCAGCCTACAGGTTACAGCAGCTCCGAGGAGGAAGGTGGTGCAGCTGCCCAGGGAGAAGAGGCTAGGAGAAGGAATGCTGAGAAGAGGAAGAAGCCCAAGCAGACCAAACAGGTGAGCTCACACAGCTCCACATGCAGCTCCTTCAGACAAACCCAAGAACATCACAAATGCTGTGTGAACAAAGCAAATGCTTATGCTCTGGGTTTTTTCAGTGTAGCATCACCCTGCTTATTGTGTACCAAGTCAGATCATGTAACAAAGGAGAGGTTCTGTCATATTGTGTCATGTTCAAAAAAGGTGTATCTTTGTTCAGAAACCCACTTCCTCTCTGGGCGGAGTAGATGCTGAGGAGTGGCTACCACCATCATGGATAATGGAGACCATCCCGCGCCGCTCTCCTTTCGTTCCGCAAATGGGCGATGAGGTAAGAAGTATCCTTATCTAACTGAAACCTCCGGGTTCTCTTTCGTCTTTCATGTGTCACTTTGCTAACATCTGTCTCCTTTATTGTGTGTCAGATGTCCTGTTCTTCAGATACAATGTTCATAACTGATCTTGATTCTCCTGTCTTCCTCCAGCTTATCTACTTCCGACAGGGCCACCAGGCATATGTTAGGGCTGTCCGCCGGGCCAAGGCCTACATTATCAATCCTCAGAAACAGCCCTGGAACAAGCTCCACCTCAGGGTGAGAAAATGTTAACACTTTGAAAGCTGCTGTAAAAGCTTTTGTTCAAGTAAGAAGGGAACCACTCCTTACACTGAAAAGAAATGGTTAATTCAATCCATCAAAAGTAAAAATGGATGTACAATATATTTAAGCCTTAGGGAAGGCTATTCAAGTGGGCTTTGCTGCCTGAAAGAAGGCAGTACATTTCTCCCATATTTTCAGAGACGTTACATTACATTCTTTTCCGTTTTCTGTTTTTATTTTCCCCTTTTTTTAAAAGCCTCGTGTTTTATCCTTTTTATCCATACTCCTCATACAATGTCATTATGTATTTTCTTCACCCGCTCAGGATCAGGAGTCTGTAAAGGTGGTCGGCATTAAGTATGAGGTGGGACCCCCCACCCTCTGCTGCTTAAAGCTGGCCTTCCTGGACCCCATCTCAGGGAAGATGACAAATGAGTCTTTCTCCTTAAAGTGAGCATTTCGGGTTTTTTTCTTTTTTCTTTTCCTAATCCACGATGAATACCAATTTAAATGCCCTACCCATCTTTTTTTTCTTGATAAATAAATATACCTGCACTCATCTTTCTTCACTGTCCATAGGTACCATGACATGCCGGATGTGATAGACTTCCTGGTGCTGCAGCAGTTTTACAATGAGGCAAAAGAGCGAAACTGGCAGCCAGGTTAGTCATCCCGCAGTATTTAGAGTGAGTGGGCTGCCTGATGCAGCCCACTCACTCTGCAACTTGTTTAAAATCGTAATTGCCTTTTCCCAACTGTGTTAACATCACAGCACCTCAGACACAGTCACTCAACCACCAGATAGTTCATGCCTTCATACCTTTAAGCTATCAGACTTCATTGTGGTTTGCCACACTCTGAGAAATGGTTATCTACAAATCAGTTCTTTGTTTCGACACACCTTAGCAACAAATTGTCACAAATCTCTTATAAGCCTCCTCTCATATTCAGAAAGAACCGCTCCGTCTACGGTCTTTGAATTCTAATGTCAACATATAAGGACTATTCTGTGTGTATGATGGGAAAGTTCTTACATTACAATGTGTGATCTTGTCGAACCTGAGTTATAGCTGTTATTTGCACTTTTAAAATGTCTTTGAAATTGTGATTCTCTAGTAATACTGCCAAAAGTGTGATGTGAAAATGTCAATGATGAGTACTCATTAAAAACACTGCCATTACCCTTCGACATCTGTCCATTGGATTGGAACATATTGCCCTTTAGAAAAGAAATGAAAAAAACAAAAATTATGATTCAATTCTCAACCTTTGTGACTCTTTAGCTTAACCCAACCTTATCTTTTCCAGGTACGAGGTTCCGCAGCATCATTGATGACGCCTGGTGGTTTGGCACTGTAGAAGACCAGCAGCCGCTGCAGCCAGAATACCCAGACAGTCTTTTTCAGTGCTATGCAGTAAAGTGAGTGCAGTATCCCTCTGATGTATGCCCACCAGAGGAGTATTCTAACACAACGTACCTTTGATGGTCCTGTGTGTTTTGATCATATCTGTATCCTTTACCACGCTAATCAAATTTTAGTTTTCTCTTTGGAGATCATCTGATCTAATGGTGTGTCTGAATATATTTGTAATGTTGTATTTTGATGTTCACATTTAATGTTGCTGACTAGGTGGGATAATGGTGAGAGGGAGAAAATGAGCCCCTGGGACATGGAGCCTATTCCCGATGAAGGTTAGCCCCAATAATATGAGAATTTGTTCACTCCCAGTAACAAAACAAGCTTTTACATAAGAGTTTACATGTCTGCAAAAATAGTTGTGCTTCTAAAGCATTCACAATTTATTTAGTGTGATTAGATGGTGGGAGGCGGTAGCTTCCAGGTTGCAAAAGCAAGGAAGGGCATCAATTCAAACCGCCATACCTCCTGGGAAAAGGCACACCGTAAAAAAAGAAAAAAGAAAAAAAAGAATGAGCAGCCCACCACTTAAGGGCAAACCGTAGACTAGATATATTGAGGAGCGCCTATTAGAATATGTGTAATGATATCCATGCTTAACATATCCTTGAATTCACTATTGAACAAATTGTTTGTTGAAAACCTACTTCAAGTTTTCTAATTCATATCTAGCTTGTCTGAAACTAATCTAAATCTTAAATGATTTTTGGATAACATTTTTGTGGTTAAAGGACCTGCTAGCTATCTTGACTTGAAAGCACTTATTCTTAATAATAAACTCAGGCTGGCTGTTTCATTTTGATATCAAAATAAATGGGCCATGATGCTTAGAATATCTTTATACGATCTCATTTTGAGAGCAGTATTAACAAATTAATAGAGCGTTATTTTCTCATTTTAGTGCAGAGTCAGAATGTTGGAAGAACAAGTGCTCTTATCTTTTTCTGGTAGCCCTATAGGCCACCCATTATGCAGAATTATATAAGTGAATTAGACATAATTGAACCATGATAACTTTCTTTGTGCATGCTCAATAATCCAGGTAAGAAAATGAAATAAAGTTGAATCAGTTCATCTAGATACAACATTTATTGACAAATACATTTCATCACTCATCTAAGTGACCTCTTCAGTCTAAACTGACTGCAGGTATCCTCACCTTTATAAACAAACAGTTGCATAATGACCAAAACCAACGATCAGTTTCATATGTAAATATGGGCGTGACCATTAACTACAGTTTCAATGGCCTTGCGGAATATTCACAGAGGATTTGGTAATGTTTGCAGTCACAGCGTTGTAAGATGGCGACAGATGTAGGCCAATGTCCCCACCGACAGAGCAGCCGGGGAAGGGGGGAAATCCTACATTAAACAGGCTCTGGTTAAGTGTGGTTATCCTAACTAAGCGTTTGTCAAAGTCAGGAAGATGCCAAAACAGTGCACCTGCCGATCGAAGAGAGGAGAAGGACAACGGCTGCCGAAGTGTAAACCAGAGGTGATTCCGTACGTGATGGAGTGTCAGAAAATTGGAGACGTGTATTTTCCAAACACTGCGTCTCAGTTGCTTTCAAACCCCAAAACACGCTGCGCTAGAAATTAGTCCACCTGAAGGATCGGGTCCCCCGGCACAAACAGAGCAATATATAGTGTACGCTGTTAAGTGCTGGAAGGATTGCCATGACTTGTACATTGGGAAAACTAAACAGACGCTGGCCAAGAGCATGGCACAACACAGAAGAGCAAACACGTCAGGCCAGGACTCCGCAATCTACACCCATCTACAGGCTAGTGGCCACTCTTTCAGGGATGAGGATGTGCACATCTTTGATAGGGATGAACGGTGGTTTGAACAGGGAGTCAAAGAGGCCTTCTATGTTAAGAGGGAACGACCATCCCTGAACTGGGGGGGGGGGGGGGCTAAGAGTGCATCTGTCATCATCTTACAATGCTGTGATTGCAAACATTCCCAAATCCTCTGTGAATAGTTCACATGGCCATTAAAACTTTAATTAATGGTCATGCCCATATTTGCATATGAAACTGATCGTTGGTTTCAGTCGTTATGCCACTGTATTGTTTATAAGGGTGGGGATACCTGCAGTCAGTTTAGACTGAAGAGTTCACTTAGATGAGTGATGAAACATATCTGTCAATAAAGATGAACCATTCAACCTTATTTGATATGATAACTTTCAGTTTCCGAGTAACAGAAACAGTAAGATAAGGACTTTTCTATATTTTTAGTGAGTTAAAAAGTAATTAAGGTGGATATTGAATGTCATGCTTTCTTTACAATGGTAATGTATTTAGCATTTGCTAGACATTACAGTACAATTATGTCTAATTTAGGCCTGTATTACTTGATAAATCCAGATAACGGCCTGTCATTTAAAGTGTTTATATTTTTGTTTTTTGCATAAGCTTTATATTTGCTTGTTAACATTATTAGAACTGTATTTAACAAGCCAAACACTCTTCAATCACACAGTAATTTCCTCAGAAAATAAAGCCTTTTTACAGCTAGCTAGAATATATTGCATCAGGAAAAGTCAATACCAAAGCCCTTGTCTATATGCAATGAGAAGCTATTGAGTGACCTAATGCTGTTTTGTGGTGCCCTCAGCTGCATTGCCAGAACAGGTCGGCGATGGAGTAGATGTGGCTGAGGAAGAATTGAAAGCTCTGCTGTACATGCCCCAGGAGGGGGAGTGGGGGGCTCACACACGGGACGAGGACTGCGAGAGGGTCATCAGTGGCATTGACAAGCTACTCACACTAGGTAGGTCAATGGAATGAAAAGCTAAGGAGACGTATGTGTTTAGATTGATATCTGTGGGATGATGGAGAGTAAGATGGAAACTAATGAGTGCAGAATATGAAAAACATTGTCCCATGTTTGTTGTCATCCAGATGTAGCTAAGGCGTTTGCATCACCAGTGGATCTACGAGACTATCCCCTTTACTGCACTGTGGTGGCCTACCCCACTGACCTCAGCACAATCCGCAAACGGCTTGAGAACCGCTTCTATAGGTATATTGCACAGAGCCACAGCTAAACACAGTATACCAACACCTAATTGCAAGACTTACCAATGTTCACAACATTAATCCCTTCTCTCACCCAAGACCTCTTGTGTTTATTGAAATACCAAACTATGGCGCTATATCTGACCCAGCACTGGAAAAGCAGCCATGTTATTGGGAGACTTTGATTTTCTTTGTCTTATATAAAATAGTTTAATTTAAAAAAGGTAGCCTATGTTAGATTATATAGGTAAAGTTATTTTGTTTCAATTAACTACTTAATTTTAGAAATACATTTTGTTTTAAAAAAATACAATAAAGTACAATAAAATACAATACAGTTTTCAATGATCCAGTGTATATTGTGTTGGGTCACATTTGGCCTTCGCATGCTGATCTGCTTCTCCCCTGCTTTTTTTAATAAATGCAGGCGAATCTCTGCTTTAATGTGGGAGGTGCGCTACATCGAGCACAACGCCCGCACCTTCAATGAGCCCCAAAGCCCTATTGTGGCCACTGCCAAGGTGGTCACTGACGTGCTGCTCCGCTACATTGGGTAAGACTTTTATGCTGATTTGTGTTCAAATGAATGGTCCACATATCCCCTGACTTTGTGGTCTGCATAATTTCACCACTTAATACATCCAACTGTTGGATCCACTGTTTCCTCCAGGGACCAGAGCTGCACAGATATCTTGGAACTGTATCACAAAGTGAAGTCTGAGATCAGCAGTGGAGGAGAGGGCGAGGTAAGAGGAAGGGGTTATATAAGCTGCTCATAGTGATTTGTCTTTGTTTCACCCTCGGGTGACTGCTTTGTCTTTGGATTAATTATCCTTGTTGCCGCAAAAAAAAAAAAAACAAGTTTGTCTGCTTTCTGCAGACAGTGGAGGTGGATATGGACTCTGACACTCCAGGGACATCCACAGGACGTCGGGTAAGTACAACAGGAGGCCAGAGAAGCCACATGAATTCATCCCAGATCACACAGTTATGAAAGTTGCCTCTCATGCAATAACATCTAGCTCCACTCTGCAATTGAAACACACATGTCTGAAGAGTAATTTTTAGATAAATGTTTATTTTAATAAATCCCACTTAAAGAACAGAAAAATATTGAAATATAGCATTGAAATATATTGATGTATTATGTACAGTGTTATAGCTGTTTTCTGTCTGCTAGGTGTCCAAGCCTAATGCTAAGAGGCGGGGTGTGGTGTTGGATGTGAAAGTTTGGCGAGGCCAGTGCCGAGAACTGCTACGTAGGATGATATGCTGCCCAGACTCGGAGCCATTCAGACAGCCTGTGGATCTGTTTGTTTACCCTGTGAGGCACTCAGCAGTGATGATCATTAGCAATTATAAGGCTTATCGTGCCAAAAGACTCTTTATCATTACATATGTTTTGTCATCACATCTCAACTTTAAATGTTTGTCCTTCAAAACCAGGGGTTTTTATGAAAAAAAACTTGTCTTTGAATAAGAAGTCCTGATTAACAATGCTCCTCTCTCCTTTGTGCGCCCAGGACTATCGAGACATAATTGATACTCCTATGGATTTGGGTACAGTGTCAGAGACGTTGATTGCAGGGAATTATGAGAACCCTATGGAGTTTTCCAAAGACATTCGCCTCATTTTCAGCAACTCAAAGGCATACACACCTAACAAGAAGTCACAGGTAAGCAGTTGGACCCTGAGACAAAGGATAGAATTCTTTAAAAAAGAAAAAAAAAACATCCAGAACAATATTGTGCACATGACTTTCAACCTGCCAATGTATGCACACATCTGGCCTCTTTGTACTCTTACCTCGGTTCTTGGTTGCTGCCAACATAAGTTCAAAACCTTGTCGCTGGTTTTTCAGGTAGATCAAGGAACTGCAAAAAGTTCAGACTTTTCTCTCACCTGGACCCACAGTGGTAGAATTAACTGCTGTCTTCCATCTGGGTGACACACTCCCTTATATCATTCAAGAAAGGCCTAAAAACTGCTTTGTGACGCATACCTTAATTCATAGATGTCTAAGCATGACTGTGGTATGAATTTGTGGCATTATCCAGCTAATATGGAATGCCCTATTATTTGCACCACTATGTTACAACTAGACAAATTGCACTGGGCATGCACGTTTGGCTACTGCAGTGGTACTCACTAATTTTCTTAGGAGAGCCACTTATGAGTAAGACCATCCCGCAAAGAGCCACAGAGCTTGCAAAACATTTCGCAAATACAAAGCTACACACATAGGCTATACGTCTACCCATGATCCCACGCTGTTACGTAGCCTACGTTCTTTGATGTATCTTCAGTGTGCTGCCATCTGCTGGATAATTCATTTCAATGTGCTAAAACAGGACACAAATGGAACCTATAGAAGTAAGTTATAGCTATGTTCTTATTGTTATCAGTGGCTCTATATGAGGTGCAAAACAAGGTCTCACGAGCCGCATGCGGCTCGCGAGCTGCGTAAAGAGTAACACTGGGCTACTGTATTACTAATATTCAGTGCTCTAAGATCCATGTAGTCTGACATATTAATATATATCTGTTAAACACTGACTTTTTGTAAGTTGCTTTGGATAAAAAGATCTGTTAATGAGAAAAATGTAATATAATAAAAATAAAATTGTGAAAGAAGCCTGAGCGACAGCATCCAGCCTGTTTATTTTAACCAGACTTTCCTGTTTTATACTCAGATCTACAGCATGACTCTCAGCCTGTCGGCCTTCTTCGAAAGACACATCATCTCTATCATCTCCGACTACAAGTCTGCTATTCAGAATCAGCGGCGGAACCGCCAGAGACTCAACTACAGGAAGAGACTAAACAGTGGAGGCAGCTCCCCACCAACTAGTCCACCCCCCAAGTATGGAGTCCAATTCACAACCCATTATAACCTTGTGCCCACTTAATGCTCAGTATCTAATCATCTTTTAACAAACTGCACATTTCAACACATGCTTGAACGTGTATATTTCTTTACGCTAATATGTGTCTTTACTGTTTTTTTCCCCCCCTATGTCCAGCCCTAAGGGGAAGCACAAATCAGGGAAGACATCAAAGCCAAAAAAATCCCAGACCTCATCTAAGAACCGCTTTCACAGGCCATATCAGGGTATGACTGTACTGTTGAGTCTCAAGTTTATTGAAAGGGTGTCCATGGTCTGTGGTGCCTTGTCATAATTTACTGGGGTGGTAATCAGCCTTGTACTCTTGGTGTTGTTGTTGTAGCTCCAGAGTGCAGCAGTGTAGCAGTGGATGAGGTTAGTCAGCCCTCCTCCTCCTCCTCCTCCTCATCTTCCAGTTCAGGGACAAGCGATGAGAACAGACACCAAGGTCCACATTGGATGACTCACAGCAATGTTTCCCTACTAAAGAAATCAGGTATTTATTGCAAGCTACAGAATCATTATAAAAATGTATTAAAAGCATAATTTGCAGACCTTTGTTATACATCATAAAGCAAATTTGGATGCTGTACTTGTTTTTAATTGTCTGTAACCATTGTTGTATCCATGTAATTGTGTCTTTAAAACTGTTAGCTGAAGGCCGATTATCAACATCTCAATAATCTCCTGCACTGTTTGGCATGCAATGTTAAGAAGCAAGGCAGCCGAATATGATGTCACCATTCAGAAACAGTTCTGTGTTCCTCTCTTGCATTAGGGAACCGGCATCACTTGTCCCTAACCAACGGATCGAGGCAGAGCCACAGGCGGGCAGCACCACAGTCCAACAACGAGGAAGGGTCGGCATCCAGCAGCTCCTCATCAGACTCATCCTCATCTTCGTCATCTTCATCCTCCTCTTCCTCGTCCTCCTCTGACAGTGAAAACAGCTCTGACTCAGAGATGGAGAAGTACATGGAAGGTGGAGATCACGACTACAGTAAAGCCCCCTGCTTATCGGTGCGCCTCCAGGGCAAGGGCAAAGTGGTGGCCTCAGGGAAAAGGAGGTGCAAAGGAGGAGAGGACATCCCGCAGCGACCGAAAAGAGCACGGGTACAGCTGTCAGAGGAGGATGAGGATGAAGAGGAAGAGGACGAGGAAGAGGACGAGGATGAAAGGGAAGGGCAAGACCCACACGGACAGGAAAAGGCACGAGGGGATGAGGAAGAGGATGAAGAGGAGGAGGATGAAGAGGAGGAGCCCGAGGAAGAGGAGGAACCTGAGGAAGAGGAGGAACCCGAGGAAGAGGAGGAGCCTGAGGAGGAAGAGGCAGAGGAGGACTCTGACCAGGACCAGAGAGTGGCTGGGGAGATGGCAGTTAGCAGCCAGAATAGCACCTCGTGTAAGTCTGGGCGGGTGAACACACGGAACCAGGGCCGCAGGACAGTTCTGTACAAGGATGACTTGGAGGATGATGGCCATGGGTCCAAGGACGACCCCCTCAACCTGGGCAAGTCTCGTTCAGGGCGGATACGCCGGATGACTGAGAAAGCCCGCGTCAGTCACCTCATGGGTTGGAATCACTGACACCTCACCCATACACTGGGCCCTTCCCTGACCTCAATACCCTGCCCTCTAAGGCTCAGACTAAAACTGGTGCGTAGACAGGAATAATACTGCAGGGATTTTTTTTTCTTTGTCTTTTTTTGATGATTTTTTTTTTTTAAATAAATGATTTTCTTTTTCCTAGACTGCTTATGACTCTCAAATGACAGATGGTGCTCATGAAATGTTGCCAAGGAATCTCCCTCCCTGGTCCACAGAGCTACTGTTCAACATGGACTCTCAAACTCAATAAACTCACCTCCGCCTTACTGCTCTCCGGAGCCTTGGACATAGAATTGCGCTTGTCCTCCTCTTCGGTGTGTTTTGCGTCCAGTAACCATAGCCTCTACTCTCTCTTCACTCTTGCTCACTCACTCTCTGTCCCCCTCATCTCCCACAACCTCCTTACTCCTGGTCACCAAAGAAAGGTTCAAAGATGCCAAAAACTGGTGCTCATAATTTATTTCTCAAAGGAGTGTGCTGGTTCCATTTTCTTGGACATCTGAGAAACCACTCGTCCTACACTAATTGAGTTGACACTCTACACATGAAGAATCACGTAAGATCTTGGATGTCAGATTTTCCGGTTTTTGCTCAATACACCTTTACCAATAGCCTTAGATTTATGAATTAAAACGTACGCTTGTGAAGTTTTTGATGTTTTCCTTTTTACACAGGCGTCTAGGTTTGGTCATAGAGGGCTTCTGCCTCTGTGGCTTGAGTTAAAAGGAGTAAGGTGTAGGGACTAGCAATACTGAGTAAACCAGGTGACTTTGGAAATACAAATACTCAAGTTAAGAATATTCCTACGGTAGCATCCCAACCCTCATCTTTTACCAGTGAATGTTAAAGGTTCTGAACCAATGAGAGGTGGAGCAATGGACTATGTTTTCGCAGAGGCAAGATGAATAGGGAAGTCTGGTCATTCACTCCATGTTACTTAGCTAGATAGCATTTGTTGTTATTTGCTTTTTTTCAGTGGAAAAGGATTTTGAGGGGTGAAACGACACACATCATCTTTGGCATTTTTGCATTATGCAGTGAATCAGACCTACAAGGCACCTATACATGGGTAGGCCTCCATGGGACTGTACCCAGCAAAAACTAAGGGTTGTCTGGGGCCAACTCTTCCATAGAAATATTTATTTTTCCATTGTACTATACTTTTAACTCACGTAAACTATCTCGTAAATAATGAGGAAAGAAAAAAATTTGCACATTAACTACTCAATGTGGCAGCTGAGTAATAAAGATTTTTGGTTAGTAGACAAACCACAAGAGAGTAAGTTTTTCATGCTTTTATGTAAAAAAAATTTTTTTTTTTTGATCTGTGCCAGAACACATTTTTTAATGCCATCTTTTGTTTTTCCAGAAAGAGTAAGTTTCATTAAAAGAAATGGGGTTTAATGTGTCCTATGGGATCCCTCCAGCACCCTATATCTGCTTCTAGAATATAAAAAGGCATCATTGATTGGTACTGGCATTTGTGATGTTTTGTCATAACATGAGCAATTCATGGAACAGCTCCTTATTTTTTCTTATGAGCATCACTTATCCGATGAGTTTCTCGGCTGGGGTCAATAAGCGATAGATCAGCTGCACTACACTCAGAGATGGTGTGCAGATTGACAATTTGTCACAATATGTTAGCATTAGGTGATCTGTTTGTGTCACATACGTCAAACGCAACATTTGAGGCATTTCTCAAGTAAAAAATGTTACCTCTTGCACCAGTTACATTTGATTAAAACGTGAGCATTATGATGAATAGCTGTGTTTAAAACAAATTTACAAAATCAATTTTGAAATCAATCAGTGACACTGTCTCTTATCCGTTAAGCAGGATTAATGATAGTTAGGCAATATCAGCCAAAAGGGATGCCCCGGTCAGGATAACATCCTCCTCCCTGACTGAGCGGTCAGCTGCATCTAAGAGGCTTTCCAGAGGGTTTTCTTTCTGAGATTAGAAAAGCCTCAGTAGGGTTTCAGAAATAATCAAAAATTAACATCAGTCTGTTGGTTCCTCTGAGGAAGAGTCAAACTGGTGTTTTGATGCTATTCTGGTTGAGTGTGAGAAGGGCCAATGCCTGTGATTCATATTTTGGAAAGTTGTTATTTTCATATAATAGATGGATTTTAGGGTTGCTGCTGAGCATCAAAATTAGTTTGACAAATACAATAATGATAATCTAGTTGGAATAAGCTTATGTCTTTTTTACACAGATTTGATTGTATGTGTTTTTTTTATTAAAGAAGTGGATTTCTCTTAAGTTGGAATTCCTTGATTGTGTTGTGGGGCTACCATCTTGATTTTCAAATTGACCCCAGACATTGTCCAGGCCTTTTACAGGTTATGATAAAGATCTCTCTACATAGTGTGGTGCATCTCTGTAGATGAGACTCCTGCAGCGTACCAGGCATAATTGCTCAAGAAAGGAGCCACAAATGTTGCCGCATTGTGCTGGCCGATATGGAAAATATCACATTTATCATAGGGGGATTTCACACAATATTGATATCTATCACAGTATCTGCTTATGCTAAAATATCATATTTAAGAGTCTGACAGAGAATCATCACATTGAATGGTTGGTAATGTTAAGTAAAATATCAAAACAAAGCTAGTTTTCAAATGATACTCCCTGAAATATTTCAGACCTGATTTTGTGAGAAGATTTACGTCATAGAGGATTCTTGTTACCATGAATTCTGACAAGAAAGTTGTGTATCTTGATATGACAATATCCAAATTTCATCCCCATACAATGCCACTGAAAGATGATGAACAATATATTAAATTATTGCCCTGCTCTCTGCCACCAAGCCGCTTGGGTTGCATTTGATAACAATTAAAGGCACCAGCTAGTTAAAATAATAATAAAAACTCAAGGACGCTCCTTTGCTGTAATTATGCTCATAGATGACACTTGTTAAGTAAATGCATAGTCTTACAGAACAGTTACACATTGTATCCTACCACAAGATACACATCTGGAATATGGTAGGCAAGCTAATGTAATGCTAACAATGTTAGCTTTGCAAAAGAAGATGTTCTTCCTAACCTCTTCGAGGCAAAACTTCATGGGTGTGATATTTATTGTGTTTGAAATGTTAGAAGAACAACATTATCACTTTACATGGGACTTGGGGGGGGGGGGGGGACCTGGACTGTCAGTTCACGGTGTACGGTTGCATGAACTGAATGGAGAGCTGCTGCCAATCTCTTTTTAAAATGAAATTAACCCAAAATGTTTTCAAACAGTGTGTGTATTATTATTCAGGTCAACGTGTCCCTGATATTTCTAACACCTTGCCAAGCAAGGGTTGAAGGAAAGACTCCAGACAACTGTGGAGATTTCTTTGTGTGTTTATTATCACGATGACACCACGAACCGAGCAACTGATATCTTCATGACATTTTAATTTCCCCACGCATGAAATACTGAAGCTCTTTAATGACACAATGCTAAGAGTTGCCACAGATATCAAATCCTGACCGATTTATAGGCACAGCACAACTGAACACAGTGTTTGTAGATATCTTCAATATTTAATTGCAGAATCACAGACATTTCAGAAACATCCTCACTAATAAACGACAGCAACAGTTAACGTTGTGCTTCAGTCTTCGTGCTGGTGTTACACCAAAATTGGTGACGCGTCAGATTATGTGACCCTTCCACTAAAACACTCTCACCCAGGAAACCGCCATTTAGATAACGTTAAGTTTCGGTATTGGGTTAGAGACATCTGATATTATATGGGGGTTTGGTGTGGTTAAGATTGCGATTAGCATCCGGGGGGGCAAATATGCCAAAATATAGCGTTTTAAGGGCAGGGTCACATAATCTGATGGGTCACAGGTTTTGGTGTAACATTAGAATAACCCTTATTTGGGGTTCTCTCGTTTGAGCACATATACGGTATGCATACACAATAAACAGACAAATGAGAAGAGTGCAAAAAAATGTTTGGTCTTATCACGGTTCGCTTTACCAACCTCATATGTCTAGTAAGATTTTGGTATACAGAAACAGGCATATCCCTACAACCACTTAACACACAGAAAACTATCTATTTTACCAAAGATGCAAACGGCAATCAAGGAAAAAACTCACACTAAAATAAACTTTGTGGGTTTTTTTATTTAGTTTTTGTGTGTGTGTGTGTGTGTGTGTGTGTGTGTGTGTGTGTGTGTGTTAATGGTGTTGAGCACTACAGTCCACATTTGTAACTACTATCAAAACAGCTAAGACTCCTCTCATTATGTCATCTCAAGACAAATCCTGCAGCCATCTCTTGTCCAAGATTTTTCCAAATTTAATATGTACACTGTTGGGTGACAATAAAAAGGTTGTTTTTTTGTTTTGTTTTTTACGGTGACGCTTGGTATAATTTCTGGTTCAGAATTATTCGTATGGTATTAAAATAAGGAAAATATCGAAGCTTGACCAAAAATTATATGAGACTATAAAGTTAGTCTCTCGCTGGATATCAGTTGGAGCATCTCCAGGTCTTGTTTGTTAACATCATGGAATCAAGCCTTGGTCTTCTATTTTTCTGCCTTTAGGAGAGAGTTGTTCACATTCACAAATATATAGAAATGTCTGAGATCATGGAGATACTAAAGTGAATTTTGCCAAGATATAGACTCAGCAGATAATGTCACAAAAGAAATAGTTTCTGTTTTATCCATACAACAAATACACAAAAAAAGCCACTTCCCAAAGTGTATTACTTCGAGATTGATGAATTATAGTACAGCTATTTGTGTGGTGTCTCACCCTTGACAAAGCTAAGGCAAGTAATCTTGATCATTGAAACTCTTTTTAAATCCCCCTTTTCTATTAATAGTAGGTATTTCAAAGATGGTGTTTTCTATGTTAGATAACCAAAGTATATTCTCTATCCATAGCGAATGATCCTATTATAATGTTCTCCGCTAAAGGTAAGGTAACTAGTACAGAGAAGTCTGGCCCAGGCAAAACACATAGTTGAATCAGACAAAAGACAGTCCATCTACTGCACTTTAGTAACGTTTTCTTTCAGATCTTGCAGAAATCAGTTAACCAGCTATTCCTTCCTATTTTTTAAGCACTCTTCATCTTGAGACAGTGACTTACTGGCCTCTATCAAGAGATAAACCCTTTCCATGCAGTACTCAATATTTCAAGTCTTAGGCGTGGGGTTTTCAAAGCATTAAATACTGCCCCCCATGCTAGCCTCATTCTTGTTAAACTTCAATTTGTGTTTCTGGTGACAAGAGCACCATACTGAATGCAGCCTACATGCTCTGGCTACAAGCCCCAGCTACACTAACCCGGTTTGCATGTGGACATGTAGGGGATAGGGGTGGTAGACAAGTGGGGGCTGAGTCTGGGCTATGTAATAGCTACTGAAAATGGGCTCTGACATGTACGGTGCTGGCTGGTAGAAGCAGGTGACATTGGAAGTGTTTGGGATGGCGTTCTGCTCCCCCAGCACCCTGAGCGCCAGGACCGTGATCATGTTGAGTGTCTGTCTCCTCTCATGTCCCATCAAACACACAGTGCTCTCATCTATCACACGCCGCAAAGTCATCAGATAATCATACTTGCTTGTCTCCTCATTGCCAACAAAATGGCATCGCAAGTAGTCCTGGATCTTACGCTGCTGCTCGCTGACATCAGGGAAGTCGATGAAGAAGCGGGAGCACATATAACGTTCTAAGGACTTGATCTCTGTCTCACTGGCCGGTTTGTAGTTCCTCACCAGCAGGTCGCTGTATTTTAGCAGGCCCCCTCCTCGGATCTCTTCTGGGCTATGGGTGGCAATGAGATGGCAGCGAAGGTGGTCCATTGCCTGTTCAAAGTCCCCGAACATGCACTCTGCTTCAACAGTGATGGTGGCCTTCCCTCCTTCCCCAGCCCAGGAACCTGGTCCTGCTCTCTTTGGGTCTGTGTCTGCTGGCCCTGAGTTCTGGTCTGCAAGGCTCTGCTGCACAGCAATTTTTGCTGTGAATGAATGACTTGGAGGTTTGGAGTCAGAGGAATTTTTTGAGTGTTTTGGCTTAACAGTTGGTTGTACAGTTTCTGCTGAGCTGTTCCGATCCTGAAATGTGATGGCTGGAGGGTATGTGGGACTGGTGCACGTTTCTGTGTCCTTGGAGAGCTTGGACGCTGAGCCTGTATTCTCCAGTAATGGAGGGTTTGGTTGGATGGTTTTTGGTATTTCTATGGGTTGAAATAGTTGTGATGTAAGATCTGACACATCTGTCAATAAAGACCATTTCTCAGGAGGAGGTGACTTGGTGATTACTTTCCGTGACATTTTTCTCTGTAATTTAGGTGAGGGGCAATATTCTGGTACAATGGCCTGTGATGTGCTGCAGGTTTTCTTAGCTGGAGGGGGAAATGAGAATTGAAGATGTGAATCTGGCAGTGTAGAAGTCTTGTCAGCCCTGTTGATCAATGAGTCTGCCTTAAACTGAGTCATCTCTTCACACTGAAAGACTTCCTGTGGTGCCGACTTCTCCGTATACATTACGGAAGGTAGTTTTACAACTTTTGAATCAGATAGCTCTTCTTTAGCATTTTGTACACTCAAACATACATTTGTTCCCAGGGGATCTATGACTTCTGTAAATAGGGCTTGTGGGAGTGAATCCGAAGCACAGTCTGTTTTTTTTAGTTGTCTTTTCTCCTCCACGCTTCCTCCACAAAGCTCAAACTCAATGTCTTTCTCTGAGTGAAGATCTTCTTTGTCACCCACTTCCTCCTCATCCTGCAGAGATGCTAAAGGTAAGCCAGCACTTTCTGTTTCCGCTCGCTGTGCCTCATGCTTTCTAATTACATGCTCAGCCACCGGGTCCATGAGGGTTTCCTTAGACACAGTGACCTCTTCATTCTGGAATGGACTTTCAGAGCTGCTAGCCATTGGAGAGCCTTTTTTTTGGTCCACTCCTAGATCCTGAGAGTTGGCAGATTGTTGTATTTCTATTTTCTCTTTACTGATATCCAGATTTGATAAATTCTCGTTGTGTAATAATAACTTGTGTCCTTGTTTCTTTTCAGTCTCCCAGTACGATTCTAGCATGCGGTCTAGGATTATCTGGAAGGAGTCCACACTGAACTCAAACTGTCTTCGCAAGGAACTTACAAACCTGAGCCCCACAGTCTTGGCTTTGTTGTTTGACAAAGAGATAAGGCTCCATCTGTCATGCTCATTGCAGACTTTGACCATCTTTTGTACATAGGCCTCCTTCATCATGAGGCAGGTAATCTTCCTTCTGTTGACTCCACAAGGAAGAAGGTCTCGCAGGCTCCCCAGGACAACCTCCTTTATCACCTGGAAATCTTCTTGCCTGGGCAACTCAACCCCAAAGATGATGTCTAGGTCTCTGTAGCCCAAGCCATTATCCTTAACCATCACATGACTAGCAGTGGAACCATTAAGGCGGATGTCCTTGACCCGGATGTCTCTCTCAACCAGCCGGTCCTTCACCACACGGATTATGTCTTTTGCTCTCACCTCCAATGTGGGAAAGTTTCCTCTCCCGTGGATGGGGATAACCTCAGTCAGGACCTTGTCCAGAGCCTGGACTTGTTCGAGAGTCAAGTTGTGGAACCTTTTATCCATTTGAAGCTCCATGATCTTACCTGTAAAACAGGATATCTTAATTCTTTACCACAGCATGGCTCATGGGTGAAGTGATATGCTAAGTTAACTTAAACAGCAGATAGTAATGAGATTCCTACGGAGGTACAATAAGTTGGAAAACATAATGGTATAAGTATTAAAGAGAAAATAATCCATACATAAACTTATCGTTCACTGTCTACTTTTCTCTCTGAATGACTGTCTATCATAACCTGAGAATCCTTTGTTATCTGAGCAACCTCACTGATCTTGAGAGGAACTGTCATTGATCACTTAAATCTAAACTTCTCTACCTAAATGTTTGAAATTTGAGAACTGAAGAAACTGAATGTGATGACTTCAAAGCATGACTGTAAAGAGCAAAATACCATTTTGTTATAGTCAAACTAGCAGTAAAACGGCAACTGTGTGGGTACAAAAGCAGTGATATTCATCTATGTGCCACAGAGTGATGTGTATTCATGTTTTCAGCCATGTGTATGCAGCTGATTTCACTAATTAGCACACCTTCAACCAAACTAAATAGTGGTTGAAAATGGCTGAATGCCACTGTGATATAGACTTATATATCTGTCTATATGATTAGATAGATAGATAGATAGATAGATAGATAGATAGATAGATAGATAGATAGATAGATAGATAGATAGATAGATAGATAGATAGATAGATAGATAGATAGATAGATAGATAGATAGATAGATAGATAGATAGATAGATAGATAGATAGATAGATAGATAGAAATACAATTCTGTTTTACATTGCATGACAATATAGCTAAATATTTGAATGATCCCATTTCACAACAACCAATATGCTAGCATTTTGAAACAGAAAATGTGTACAAGCAGTACCTCTGATTGGCAGTAGCCATAATGATGCACACTGGGAGACATTACCTCTTTTTCCTGAATATTTTATTTTTTCCTACTCCGGCCGCCAGCCATGGACCACTATCCAAAACTTTTAATATAGATCATTCTTCTAATTATTTGTAATTGTTATTGATATTTCCATCTACCATCAATTTGAAAAAGCTAAGTATAAACGTTGGAATAATGATGCACCAGTTGGTTGTTGGTGAGTGCTAACAAATATAATTGAATCAATAGTTATTAAATGAGTATTATATTAGTGTGGATATGTGTTCATTATAACTCAAACTCAACCAAAACTTATAAAGATGGATGTCGATGTTTTTCTTTTTTTATAAAATACCTTTAACTTGCAGGAAAATGAGTTTTGAAAACTGAAATTTTTCTGGTGAAGGATCCCCCACCCCATCCAAACAACATCCAACAATGACCTTTGTTTTGAGGCTATGTAAAATGGCATAAATCACATTTGCTGATGCTTTGTTTGGCCTCTGGCATCCTAAAAAAACGTGTTTCTCACGTAAATTATTGAGGTATCTCATCAATTACACAACCAGAAAGCTGTTATCACATACAGATAAGCAATCAATTAGTTAGGTCTAAATCAAAGTTGACTGTGGGGATCCACAAAATTTGCACTTGTCACTAATCACGTCTCGTCCACCTAAGGTAAAACTGTGGCTATTTTGTTCAATGAAATCTATTGGGAATTTATTTGCATTAGAAACATTATTGGTCACGTCGACTTTGTTTTACTGAGTGGGGGAAAACCTACAAGTATAACAGTGTATGGAATGTATGGGCAGTGTATGACATTGTATGGGATGTATGGACAGTGTAGCCTTTGGGATGTATGGACAGCGTACGGGATGTATGGACAGTGTAGCCAATGGGATGTATTGGCAGTGTATGGGATGTATGGGCAGTGTATGACAGTGTATAGGATGTTGTATCAGAGAGGGGGCCTCAATAGCACCTACTAGTGGATCGTAGACGCTACAACAGCTCCGTCCTGCAGCAGGACCACTTTGGCTGCCAGTTGGCTTCTTTATAGATAAGACTATATGAGTCATACAGTCACTGAACGAGGCAACAGTCGTTGGGTCTCCAATTTTTTTTTTCTGAGTATGAATACGACTCAGAATGCTTTACTGTAAGACAATGTTTTGTATTCACATTTCTTGAATGTTCAAAGCAATTAGGACTTGTCAATTAATTCAGCAAAATTATTGAATCCTCTTTTATTTACATATGTAATATAGTCGTGATCTGAAAACATGAGGAATATACGGGCAATTTCAAAGACGATTTTAAAATTAAAAAAACATTCAGAGATACATATTTTATTCTATTGTGTAACAGCCCAATAGTTTTGTCGATGTCCAACCCCGCTGAACTCAGTTCATCGTGTCACATTTTCGGCTGTTATCTGTCCACTGAGTGTGGGCAGTATTGTCTATCGTTAATCAGATTACATCTTCAACCAGTAGTTCCAAGGCATACATTGTGCCACAGATTTAAGTTCCCACCCTGAGCAAACCAGTCGTTGGGCTCACAGGTTCGGGCATTTTCCAGAAATTAACGAGCAACTCAATAACCTATAGGCTGCACAAGGCGGCTTGCCAAAGGCCATTAAGCAAAAGCCGCTCAGTTTTAATAACTCACCTGTGTTGTTGCCAATTGATTTGAGTCAGAGTAGCCTGCCGGGATCAAAACAATACGATATCCAACAGGTTTTCTTTTTTCTTTTTTTCTTTTCCTTTTCAATCTCTGATTCCGACCCCAGAGTGAGGAAGGTTGGCTCTTAACGCGACCGCCGTCCGACACAGTGATGCTGAAGTTGTTGGTTACCACGCACTGTCTCCTCTCAGCAGAGCAGCATCGTTTCCATGGCGATCGGGCGTCACGATTTCGCGGTAAATCACGACGCGTGGATCTGCCTAACTAAGAAGTGGCAACTAGTCAACTTTACGCCCGGCGAGGTGCCGTACGACCTTTCCTTCCCTCCTAGTTCTCAAACTTTGTCTTTTATTGATAATCTGATAGAGCGGCGGATAGACCGGGCATCTCTGTCTAGGTTACTTGCATGCCAGTTAATCTACTGCACTGCTGAGCTGTTGCGGGGTGAATATCATATCAGACGGTGTGAGTCATCCTCTCTCCCTGCCGTGATCCGGAGCGTAAATCTAATCATCAATCAAACCCCGCTCACCTCCCACTCCAATGCCAATACAAAAACCCCACTCGTAATTGCCTAAGCGCAGTCCATGAAAGATTTATCACACAGAAATGTTTCAGGTTAATACAAACAATAAAACGTGTATATTAATGATTATTTTCTGTTTTTGTTTTTTTATCACATTATGCTAGGGCGATTCAAGCTCTCCCGTGACGTCGGTGGAATGCCCGACCCACGTGATGATGGCGTAATCCATATTTTGGCAGAGTACCCGGAAGTGCAGAAGGAGCTGAATGCGAAAAGCTAAGTTTAAGGGCTAAGTTTTGCTTTGTTCGTCGCCCTCTTTAGCACTTCACGTACAAGGAAAGATTGGGATAATCTAATCGTGGTAAACTCGACGAGTTTATTGATATGTCGAATATGGAGAGTATCCTTTTACAGCCCACCGAGAGTGGCGGCGCAGCCGTCAAAGGTAGCGTAGTGTAGTGTTTACACAGATGCACTTAAATATGTATATGTTGTAAAAAGAACAAGAAAATCGGATATGGTAAGACTTGTAGTTGTTTTGTTTTTTTTAAAGAAATTCAAAACCTATCAGCTTGTGAAATTATTTGACTTCTTACTATAATGACCACTGTTGTTGCATATCTGTCCAAATTAGATACAAACATGGCTGTGACTTATGGCTGTCCATTCGATGTGTTAGCTAGGATTCTCCATACGTTTTAAGTAAACCGTAATGTTAAAGTAAAGGTGTCATTCGCCTTCAAAATAATGAGAGGACTACACATATTGCGTAATAGGTTTATGTGCATTAAACCGGTTTTTTAGGTAGTCTATTGAGGTAGTCTCTTTTGTAAGGCATTCGGGTGAATAACATTGTCAGTCCCACATAGTTAGAAAGCAAACAGCACGATAGATAAAAAAATAGCTTTGCAAAGTCAAGGTTTCATTGACAGTCTACTAAAGTCTACTAAAATCACTAAAAACAAGAGACTATCACACCAGAATCGCGGTATCACATAAAATGCGTGCAACTAATACTAACAGTTACTAAAAGATCCTTTATAGGAAATATTCTGTCAACAGAGGTCAGAGGTCACAGACCTTTAGATTAGATAGAAACAAATCAAACTCGTTCTCTTAAAGATGTGGTTTATTGATGCCTGTGATTTTCATTGTTGTCATCACCTTTTTTCTACCTGTTTCTTCCTTCTCAGCTTTAAGTTACATTCCTTGCCTTTTTGTAAAAATGCTCGGTGATATTGGCTTGTATAGTTGAATTATTTTCTCACCAGCAGAATGTAAGAAAGTGGTTCATCCATCAGCTAATCTGATCTTGACTAATATTTGAAGCACTGAAGCTTCATCTACTGACAGAGAAATGGAGTATTTGAAATCTATGTATTTTGCAAAAAGGCTTGAATGACAAAATGAAATTAAAGGATTTGCGGGCTGTTTTCTTTCCTCTCAGAGAAAAATTCTTTCAAATTCCCATTCCTAATGCAGTCCTTTGACAAGGAGGGCTCAGTGTCCGTAGAATTCAAATTCTGGGGGAAAAAAACAACTCGTCATCTCAATGCTGTGAAATTGCAAAGTTGCAAGGTGCTTATTTCTGAACTTGGTTAGCCTTTAACCTACTGTCACAGAGCATCTCTTCAATCTAAAGTTTGCTGCCAAAGAACTTCATAGAAATTCCAAGAAATGCGACAAAGAAGAGAAAGCAGAGAAGACTAAAGTTAAGAAAGTAAGCCATCGGCTACTCCTTTTCCTCAAAGTCTCACTTAATCAATTTTTATCGACCAGCATTCATATATGCAACATAACATTCAGTTAAACAGGTGCTGTCGATATTTCCTGAATTTAGGCAATCCAAAAAGGTAATATGGAAGTGGCCAGGATCCATGCAGAAAATGCTATCAGACAGAAGAACCAATCAGTCAACTTCCTGCGGATGAGTGCTCGGGTGGATGCAGTGGCAGCAAGAGTCCAAACTGCAGTCACAATGAACAAGGTAAGAGCTATTTTGTTTTGTGGGTTTGGTCTTATTGTATTATTAACAGAAGTTTTCATTTAAGTAATTGTTAATAATTACTGCTAACCACTGGGCAGCACAGTGGCCCAGTGGTTAACACTGTTGCCTCACAGAAAGAAGGTCCTGGGTTCGAACCCCAGCCTGTCCCAGGTCCTTTCTGTGTGGAGTTTGCATATTCTCCCCGTGTCTGCATGGGTTTCCTTCTACCATCAAAAATACATGCATGTTAGGGTTAATATTGCTGCCTGTGCCCCTGACCAAGGCAATGGAAAGAAGAACTGGAGTTGGTCCCCAGGCGCTGCAGCTGCCCACTGCTGCTATACAATAGTATGGGTTAAATGCAGAGAACAAATGTTGTTGTAACCTGTACAATGACAAAATAAAGTGGCTTTCTTTCTTTCCTTTAATTTCTCAGGTTACAAAATCTATGGCTGGAGTGGTGAAAGGCATGGATGCCACACTCAAGGGCATGAATCTGGAGAAGGTAGAGTGTTGCAGACAAAACAGCCACATTACCTCAATAAGATTATACCCGTTTGTATTTAACAAAACCAAGACCTAATTTTTGTATGACAAATTGCTTGGTGTTATGAAAACTAAAATGTTTCATTTTATTATAACCTAGATTTCAGCGCTCATGGACAAGTTTGAGCATCAGTTTGAGACACTAGATGTTCAGACAGCCCAAATGGAGGATACCATGAGTAGCACAACAACACTGACAACACCACAGGTACATGTAACTCTGCCTGGATTTTCTGTTGTATCTTCATCAAGAAAAACATGTTCATTGTGAATTTACTGTGTTTCAGAACCAAGTGGAGTCCCTAATGCATGAAATGGCCGATGAAGCAGGGTAAAATGTTTATTTTGTTGCCCTTTGTTGTTTATTCAGAAATGACAAGTGTTTGAAATATCATTGTTTTTCCTTTTACAACCTCTGCTTCTGTCACCATTACACATTTTCACATCATTAGACGGTTTTTATTTAACTATAAAGTCTGGTGCACTGAATTGGATTAAGCAGGTATAGATAATGGATGGATGGACAGTTAATTGTGTGTGTGTGTGTGTGTCTCTGTGTGTGTCTGTGTGTGTGCGTGCATGCATCATGTTTAGGTTGGACCTGAACATGGAGCTCCCCCAGGGACAGACAGGATCTGTGGGCACCAGCGTTGCTTCAGCAGAGCAGGTATGCATATGTGTATACATATATGTGCATGTAGTACAGACAAGCTCATCGAAATGTCTCCACATAAACCCAACAACTGTTATGAATCTGGGGAATCAGATTTATGGGAGCAAATAAAACTGAGGCTTTATCGGCTATAATACAGAGTGTCACACAGTGACAGTAAGTAGGATTATAGAACAGTAATTAGGAGTTAAGAGCTATTGTGTAGATAGGCCATATCTCTGCCAAAGGAAGAAAAAGTGTATATTTTTTTAAATGAGAAGTTTACATAGCTTATTTTGAAATTGGCATAACATAATCAAAAATAACCACTCATCTCAGAATAACTGTCATTTTCTCCCTTCATCGCCAATACCTGCTATCGCAACCTGTCCCAAGGATGAACTGTCTCAAAGGCTGGCCAAACTCAGAGACCAAATGTAAAGGAAGACTGGTCAGTTGGAACCAGAAAGCAGAGCTCCACAATACCTGTCCTCCAACTGAAATGAAAATTATACTCCAACATATATTATTTCTGTAATAACTTTATTCCTCTTTTGCATCTCATACTTGTCTCTACAGGATATACAGTGTGATTTGTGTGAGTTTCCACTGGTTTCTTGTTTCTTGTTCTTATTTCGTCATGATTATTTATGTCTGGGGACAAACAATTTATACTAAAACACTCACTTGTTTGTTAATGTGTGTATTTCTGAAATGTATTTATTTACTAATGAGGGGTATTTGTTCTACTGTATTAGTAAATATTTATAGTTCAGAAGAGTATACATAAAAACTTGAAATGTGGAATTTATTCCCATATATTTCTGACCTGATTTTTTTACCCACCTGATTTCATATACATGGGTGTATATCACATCATGTTGAAAATATATATGTAATTAGTTTATTTCTTGTTCCTAAGTGGATGATTGCACCCAACATATGCAAATTTTCTACTTGATCATTATTAAAGAGACCATGGTTCATGTTTGCTTGATCATGGTTTAAGAGACCCTCCTTTACAGACAAATTGACATCTGCTGTTGCATTGTATTGTGCCTGTTTGTTTTTTTGTTTTTTGGGTTTTTTTTTTTACATTTATTATTTTGAGAAAAATTGTGAATTAGTTTATGTCTTTGGCTGGCCATCTGTCACTAATTCTTTTGGGAAGGGGTTAGCTCAAAATTACATAAGCTGACAATAAAATTTTATAATACTTTTATCCTTTTGCCTTTGATTTTCTGCACATTCTGTAAGTCTGCATTGCATCTGGATAGTTTGACCAAATGTTTCAATCACCAAAAGTGTCAGTCCCAAATCCATTTAGTCACTTAATACGGTTCTACAACTTTTAGGCATCCAGGCACGGAAAAGGAAGGAGAAATACTGTAATCACAGTTCATATATAGGATTAACGTTAACTTCGGGTTTGTGTAATCGCCTGTAGGGGACGGTAGCCGCCCATGTACTATTGTCAGCGGAAGCAGCAGCAGCGCGTGACTCAGAAGGAACAAAAAAAGGGAAAACGAGGCGGGAAAAGGGGGCGTTCCCACCTCGGGCTCCTCAAAATCCGAGGCGCTGACTTTAGTCACGTGACAAAACGGAACTCGTAAACAGGAAGCAGCTGATACGGACTTCACCAAGACTCAAGTAATGTACGACAAGTTTTACTTGAAATAACCCATGTTGTCATATCGATTTAAATATACATAGATAACTGTTCCACCCTGCCCTGGTAAAAGTGGGAACGTAGTTCGTTTCTGTTTAGCAAGCCACCTAGCACGGCTAAGCTATTAACACCTCATTTGGCCTGCCTGCCGTTGCCAAGCTAGCTTTAGCTTAGCTCCTCAATTGGGAGCGAAGGTATGAAGTGACGATTGTTAAATCAAGATCAGTCTTGTGGTTTGCTTCGTTTAGCTAAACTCAAGGTAAAACCAGCCCGTTTCATTTCTGCTTATTTCGAGTGTCATTCTGTCGGCTGGTTAAACATTAACATTTTCTTGGCAGCCCACTCAAAGCAATCGACTGCATTCCTTGAAACTGACACTGAAGTGATAATTGGTTTTTTTTTTCTCGCAGCTGCCTTAGATAGCAAGTAGCGGAGGAAGAGAGGAGCCATACAAGACGCTGGGGAAAAGTCGACTTCTGTTCTACGATTCAAAGGAATATACAGCAACGCGTTTACCGTCGGGGATGTCAAGCACAGCAATGAAGAAGAAGGTAACGCTAAGTATCTGCTGTGTGCAATATTGCATGATTCAAGAGTGATAGCTCAGAACGTTGAATGTTACATTTATGATATTGCATTTTGTCTCCAAGGTATTGTTGATGGGCAAAAGTGGATCTGGAAAGACCAGTATGAGATCAATCATATTTGCCAATTACATAGCTCGGGACACACGTCGTCTTGGAGCCACAAGTAAGTATGCGTCCATGGAAAAAAGTGGTCACTCAAGCTGTAATTCGCGATCCCTCCATTATTTTTAAATACAATAAATAAATATGATATCTTGTCTTCTATAAATCTAGTTGACGTGGAGCACTCCCATGTGCGATTTCTTGGGAATCTGGTTCTGAACCTGTGGGACTGTGGCGGGTAAACTAGAACATTTACTAATTGCCATTTTGAACGATTATTGAAGAGCTTTTTGTAAATCTGGCTATATAATTACTGTAGTTTACCTGGTTACTTTTTATACCCACCAGGCAGGACACGTTCATGGAGAACTACTTCACCAGCCAGAGGGACAATATTTTCAGAAATGTTGAGGTGCTAATTTATGTATTTGATGTTGAAAGCCGTGAGCTGGAGAAAGACATGCATTACTACCAGTCTTGTCTGGAAGCTATCCTGCAGAACTCCCCTGATGCAAAAGTCTTCTGCCTTGTGCACAAAATGGACCTGGTGCAGGAAGACCAAAGAGATTTGGTAAGCTTTGTTTGATAGTTTGTAAAATCCAGTTCTCTTTCCATCTCAAATTCACTGCATATGAATGAAGGTGCTTGCTTTTGCTTTCTCACACACTCGCACATATTGTCACCTGGCTGCTGATGGTGTCTGCTATTGCAAATTTCAACTTTTTGGTAGGAGACCTAAAACTGATTGCTGTGTAAAGATAGTCATTTTGATTATAATTAATTGCTTATCAAAATTATAGTTGACATTGTTGTAACGTGTTTTTTTTGTGTTTTTTTTAAAAAAAAAATTTTATAGTGTGGAATGGTTTAATCAGTACTTTCATGTATACCTTGCTATGGTACAGTCCAATACAGCTATCCATCCAGTAGGGGACTTAGTACGTACATTGTTCTTTTGTTGTAATCACATAATTTTAGTTCTTAATTGCATTTATAAATGTTAAATTGATGTCAGTAAAGACAGATATTTTTGTGACTTTTCTTAGTCTTAGAAGCTATGAAATTCAAATGGTAAAATCAACTAAATGTTATAAATGTGTTGGTTTGAAATTAATTTAGAAGTTTTGTATTTTTCATGTTACTGTTAACACATTGGTTGCTGTGCAGAGCTGTCCGCCAGTCTTTCTTGCCAACAATTTGATACCAGGAAAATTTACCTGGATTATCAATCCTTTCTGAAAATCATGTGTTTGAATCATTAAACTGGAGAAAAACATGACTGAGAATTGGCCTCAGCTACACAACTCTCAGCAAACCTGTCTTAATCAAATCTACTGCAGTTTTCAGTTGTTTTCCCACATGCAATTAGCATTAAACTTAAACGGTCTCTAAACTCTGAGTTTTAACTATTCCTAACATTTTTTCCCTCCACATATAGAGGATTTTGCTAATATATGTTTTTTTTAAATTATCGCTATTGAAGGGAATGTTATTGAATTTATATGAATGTTATTGAATTTATATGAATGTATATGCCTAACCAAGGGTGGTGTATCAAATGTTTTGTTTTTCCCTAACATATCCCATTTTAGCCATAAGTTTTGGGGCAAGCACTATCGTTTGAGTTCATAACATGTTAGCCATCAATGTAGTTCTTGTTACCTGTGGAGATGTTCCTTATCTGGTTTCATTTGTCATTCTGAAAGTCACTGTTCTGTGAAAGAGTCAAATTGAAGTGGATGATTGAGTTGTAATTGGCTTACGAATTTACAGATTTTTAAAGAACGTGAAGAAGACCTAAGGAGACTGTCAAGACCATTGGCTTGCACATGCTTCAGGACATCAATCTGGGATGAAACACTGTATAAGGTTGTAAACTTAGCCGACCATATGTTGAAATGTATGCTAATGATGCTGAAACTGTAGCTAATCATTGTTTTCTGTCTTCTTAGGCATGGTCTAGCATAGTATATCAGCTGATCCCAAATGTGCAGCAGCTGGAGACAAATTTGAGAAATTTTGCACAAATCATAGAGGCAGATGAAGTACTTCTGTTTGAGAGAGCCACTTTTCTGGTAAGAGAAACCCATTTTACTAACTTGTGTACTAAAAGGTTGGAGCACTGGAGTAACTTTAATTTTGTGTGGCACACATGTTGCAGGTGATCTCCCATTATCAATGCAAAGAGCAGCGGGATGCTCACCGTTTTGAGAAGATCAGCAACATTATCAAACAATTCAAACTCAGTTGCAGGTAATTTCACTTTCCTTCAAAAAAGCCCTTTTCTGCTGCTTTGCTGATCTATTTCTCTGCCACTTCTTACTTTGTCTCCTTTCTTTGCAGTAAACTTGCAGCCTCCTTCCAGAGTATGGAAGTTAGAAACTCCAACTTTGCAGCCTTCATTGATGTCTTCACATCAAACACATATGTTATGGTCATCATGTCGGACCCTTCAATACGTAAGTTGTGTAGCCAGCAACTCCTTGTAGAGAACCTATTTATAAAAGCGAGCATTGAGCATATATACAAAACCCATTGTAATACATGTTTTCATCTTATAGCGTCTGCAGCCACCCTCATCAATATCCGCAATGCTAGGAAACACTTTGAGAAGTTGGAGCGTGTGGATGGACCCAAGCACAGTCTGCATATGAGAATGCGCTAGCCAGTGCATTTGCCTCTTGTCATTATGCTCAACCAATCAGTCCACAGACTCCAAACTGTAGGTCGTGGTCCAGCCCTAATGCATATGCATATGAACAGCCCCTCGACATGTTTCTTATATCTTTACACTCAATCACAGAAATTATTGACTTATTTGAAAATCACATATTCTTCTGTCTTATTTCTACGGTGATCACATCTGTCATTGGCCGTGATGTTATTCTCTTGAAATCGTCGTTCCTAACTTTACACATTAAAGGAAAAAGTGTTTCTGTTTAGCATTAAGGGGCCTCCTATGCTGTCTTACCCTGTTAGAGATAGTTCACTCTATCAGTGAATTCCTGTGACATGGGGACAATATCTCCAAATCAAAAGGGCAATACCTATAACTTGATCTACAAATGCAGATTTTATGCCATATGTTGCTTTTAAAATATGCAAAATATAGTTATATTTGGAAATGGATGAAAAAAGGCTCATTATTGACAGCAATACATGACCTCGCAAATTCACATCTATGGCATCTATGGGCAATTTCAGTGTAGCCCAACAGTTTCTGTATATCGTGAAATAATCCACATCTTAGTCAACTACATCTGAACAGGGTTTAAGCCTCCTGTCACATTAAGTTTGCACAAGATTCTTGATTCCTAATTAACTTGGCATGTTTCATAAGGCCATGAGAAAAGCCACCTGTGCTCTTAGACCAGTTTAAACATGACAGCTGCTGGTAAGAATCAAATGCAACGCAATGGGGGGTAGGGCTGTATGAGAGACAAGATTGCTCAATGTGTGTTTTTTTACGTAAAATCTCTTGGGAGTCGTATGGGCAGACACTGGCACAACCTCAGCTCAGTAAACTCAGCATGACTTGTTACTAGGCCAAATATAACCTTAACGTTTTTTCCTGATACACAGAGATCTTAAATTTTCAATAAATTGACCATTGATCAAATCACTACTTAAAGCTCTTTGCCTTGGTTAGGCTTCTTCCCACCATCATTGGGGGAAGCTGGGTAAGGCCTTTGTTTCCCTGTCTTGAAATTCTTACATATTTATGCATATATTCAATAATTAATGTAGATTTGATAGTCAGTTTAGTGGTGTACCTCCACCCATGTCGCTGTAATTTTTTTAACAAGTTAAAGCAATTTTTTTGCTCAAAGAACCCCATTTTCATAATTTTTTTTTAGCCTCTCCAAGCGCATTGGTAATTGGAGCCGTGTTCACACTTTTTGGAACTTAAAACCACCCATTAGTGCTCCACAGCATATGTACTCATTTATCCTGCTTAATGGTAGTATAGCCAGGATCACTGTATTTACACTGTTCTAATGGTGCTTTTAGACAGCTGATAAAGGTGAGTTGCACTTTGGAACAGAGAAGATGGATAACGGGTGGGGGGTCTGCAGTCCCGCCTTTTAGTGATTAATTTCTGATGAACAAGGTCAATAGATGTTCATTGAGTCAATTTGAGATCACTGAGCTGGTTGATGTAGTACAGGTTCTAAAATCTGACAGGGTAAATCTCATAGTAAGTGAAAACTTATTTCACAAGCACAACAGATTTTCAAAATTTGCAAGGGAAAATGTAAAAATACAATAACTGCAAAACAAAGCTAAAATTGCCTCTTGAGGGCTCGTATATCAGGACTGGAATGTCGTGGTTAAATGTGCTCCTAAAGGGAAGAAAGTAAACGGAAGAAAAAAACTTAAATGGAAAAACCTCTTTATGAAAACACTAAACAAGAGGGAAGTGTGATCTCTGGTAAGACCGTGTTCAGTTATCTGATTCACTTCTACTGTGAAACACAAAGATAATGGAAAGTAAACATGTGTATTTTTGTATGGGCGTGCAAATAGTATTTCTTTCCCGTAAGGGGCAGCTAGAGACCAGTTCTGGAGAACAATAAGTGATGCAGCCCTCCATTATTATAATAGGGTAAAGTAAGATTTGGTACTGATCAAAGATCTAAAAACGTTTCTGATATTCACTTTTTATTTTACTTACATTTCGGAGCAGACACTAGTTTCAATGTAGCTTAGTTTTTTTTCCCACCGAATTGTTTTCATTATATGTGATTCATGTCTACCTTTTAATTATTCCAGTGCACACGCAATTCAAAACACATTCTTCATACACTGACTTTGGCATGCATTGAACTCAAAGACTGAGCCTCAGTTTGTTATAAGGACAGTGATGTCTTCATGTCCTGTGCTGTGCAAAATGTATTTACTCTGAAAGCAATGTTAAAAAGTATTCAATTAAAACAAGTAAAATTACTGTCATTGGATAGGATTGCACACTCAAGCAGAGTTAAACTTGAGCCCAGATAGCGTGGTTGAAGATATTTAGGTATGGACCTAAAATGGCCTCACCGAATTAGTTAATAATTTAAACATTGTGTTCGCTTTCATCGTTTTCATGTGTTGACCTCTGCATTGACAACAAGCGTAGGCTCTGTCTCAACAGCCGCTTCTGTATCTGTGTCTATATCAGCATCTGGCAAGACACCACAGCACGAATGATTCAGCTGCCGCTCCAGGGTGGTGACACGCTGCTTCAGCCTTTGTTGAGTGGCTGTGAATTCACTGAGCAGACGCGCAAACCGAGTCTGCAGGGTGTCCAGAGAGGACTCTAACCTCTCCACCTTCTCCTCTGTGTCCTCTTTACCTAGCCCACCACTTTCTGCATTCTCGTCCAGGAGACCCTCCTTCATCAAGATCTCCCGGCCCCTCTCCTCAAGCACCTTCTTAGCATCTGGATACTCCGTAACTGCCTCCATCAAGTCATCCTTAGAGAGGCAGAAGAGATCGGAGTAACCAAGGCTACGGATGTTGGCTGTGCGACGATTCCCCATTTTGCTACCTTTTATATTCAGAATGCTGATTTCCCCGAAGCAGCTGCCGGCTGTGAGGAGGGCATATTGTGTAACCCCATCATCAGCCACCACAGCCAGCTTTCCCTCTTTAATGATGTACATTTCCTTTCCTATGTCACCTTTACGGCAGATATAGTCTCCTGGACTGTAGACCTGTGGGCGGAGTTTAAGCACCAACTCCACCAACAGTCCCGCCTCACAGTCTTGAAAGATGCGAACTTTTTTCAGGGTCTCCAGGTGTACATTGATGGCGATCTCGGCCCGTAGTTTGTTGGGCAAATTCTTGAGCACCTCCTGTTCATCCACTGCTTTCTTGTTAGTCCAGAGGTAATCAAACCACTTAATGACTCGGGCCTCCAGCTCTCTGCTGACTCTACGGAAGTGCATGTAGTGTTTTACGGCATCAATGCGGGCCTGAAACTCCGCACGTGTCGCATTCATGTTGGCAATCATTGAGCCCACGTTCCCCACAATAGTGGCAAAGATCAGCACCCCAACAAGGAAATCAAAGACCACAAACAGGTATTCCTCATCCCGCACCGGTGCAGGCATCTCTCCTATGGTGGTAAGAGTTAGGGTCGACCAGTACAGACAGTAGACGTAGCCACGGGTTAAGGAGCTGTACTCAGGATTGGAGATGTTTGGGTACACCCAGGTATCCGAGCCAAACCCCAAAGACTTTGAGATAGCAAAGTAGATGCAAGCATTCCAGTGAATGATGACCAGGATGTAGAGCACCAAATTGCAGATGCGAAAGATGTTGGGGTAGTTGGTGCGTGTCTCGGTGCGGTCAAAGAACTCAAACATGCGTGGGAAGCGTAGCAGACGGTTGAACCTGAGCTGTGGCATGTGTATGCCTGTGGTGATGTAAGCCAAATCTGTTGGGAGGATGGACACCACATCCAACTTGAATTGGAATGTACGGATATAGCTGTCTCTCAGTTTGGCATGATCTTTCACCAACAAACCTTGCTCCAGGAACCCTATAGGATAAAATAAAGGATATGTTCAGCTGTATTAAGTTACTTGTCAGCCCGCCTCACAAATGTACAGTAGGATGCCATTATGTTGTCAAACCCGAAGCGTAATGATTTAATAGGCTACCTGTGCGAAGTCTGACACAAGTGTCCATTATGTACACAAGGTCAGAAAGATAATCCAACACCAGCCAGCAGATGTAATTTCCCACCTGTAGCTTGTCAAAGCATGCCCTGTGAATGACGTTGAACAAAATATTTCACACTGATTAAGAAAGAACCTTTAACTGTATTTAACTTAGGCAACACATCCATTCACTTTACATAAAATAGACATTCTAGCTTCGAAGCTTTAAGGTCCAAATTGGTAAACATTGTTTATTACCTTGCCACAACAAGGATCCAGTTGTAGAGCACAGCTATGGCAATAACAAATAGCCAACGGTAGTACGCATCATCTGATGGGGACACCACGAACAGTTCCCATTTTCCCCTAAAAGTAATGAGTGGTTACTACTAAGTATACACTCACACATTTTTGTTATAAGTGGCTTATTTTATTTCAACATAGACAATTATCTCCTTGTGCTTCGTGTGACCCCCGTCAAGTTGGTACAGTATTTTTACACATTGCTGCTTAACAGAAAACGTTTCACAAATGGACTATCAGTATCAGATCTATTTCCCCGTTATGTAATATCTCATTAAGTACACGAGGATGGTTTTGACGAGAAGCCATACTTAAAGATCCCCTTGGCATTGTTGCCATTGGCATCCGGTTGTGTATTGCTGATGCGACTGGGGGCAATTCTCAGCTCAGGTCCACGAAAGCGCTCCAGGAAAGAGTCCGGCCGTTCATCAGCCTCTAGCAAGCTCCTGTGTGCCCATTCTCTCAGAGTCACCACCAGATTCACCAGTCTAACAGACCGAGAGAAAGCATACGAAGTTATTTTCACACACGCAAGCATTCTGTAAATGTTACACATCTTTTTTTAAATGTATCCCCCTTTTTCTCCCCAGTTGTATCCGGCCAATTACCCCACTTTGCCAAGCAGTTCCGGTTGCTGCTCCACCCTCTCTGCCGATCCAGGGAGGCCTGCAGACTACCATATACCTCCCCGATATATGTGAAGTCGCCAGCCGATTCTTTTCACCTGACAATGAGGAGTTTCGCCAGGGGGACGTAGCGCGTGGGAGGATCACGCTATTCCCCCCAGTTCCCTTCCCCTCCGAACGGGCGCCCAACCGACCAGAGGAGACGCTAGTGCAGTGACTAGGACACATACCCACATCCGGCTTCCCACCTCTAGACACAGCCAATTGTGTCTGGGACGCCCGACTAAGCCGGAGGTAACGGCGATTCAAACTAGCGATCCCCGTGTTGGTAGGCAACGGAATAGACCGCCACGCCACTCGGACGCGCCCATGTTACACATCTTTTGAACATGAACATCAGGTGTGAACGAGAGCCCGATGTCAGCAGGAGTCTGACATTTAGGGATTAAAAATCAAGGAACAATGTAAGTTTTCCTAATATATTGTAGCGAATTCGGGGGGCAACCACAGTAACTGCCGCAGCCGGGACACGAACCCGTATCTCCCGCACCGCGGGAGACTTTGCCAACCGTTCGACTAAAGGTTTCGACCCGTTAGCCAATGGCCAACGTGTCTACTTATCCATGCACGTTACACTACATCGGTGTCAGAAGTGAGATACGCGCGGACGCGCTTTCCCGAAGGGGGGGGGTAGTGTGACGTGCATGGATAAGTAGACACGTTGGCCGTTGGCTAAAGACGCGGCCCTTTTAGGCCCTTTTAACCGAGCGGTTGGCGATGTCTCCCTCGGTGCGGAAGATACGGGTTCGCGTCCCGGCTGCGGCAGTTTCTGTGGTTGCCCCCTGAATTCGCTACAATATGCAAGAACAAAGCCATTAGATTAACACACAGAGCATTCAAATCTTAAAGGACTACACAACACTTAACAGCTTATTTTCATCGAATACTGATGTACTTGGACATATCCAAGTCAGAAACATTGATCATGGTGGTTAACATTTTAGCGCAGCCTGTACGATCTATACGCAAAGCAGTGAATTTCAGCTAAGTGCTGCTTCTATGGTTATAACTGCGTTATTGCAACCATGGCTTGTCATAGGCATGGCTACGTGATGCGATACGAGTCACAACCCCCTGGCTACACCCTTCCACCTTCTACTATAGGTAAAAAATAAAATAAAATACGCTGTCACACACAGAGCGAGCGAGAGGGGACCATCCCAACATTTTCTTCAGATTCTGGCATTTTTATGAAATCTCGAATAGGTCCACGGTCTATCGAAACTGGGGTGTTTTGTTGACCTTTGAGCTATTAATGTGTTGTAGTTTGTCTCAAATGTATGAATTGTACTGATGTTGAACATAGAGATCTCTTAAAGTCGGCTGAAAATTGAAACACTGATACTCAAACAACACTTATTACTCTAATCATCACGTATTTTGTACTGGCTTTCTACTGACAAAAAAGTATCGAAGGTAGAATTCTTACTGTTTTTCTCTTTCCAGAAGAGTTCCCCGCAGTTCAGCTTCTCTCAGCCGATACCCCCATCCCACCCCCATAATATCATCAAACATCCTCATTTATATATAGCCTATGAAAGCAAATTATGAAACCCCGCCCACCCTTAACACCGACCCATGCTTGTACTTGTTTGTACTTATGAGCTGAACTTTGTACAAGTTCAGCTCATAAATATTAATAAGGATTAGACCACTCCCCCCACAGTTCTCGAGACAATGACAACATTTTTTGATAACGGTATAAAAGGCACATTATTAGCAATTTACAAATTAAAACAATTGCTGGGTGCTTTATTATGCTGGGTTCAAGGTTTTTAAACATGAAAAGTCAAATATGATAGCCGGTTTTGGTCTGACTTTAAGGATCTGGAAACAAAAGGAAATCTGCTAGCAGCTATCAATGACTGCTTGTCATGTATATGGCACAAAAGGTTTGCCTACACTCAAAAGAAAAAAAAAGCTATTCTATGTTTACAATTCAGTTTTTTTTCTCTTAAAATTAAATCAGCCAAACAATATGGAGGAATAATTGTTGACTGTTTGAGCTGTGGATAAACTATGCCATACTGTATTTTGCCTGAAAGTGAACCCAATAAAGTTATAAAATCTGATTTTTAAATTAAAGGGGTTTTCACGCTGCGTGCTTCTCTATCAGATAGCACAAGCTGATTTATGGTGAGCTTAAAGAACAATGTAAGCTGACCACCACTGCTTTGTCAAAACCTTACCTTGAGATCGCCCCCCTCCTTTGAGAGGAATTTCTTGAATTGTCCCCTTGAGGATCGAGGGCAGCGACTCGTTGGAGTTCAGACGATGTGTCATCACACACTGAGGGCACCCTGAGAGGAGGCAGGAGACGTTAGATACAGGCACGCAAAGTATTTCTTATAGACATGACTATGAAATTGCACTCACATTGTGCTAGAGATCTCAGGCGTACTTTTTAAAGCTAACGCAGTGGGGGGAAAGGGTAATTAAAGAGGCAAACAACTAAGGCCGATCCGAATACTTCGAAGCTTCCGGTCATTGCCGCGGTAATCGACGGCAAAATCAGTATTCGACCCCCCCAGAAGACGGTGAACGGCAGTTGGCAGTACGGCACGGGAAAAACAAACTGCGATGGAGCCGGCAGGACGGCAAAAAAAAAAAATAAAACAGTACAGGACGATTGGTTGCTATGGTGATGTTAAATTGTTTGCAGGAGAAAAATAAATTATATTGTACTAAACTGTTTTGTGTTTGTTTTATATAATTCAATAACACACAAACCACATATTTAATAATAATAAATTAAACTTATATAGCACTTTTCTAATTAACATTGTGTTTTACTTTTGTAGAAATAAAAAAACATCTACATTTTATTCTATTTTAACTTGTTGGCACAATTTGCCGGAGTCATCTGATTTTACCGTCCTGCTCTCATCCACAATGATGACCTTCGGTGTCTACGTGAACGCAGCATGCTGTCTCTCGTCTCTTCTACGCCCACTGCAACATCATGGGATGTGATTCACAGCTAATTTGGCAAGATGTCCAAAAAGTTAAGCCCCCCCCCCCCAGTAGCAAAGCCTTGAATATTTTCGAATACTTGCTGCTGAATATTCGAAGCCCCCCCCCCCCAAAAAAAGGTATTCGGTACAGCTCTACACACAACTAATCGCGCACAAAAATGAGTATAAATGAATGAATATAAATGCATAAATAGTGCTTGTGTGATATGGTTTGGAGGATTCACACTCAGGCTCTTTACGGCACACCTGCTAAGGATACTCTCCGCTCTCCCAATTTCCTCCTCTAATGTGGTCTTCACCGAGAGACCGTGGGGCGACAGGTCTCTCTCAGCTGCCTGGCACGTCATCTTCAGGTCTGGGATTGTTCAAAAATAGAGAATTATGTCACAACGCGCCCTTTAAAACCACCTAAAGCCTACAGTCATGAACCTGCAGTCATGACCTGCAAACATTTTTTTCATAATAGTTTGATTGCATGGGGCAAGACAGTGAGGAGCAGAAAATCTGGAGTCTCCAGGAATCATGGGGTCAGTTTAAGTGTAAGAAGACCGGTGAGTAGAAAGTATGTGTCTAAGTGCTTATGGGATGTTTGACAGGTTATAGTCAGGGGACAAGGGGCAACTGGGACCGCCTGCCATAGTCTCTCATCTGGCCAGGCACGGAGCAAGTGGTTACCACAGTGACTAGAGAAAGAGTGCCTGCTATGAGAGGAGCTACATGTGGCAGCAGAGTAATCCACAGAATGCCTCAATGTTCAGAGCGGAGTATTTCCTGAGTCCAAATTTTGATAAACCTGATGGGAGGTGTAAGCGTGCATGAGTAAGGATGATAAAATGGTGCAATGAGGTGGAGGTTCACCAACCGGTCCCTTTAAAACGTCCTGAATAAATTGTGAAACGCAAGTGCCATATCCAAAGTTGGAAACGTGAGACAGCAACATGAGAAGAAGTGAGGAATCTCTCAGAAATGCAGACAAATGGGGTGTTTAGATGACTGTTACTATTGTGTGACTAATTGGGAGATCATTAAGGAAAACACATACAGTCAGTCTCTAACACTGTACACTGTGAGCCAGTCAACCAAGCTCCCCCAGGAACGTCATCACTTAGGAAACCAGGGCACTGGCTAAGAGCTCAGCGTGTCATCTGTATATCTCATGACTGAGAGTTAGCTGCTAAGTAAAACAAACATGCTGCAAGGGTATCACCTCACCCCCCCCCCCCCCGCATATACACACAAAATAATTTAACAGAAAGGAGACAGACCAGGAGATTTTTTACCATATGTGTGACCTAAAATCAGTACAAAATGCAGCTTACATAAACTGAAATTAAGCTTTATCATTAATAAAGTAATTTATTAGTAGCAGTAGTGTAGTTATTATAGTAGATGTAGTAATATTGATGATAGCATTAATATTAGCGTATTATGTAGTATTAGTTTGCATAATTATACTCCAGCACAGTGACATTATAGTTACAAATGACATACTTGAGATTTTGATTTATTTAATATGTTGTGTTAAGTACATTTATGTTTTTTTAAACGATATCTTCCATATTTAATCCATCCTCAGAACTGCCATTCTGACTGGGTATTATGCATACTATTAACTTTTATTATTTAAACACTGCATCAATAATTAATGTGTTACGGGGACCCTTAAGCTATTCTTCAAAATATATTATTCTAATGTGATATATATTACTTCATAATATGTTATCATTATAGATATAACAGTAATTGCTTTACAGAAAACCTTAATAGATCAATTTGACTGTATCATTATATAACTTTCCATTAAGTGATATTGCAGCTTAAATATGCAGCAAAATACAAAGCTTTTAAGAATCACGACCACAACTGCTACCTTTACCGACGCTTTTAGCGTGTCTTATGAACTTTGAATGATGGGAAAACATGTAATTAAGTTAACTGTCGCTGACTAAGCAGAGAAGGATTCATGCAGAAGTGTGTTCCTACCTTGTTTTCCCCCGGCTACTCCAGTAAAATCCTTATAATCATCTTACAGAGAGATACCCAGAGCTCTTTCCAATCCATAGTCAGTGACAGATTAAAGAAATAAGAAGAGAACAAATCGGGTATATGGATTGTGTGCAGAGCAAATACTTCTCCAATTCCTGGTTAATAAAGACAAATTTTCTAAGTGCCACCTTCTGATATTTGCCGTCACCTCAGCAGCCTGAGTGCAGCTTGTCCACCTGTGTCAATAACTCTTCCCATGGACTGAGCACAGAAGGTGCCCACCTTTACATGGGAACAGGAGAGAAGGTGCAACGAGGGGCGGGGAAATCTTTCTAGAGTTGAAGTGCAGTTCTCAGGTATCCCACACCGGGCAAATCTCTTACAGTACCTGCCTTCTGCATGCCTGACGGGAATGGTAAAATAAACATGCTCAAAGCAAACAGACTGCTCAACAAGCCATGTTTAATGGATGACTATTCATCCTTATTTCATCCCATGTGTGGCGATTCTACTGTCGTGTAGGTTTAAACCCCTCAGCTGCATCCTTTTTCACAACTGCTCACATGCTAATGAGCCACAACAGTGTTGGAGAGCCCTGATGATGAAGGCCACCAGAGACAGATGTCTGCCTCCCATCTCTACCTCCTCACAAAGCTCTCTGGCAGAGCATGGCGCTCTTAGCTTTCGACGAGTGTCTTTTGACAAGAATGGAGAGCAAATGAAAAACCCATGGGCCTGAATCATGGCAGAGTTTTTTTTTACATCTGGTTAAGATTCAGGCCGATGAACAGTAAACCACAATCTGCCACCAGTATTCCCAAAACACCTACTCCTCCAGAATTTTTCCAGTTAATGGGCTGGATAGATATTTGTGTCTACTGTCAAGGGAGCATGAAGCATGAAGCATGAAGATAACAAACCTAAGTATGCGTTGGGACAAAATGTGGACAAAGCTCCAATGACTATAAAAAACTCTAAAAGGTTTAAACCAATCCAGAATCTGTATTGAGGTAGTATTGTTTCTCATCAGTGAGTTAAGGGAAAGACGCCACAATATGAATCCTGCTGTTTCATAAGCTATGATGGACTTAGGGTACTGCTCGATAACAAAAAAAAAACAAACAAAAAAACACAGAGTCACAAAATGACCCAGTGTCGAAATATCTAATTGAAATGTTACTGTACAATCAGAGGTGGCGATAAATTCTGATGTTAGCAACTATTACTAATTGTGATCTGCTTTGTTTGCTCTTTTTTAAAGTTTTACTTAACAAAACAATGAGAAGAGAAAACAAAGAGTATGAAAAATGACAATCTACATCTGATTATGTTATCATTAGCGCTATATAAAATGCAACTTGATTGATTGATTGATCATTAGTGAAAATATCACAACAAGTGGAGATTAAAGGGTTCAAGCCAATGTGGAGAGAAAATCAGAGTCTGGATGAAAATTATTATATTACTGATCAACTAGATCAGGAGATAGTGATTTATGGATTACCTCTCCCCTCTCTGGATAAAGTTTTTCTAATTAGTGAGTTGACTCATGCTAATCTGTCAGGGAGGCATAGGTAAAAAATAGTGGATTCATATGAAAGTGTGTGGGCCCTGTGATGGCCTGGCTGCCTGTCCAGGGTGTCTCCCCGCCTGCCGCCCAGTAACTGCTGGGATAGGCTCCAGCATCCCCGTGACCCTGAGAGCAGGATAAGCGGTTTGGATAATGGATGGATGATGGGTGATAAAGATATTCTGACATGTGAATGAATATGAGTACTATGAATACTCTGAAGGTGAAGGGTTGCCATGCTGGAAGATTGTGTTTGGATGCACAAAGAAACATGGACTCAGAGAGATGAACTATAAATGTCATCACTGTGGCTGCAGGAATGATTTAAGATTTTTGCAAAATGTCACCAACATTTACTGAATTTATGTACCCAGTGTTTTGATGATTAGACTATCATTAAATTTTGCATCAACCTTGAAATATGAATAAATGGCTTATCTGTCAAAATGGTGATATGCAAACAAATACGTTTTAGATTTGAACTCGTAGACCTAAATTTGCTGGACAGGTAGTATATTGCCCTGTGATGGACTGGGGGCCTGTCCAGGGTGTCTCCTCGCCTGCCGCCCAATGACTGCTGGGATAGGCTCCAGCATCCCATGACCCTAATTAAGATAAGCGGCTTGAATAATGGATGGATGGATGGATGGCTAGTATGTCAGTTAGGCTGTAGACCTGCTTGTGACATTGTTGTTTGAAGAAAAAAAGAATCAAATGGATGTATTGTGACATACCTATGATGTGGGGAAATTAATGTTTTGATTTGAACGTGTTTTCCCATATGTTTGCTACACTATATTCTCCTTGTATACAAAATATTTTGATGATAGGGACAGTGGTCATTGATTTATCTTGAATATTTTGGTGATAGGGACAGTGGTCATTGATTTATCTTGAATATTTTGGGGATAGGGACAGTGGTCATTGATTTATCTTGAATATTTTGGGGATAGGGACAGTGGTCATTGATTTATCTTGAAATTGTTTTCAATGTTTTTTTGTTTTTGTTTTTGTAAATGGGTTGAAAACAGTCAAAAAGGTTTTCAAAATGTCAAATCCAGTTTCATATGCTTTACATGGATGATCCAAAAGATTTTGCAGATTATAAGTGTCACATTTTTGCAGGAATTATTTGTCAGATCTGTAGGCAAATTTGGGATTTGTTGCGCTTGCTTAGTTTGGCTTTAAAATGCCTTTGCATAAATCTCTCGAGTGTATCGAACATGAATACCAAACTGTGGGGTGATTGCATTGGTGACAGGCATGGGTGCAAGTTCATGAATACTGGGATAGCATCCAGCACTTTACCTGTGCCCCCATCCATAGGGTTAGTGGGTGTGTCAGGAAGGGCATCCGGCGTAAAATTTTTGCCAAATAATTATGCGGATTGAATCGGTCGAGGCTCCATACGGGATTGGCCGAGGCCCGGCTTAACACCGTCGCTATTAGTGCTGTGCCCTCCCAGGGTGCTGATAGAAATTGTAAAATCCACTGTGGCGACCCCTGAGAAACAGGGAACAAACCAAAAGAAAAAGAAGAAGAAGGGCGACTGCACCAGTGGTCATTGAGGTATGACAATTTGTCTTTTGTCTACTGGACTGTGTCAGAGATAAAGCCTCTTAAGTGTGACATTTAATTTAAGTTCTACTACTTTGTTTAGTTATAGACCCCTGTTACCTACTATTGTGCCAGTTTAATGTCCATATCATGTACCCTCTAATGTAAAACTATCAAATATATGGGCAACAAAGAACAACAACCCTATACAAACTCAAAGGGCTGGAGTCATGAACTCTTTAAAGCATTTTCCTAGAGCTGACTTAAGCAACAATGGTAACCCTACAATCCATCTCGAGGTCTTCCCTCTCAAAATAAAGGGCTCCTGTGTGTACCCAACGTTAAAAAGAAGTCAGCTGGTGGCAGGGCCTTTTCCTATCGGGCCCCGTTCTTGTGGAATAACCTGACTGCTGCCGTCAGACAATCAGGGTCTGATGAGTCCTTTAAATCCAAACTTAAAACCTATCTTTTTGCCTTAGCCTACAATTAGTTGCCTTTAAGTTGAGTACTTCACAACCTGTACTGCATGGCGGGTCAGCTTCTGTCTCAAAGAATTTACCAACCACTGTTCTGCCGGCGAGATTATAGTGTATAGATTATTGACTATTGCAAACTGTTCTTGTCTCTCACATGTATTTTCTCTCTCTCTCTGAATGATGTCTTCCCCTTTTCTTCCGCATGTGTGAATGGTGTGATGTGAGTCTCCCTTGTGTGCACATGTAGTCTGTCCTCCTCCCAGGTTTTCATGGTGATGGTGGTCACCACCTGGACACTGCTTGGCATCCCCCTCATCCCATTTTCTTTTTATACTATATCTTATAAAGCCATATAATTTTGTTATCCTGTTTCAATGTTATATCCTCTCTCACTCTGATGTGTGATTAATGTTTTTTCTTGTCTCTTCTCACATGTATGTGAATGATGTGATGTGAATCCCCCTGTGTGCATGCGTAGTCTGTCCTGTCAGGTCTACATGATGATGCTGGTCACGTGGCTCAGGTCCTGGGCTTTTCTGGTGGCATCTGGACACTGCTTGGCATCCTCCTCATCATATTCTTCATATATCTTATAATTCCATTATAATTCTGTTATCCCCTTTCAATGTTGTATTCTGTAAATTCTGTAAACACAACATCCACTGCACATCTGTCCATCTTGGGGGAGAGATCCCTCCTCTGTTGCTCTCCCTGAGGTTTCTTTCTATTTTTCTCTGTTAAAGGTTTTTATTTTATTTTATTTTAGGGTGTTGTTCCTTAGCCGATGCGAGGGTCTAAGGACAGGATGTTGTATTGCTATAAAGCCCCCTGAGGCAAATTTGTGATTTGTAATAATGGGCTATACAAATAAAATTGACTTGACTTAAGTTCGTTAGCACACACATACACACAGTGATGGATGCAATGCACACTGGGCTTGGCTTTTTGATGACACCTTAGCTATGTTGTTCCATTGATGACAATGATTTAAAGAGAATGTTCTACAATAGTTATAGGAGAAAAAGTTGTGGTAGGAGAGAACATAGATTCCTAAAAAGAAAATATTTTAATGTTTTACAGTGTTAGGTCCTGTGATGGCCTGGCGGCCTGTCCAGGGTGTCTCTCCGCCTGCCGCCCAGTGACTGCTGGGATAGGCTCCAGCATCCCCGCAACCCTGAGAGCAGGATAAGCGGTTTGGATAATGGATGGATGGATAGTGCGGGACCCATTCGTGTGTAATCCCCCCTCTGACCACAATATTGGTTGCAATGGCAGCTTGGCGCTGTTCGTCCGGTTGCCGGTATATATATGGGGGGGGGGGGGCTGATGGAACGCTACATAACACCAAACCCCTGGAGAGGGGCTAAATAGAAGCAAGTGTGGCAACTGTGGACCAGTAGGAGACCTGCTTCCATACTGACTCATAACTTTGTTAAAAGAAACACTCGACGGTAGGGAAAGTGATCAACAAATATGGAGCTGTGGTGGACACGTATTGGGGACAGAATTCAACCCAGGAACTAAGGGTTAAGTCATGGTTGCCCTGGCAGGTTAACGCAGGGTTAAGTTATGGTTGTCCAGCCAGTTTTCTGGTTTTTCTTGCCACCTCCGCTCAGTCGAGCTGTGGGTTTTGTTTGTCTCGCTGATTTACCGTGGATTAAAGAAAGTTGCCTACACGGCTAAAGTGTGAACCTACGGTCTTCTCCGTTACTTCGGCTCTACACTGGTGACCCCGACGTCGGTTTTCGGATAAGTTTTCTGAAACCACACACATTATGGCTACGAACGCCGTTGCAATTAAACTGCCGGAGTTTTGGGAGTCTTCCGCGGCTACATGGTTCGCGCAGGCTGAGGCACAGTTCGCGCTCAGAGACATAACAGCAGACGAGACCAGGTACTACTACGTAGTGGCAGCGCTGGGGTGCGATACGGCTTCCAGGATAAGCGGTTTCATAACCAACCCACCGGCCGATGGTAAATACGCCGCACTTAAACATCTCCTCCTTGAAACTTTTGAACTGTCAGCAACGGAGAGAGCACGTCGCCTCTTCGCAATTCAGGGCTTGGGAGATGGCAAACCATCGGAGCTAATGAGCAGGATGTTAAACCTACTGGGTCAAGAAAAGCCATGTTTCCTGTTTATGGAGCTGTTTCTGCGCAACATGCCGCCCCACGTCCAGACTGCGCTCGCTAACTCCACCATCACTGATCCCCGTGAGCTGGCAAAGGAGGCTGACCGATTCTTCGTCGCTACACAACGTTCCTCCCATGCCGGGGTGCTGGCTCCTACCTTCACTGGCCCCCCGCCGACATCGCGGGCGTGGCCCGACGGTGGCGCCACAGCATCAGACCGCTACAAGCCCTCTGGACTCTGTATGTACCACGCTCGATTTGGTGCGAAAGCTAAACGGTGCCGTTCCCCCTGCAACTACAGGCCGACGGGAAACGAGAGGGCCAACACTCAGTAGTGGCCATGAGTGTTGGCGATACGAGCAGGCTACTCTTCATCCTCGACACCATCTCCGGTCGGCGATTTCTTTGTGACACGGGCGCACAGAGAAGCGTGCTCCCTGCTACTGACGTCGACATCATGGGCGGGGAGCGGGGCCCCCAGTTGGCGACGGCTGACGGCAGCCCTATCCACACCTACGGCGTGCGGTCTGTAGAACTGTGTTTTGGTGGACAACGTTTCACGTGGGAGTTCGTCAAGGCCAATGTAACGCTTCCCCTCCTCGGAGCTGATTTTTTGTGCGCTTACGGTTTGCTAGTGGACATTCAGAACAGCCGTCTGGTCGATGCCTTAACCTTCTCCTACTTCGCATGTACGCGGAGGGAAGCGGCCTATGCAGGTCTAGCCAACTCTCTCTCAGAGGCAGACAAGTTCACCCGCCTCCTCGCTGAGTTCCCTGACCTCACCCAGCCTACCTTCTCTGCACCCACCGCTAAGCATGGGGTGGAGCATCACATTGCTACGAAGGGGCCCCCGGTCTACGCCAGAGCCAGGCGTCTCGACCCCGCCAAACTCGCCATTGCCAAGTCTGAGTTCGAGCACCTGGAACGCATGGGGATCATCCGCCGCTCTGACAGCCCGTGGGCGTCCCCACTCCACATCGTCGCTAAGCCTGATGGAGGTTGGCGCCCATGCGGGGACTACCGCCGACTAAATGACGCCACCACGCCTGACCGCTATCCTGTCCTGCATATCCAGGACTTTTCTGCAAACCTGTCTGGCAAATGCGTCTTCTCAAAAGTCGACCTGGTCCGTGGTTATCATCAAGTTCCCGTGCACCCCTCAGACATCCCCAAGACAGCGGTGACAACCCCATTCGGCCTATTTGAATTCCTACGAATGCCATTTGGACTCAAAAACGCGGCCCAGTCCTTTCAGCGGCTGATGGATTCAGTGCTCCGTGGCCTTGATTTCATCTTCGTCTATTTGGACGACATACTCATCGCCAGCGCCTCCGAGGAAGAACACCTGTCCCATCTTCATGCCCTCTTCACACGCCTCAGCCAGCATGGGCTGATCGTCAACCCGGCGAAGTGCCGGTTCGGGCTGACAGCCATTGATTTCCTCGGGCACCGCATCACTGGGGACGGGGCAGTCCCCCTGCCCTCAAAGGTGGAAGCGGTGGCGGCCTTTCCGCGCCCCCAAACAGCTCGTGCGCTCAGGGAGTTCATCGGGATGGTGACATTCTACCACCGCTTCATTCCTCGAGCCGCCTTTATCATCCGGCCACTGTACGAGGCGCTGAAAGGCATGTCCCCCAACCAGGCGGTCGACTGGACAGCAGAGCGGGACCGTGCGTTCACCGAGACTAAAGCTGCGCTCTCCCAGGCTACCCTGCTAGCGCATCCTTCACCTACAGCGCCTATTTCCATAACCACGGATGCATCGGACTATGCTGTTGGTGCGGTTCACGAACAGTGGGTGGGGGGGGCTTGGCAGCCTTTGGCCTTTTTCAGTCGCCAGCTTACACCCCGAGAGCGCAAGTATAGTACTTTTGACAGGGAACTCCTCGGTCTCTGGCTCGCCGTCCGGCATTTCCGTTTCCTGCTAGAGGGCCGCGAGTTTACTGCGTATGTGGACCACAAGCCCCTCACGTTTGCCATGTCCAAGACGGCCGAGCCATGGTCCGCTCGCCAGCAGCGACAACTCTCCTACATTTCGGAATTCACTACCGACATCCAGCACGTCGCTGGTAAGTCTAACCAGGTAGCTGACTGCCTGTCTAGGGCAGTGATTGGAGCGGTCCACCTAGGCCTTGACTATGCACAGATGGCTGCGGACCAGGCCACGGACCCGAGCATCCTCCGTCTCCGGGCCTCCGACACGGGGCTCCGCCTGCAGGACGTTCCTTTCAGCGACACAGGTGTCACCCTCCTGTGTGACGTCTCCACAGGACAGCCCAGGCCCATCGTCCCGCACAGCTGGAGACGCCCCGTATTTGAAGCTGTGCACGGCCTCTCTCATCCAGGCGGTAAGCCATCCGTGCGCCTGACCTCTGCTAAGTTTGTGTGGGAGGGACTTAAGAGAGACGTGAAAGCGTGGGCCGACTCGTGTGTTGCCTGTCAGCGGGCTAAGATACACCGCCACATTAAGGCGCCCCTGGAACGCTTCGCAGTGCCGGAGAGACGATTTGACCATGTCCACGTCGACCTGGTTGGTCCCCTACCCCCCTCCCATGGGTTCACCTACCTCTTCACTGTGGTGGACAGGACTACGCGCTGGCCTGAAGCTGTTCCCCTGGCATCCACGACGTCTGCTGATGTGGCCCGGGCTTTTATTGGGTCGTGGGTCTCACGTTTCGGTACGCCTTCCGACCTTTCATCTGACCGTGGGCCACAGTTTACCTCAGAGCTATGGAATGCTGTGGGTGAGGCTCTGGGCGTCAAGCTTCATCGCACTACCGCCTACCACCCTCAGGCGAACGGCCTATGTGAGCGCTTCCACCGGTCCATGAAGGCTGCGCTTCGGGCTACTCTCAAGGACTGCAACTGGGTTGACAAGCTCCCATGGGTCATGCTGGGCCTGCGGACCGCCCCGAAGGAAGACCTACAAGCCTCCTCTGCGGAGCTGGTGTACGGCACGCCGCTGCGAGTCCCAGGCGATTTCATGCCCAATGCAACGCGTCCCTGGTCAGCTGTGGACCAACGAGCCTCCTTGCTGGACGGGGTCAGAGCTTTCACACCCGTCCCTACCGCCCAACACGGCGCTCCGGTGTCCCAGGTGCCCCCAGGTCTGCAGTCAGCGGACTACGTGTTCATCCGTCACGACGCACACCGCCCCCCTCTGCAACCCCCTTATGACGGCCCCTTCCGCGTCCTGGAACGGGGAACTAAGCACCTGGTGGTGGATTTTGGGGGCACGGCCGAGCATGTTTCAGTGGACCGAGTTAAACCCGCACACCTGGACTTGACGCAGCCGTTGGAGTTAGCCCAACCTCCTCGTCGCGGTCGTCCCCCGGCTCCGCCTCCTCCCCCCGTGGAGGCCCGAGCTGCCTCTTCTGCTCCTCAGGCCGACCTCCACAGGCCCGCGTCAATGCCTCCCACAGACACTCCGGCCCCTGTTATCCGGAGCCGCCGCGAACGGCCTATCGTCCACCCGCGCCTGCCTGACTTCGATTACTAGGGCGAATTCTGGGGGGGCTCATGTGGTGGACACGTATTGGGGACAGAATTCAACCCAGGAACTAAGGGTTAAGTCATGGTTGCCCTGGCAGGTTAACGCAGGGTTAAGTTATGGTTGTCCAGCCAGTTTTCTGGTTTTTCTTGCCACCTCCGCTCAGTCGAGCTGTGGGTTTTGTTTGTCTCGCTGATTTACCGTGGATTAAAGAAAGTTGCCTACACGGCTAAAGTGTGAACCTACGGTCTTCTCCGTTACTTCGGCTCTACAGAGCAAAATAATCGACTGACAGCTGATGATCGCTTATGACATGAAACAGGCTTGTACTGTCTCATAAAGAATTTACTTGACTCACTGGATTATATATAGTATACTAGCAGAAGTACCCGGCGGCATTGCCCGGGGAAAATGTTCTCACCAAAACAACCAACACGATCTGATCTTTACGAAATAATCGATGACGAAATATAGGATAATTTATGATACGATACATGTGATAAACGAATGTCAAATAAACGACTGTTATTAACCAAAATTATCAAATGTCATAATTTTCAATCCAATCACCAAACTTCTTTGCCAATGTGTGTATTAATCACTCAGTGCTCGTGCGCCTCAGGGTAAACCACGTTGCGTGTCTTACTATTTGGCGCTAGGATAGAAAGCTTTTCTGCAGTACCTCTTATGGAGGCAGCTACGTGTCTGTGTGAGAAACATGGAGCAAAAACATTTACTCCAATCGTTTTAAAAGTCTGTGTTGGTTTATGGTAAACATCAACAATCAAATGTCCCCCATCACCAATTGCAATTTCACAGTTTAAGAAGCTTAACCTGTCATTTTACAAACCCACCAAATTGTGCTCCAGTATTTCAAAGTCTTTTTTTTTTAAAGTTGTATGTGGTCCATGTGGAGGTCAGTTTTTTTTCTTTTCTTTTTTTTTGTTGCTTGCTTCTCCAGATGGAAAATGTTTAAAGCCGCTTAGGCTAAGCTCTGTCATAATGACAGTAGTATTTCCATGAGCAATGGGGGAGATGTTTTGTTTGTGGACACTACACCCCATCGCCACTCGTTGGCACTGTGAGACGATGGATGGCTGAGAGGGACTACTGTAAGGGGACAGAAGAAGAACAACCTGAGCAAGCAAAATTAACTAAATTTCGCAAATAAATCAAATTTTATACTTGGTTTTTGAAAAATATTTCGAACTGTGCAATCCTTGGAAAGTGCTGATTCTAAATATACCTTTATTTTTGTTCTACAATGAGAATTGCTGAAGTTTTAAGCGAACATATAAACATACACTTGTGGTGGACACGTATTTGCTGTCCTCTGAAGGGAGTAGTACACACCGGTGTAGGAAATCTTCAATTTCTTAGCAATTTCTCACATGGAATAGCCTTCATTTCTAAGAACAAGAATAGACTGTCGAGTTTCAGATGAAAGTTCTCTTTTTCTGGCCATTTTGAGCGTTTAATTGACCCCACAAATGTGATGCTCCAGAAACTCAATCTGCTCAAAGAAGTGCCCATCCAACCAATCCAACTTGTGGGAGCTGCTTCTGGAAGCGTGGGGTGCAATTTCTCCAGATTACCTCAACAAATTAACAGCTAGAATGCCAAAGGTCTGCAATGCTGTAATTGCTGCAAATGGAGGATTCTTTGACGAAAGCAAAGTTTGATGTAAAAAAAATCTTATTTCAAATACAAATCATTATTTCTAACCTTGTCAATGTCTTGACTCTATTTTCTATTCATTTCACAACATATGGTGGTGAATAAGTGTGACTTTTCATGGAAAACACAAAATTGTTTGGGTGATCCCAAACTTTTGAACGGTAGTGTATATATATATATAACTGTTAAACTAAACACTCGATGGTAGGGAAAGTGCTCAACAAATGAGCAAAATAATCCAGTGAGTCAATGTATATATATATATACACTGCTCAAAAAAATAAAGGGAACACCTAAAAACACAATATAGACCTCGATGAATGAAATATTTCAGCTGAAAATCTTTATTTATTAGACAGAGGAATGTGTTTAGAGCAACATAACCTAAGAATGATCAATGGAAATCAAAATCATTAGCCCATTAAGGTCTGGATTCAGAATCATACTCAAAATCAAAGTGGAAAATGAGAACATAGGCTGATCCAACTTCTGTGGAAATTCTTCAAGACGATTCAAAATGAGGCTCAGTAGTGTGTGTGGCCTCCACGTGCCTGTATGCACTCCCTACAACGTCTGGGCATGCTCCTGATGAGACGACGGATGGTCTCCTGAGGGATCTCCTCCCAGACCTGGATCAGGGCATCGGTCAACTCCTGGACAGTCTGTGGTGCGACATCGCGTTGGCGGATGGTACGAGACATGATGTCCCAGAGGTGCTTGATTGGATTCAGGTCTGGGGAACGTGCAGGTCAGTCCATAGCATCAATGCCCTCGACATACAGGAACTGCTGACACACTCTGGCCACATGAGGACGAGCATTGTCATGCATGAGCAGGAACCCAGGGCCCACTGCACCAGCATATGATCTGACAATGGGTCTGAGGATCTCATCCCGGTACCTAATGGCAGTCATGGTACCTCTGGCTAGCACGTAGAGGTCTGTGCGGCCCTCCAAGGATATGCCTCCCCAGGCCATCACTGACCCACCGCCAAACCGGTCATGCTGGAGGATGTTGCAGGCAGCAGAACATTCTCCACAGCGTCTCCAGACTCTCTCACGTCTGTCACATGTGTTCAGTGTGAACCTGCTCTCATCTGTGAAGAGCACAGGGCGCCAATGGCGAATCGGCCAACCAAGATGTTCTCTGGCAAAGGTCAATCGGGCTGCACGGTGTTGGGCTGTGAGCACAGGCCCCAATTGTGGACGTCGGGCCCTCATACCATCCTCATGCATTCTGTTTCTCACTGTTTGAGCAGAAACCTGCACATTAGTGGCCTGTTGAAGGTCGTTTTGTAGGGCTCCGGCAGTGCTCCTCCTGTTCCTCCTTGCACAAAGGACCAGATAGCGGTCCTGCTGCGGGGTTGTTGTCCTCCTGCGGCCCCCTCCACGTCTCCTGGTGTACTGGCCTGTCTCCTGGTACCTCCTCCATGCTCTGGACACTGTGCTGGGAGACGCATCAAATCTTCTTGCCACAGCACGCATTGATGTGCCATCCTGGATGAGCTACACTACCTGAGCAACTTCTGTAGGTTGCAGATACCGCCTCATGCCACCTCTAGTGGTGAGGGCACTAGCAAAATGAAAAACTAACCAAAGATCGGCCAGAAAAGATGAGGACAGGCAAATGGTCTGTGGCCACCGCCTGCAAATCCATTCCTTTTATAGGGGTTGTCTTGCAAATTGTCTAATTTCCACCTGGTGGAAATTAGACAATTTACCAACAGGTGAAATTGATTCACAAATCAGTGTTGCTTCCTAACTGGACAGGTTGATATCTCAAAAGTGTGATTGACTTGGAGCTACATTGCATTGCTTATGTGTTCCCTTTATCTTTTTGAGCAGTGTATATATATATATATATATATATATATATATATATATATATATATATTCACACACATATATACTATATATATATATATACAGTGCATCCGGAAAGTATTCACACCCCTTCACTTTCCCCACATTTTGTTATGTTACAGCCTTATTCCAAAATTGATTAAATTCCTTTTTTTCTCTTCAATCTACACACAATACCCCATAATGACAGTGAAAAAGGTTTTGTAGAAATTTTTGCAAATTTATTAAAAATAAAAAACTGAAATATTGCATGTACATAAGTATTCACACCCTTTGCTGTGACACTCAAAATTGAGCTCAGGTTCATCCTGTTTCCACTGATCATCCTTGAGATGTTTCTACATCTTGATTGGAGTCCACCTGTAGTAAATTCAATTGATTGGACATGATTTGGAAAGGCACACACCTGTCTATATAAGGTCCCACTGTTGACAGTGCATGTCAGAGCAGAAACCAAGCCATGAAGTCAAAGGAATTGTTTGTCGACCTCTGAGACAGGATTGTATAGAGGCACAGATCTGGAGAAGGGTACAAAACAATTTCTACAGCTTTGAAGTTCCCGAAGAGCACAGTGGTCTCCATCGTTCATAAATGGAAGAAGTTTGGATCCACCAGGACTCTTCCTAGAGCTGGCCGCCCAGCCAAACTGAGCAATCGGAGGAGAAGAGCCTTGGTCAGGGAGGTGACCAAGAACCCGATGGTCACTCTGACAGAGCTCCAGCGTTCCTCTGTGGAGATGGGAGAACCTTCCAGAAGGACAACCATCTCTGCAGCACTCCACCAATCAGGCCTTTATGGTAGAGTGGCCAGACAGAAGCCTCTGCTCAGTAAAAGGCACATGACATCCCGCTTGGAGTTTGCCAGAAAGCACCTAAAGGACTCTCAGACCATGAGAAACAAGATTCTCTGGTCTGATGAAACCAAGATTGAACTCTTTGGCCTGAATGCCAAACGTCACGTCTGGAGGAAACCAGGCACCTCTCATCACCTTGCTAATACCATCCCTACAGTGAAGCATGGTGGTGGCAGCATTATGCTGTGGGGATGTTTTTCAGCGGCAGGAACTGGGAGACTAGTCAGGATCGAGGGAAAGATGAATGGAGTAAAGTACAGCGAGATCCTTGATGAAAACCTGCTCCAGAGCGCTCAGGACCTCAGACTGGGACGAAGGTTTACCTTTCAACACGACAACGACCCTAAGCACACAGCCAAGACAACGGAGTGGCTTCGGGACAAGTCTGTGAATGTCCTTGAGTGGCCCAGCCAGAGCCCAGACTTGAACCCCATTGAACATCTCTGGAAAGACCTGAAAATAGTTGTGCAGCGACGCTCCCCATCTAACCTTAAAGAACTCGAGAGGATCTGCAGAGAAGAATGGGAGAAATACCCCAAATATAGGTGTGCCAAGCTTGTAGCTTCATACCCAAGAAGACTTGAGGCTGTAATCGCTGCCAAGGGTGCCTCAACCAAGTACTGAGTAAAGGGTGTGAATACTTATGTACATGCAAATTTCAGTTTTTTATTTTTAATAAATTTGCAAAAAATTCTACAAAACCTTTTTTACTTGGTCATTATGGGGTATTGTGTGTAGATTGATGAGAAAAAAATGAATTTAATCAATTTTGGAATAAGGCTGTAACATAAAATTTGGGGAAAGTGAAGGGGTGTGAATACTTTCTGGGTGCACATAAAATCAGCCATACAAATATAATAGTTCAGGATTTTTTTTTGGACAAGATTGAAAAAAGTTTCTTCAAAAAGTTAATTCTAATATCCATCCATTATCCAAGCCGCTTATCCCAATTGGGGTCGCGGGATGCTAACATGATAAAATTAAATTCATGCAAAGAGATAAATGCCTTGCAAAGGTATAGAAAATCCTTGTTTCACTTGAATAAATACATCACTGATATTTTAAAATAATTATTGTTTTTACTTAGAATACAGTACATTTATATGATACCCACGACTTTTAAAGCACTTTTCTCATCTAAAAATCTTTTGATGGCAGCTATGTTGTCATGGCCAGACACCAGCTATTTAGACCAACACTAACAAATTCCAAGAAATATGAACCCTAGCTAGCTTCATAAAGCCAGGCCACAAATTTCGCTTCACTCATCACGGTTTGGCATGGATCAATAAGCATTGTTTTGGGTTAGGGGCATAGTCAAATCGGTGTAGGCCAGAATTACTTTGAAGGCGATTGGATAAGCCTCTAATCTGTCGAGAGCTTCAAACCCCATGACATGGAACCAGAGCACATTTCTGCATATGCTGGTCTGCTAGCATTAAACACCACTACTGCTAGCAGGTCAGTCCATGTAGTTGGTTATTATGTCGGTACATCATTCTTTGTCTTTGCAAATGATAAAAATTCTATGGCCACATCAACAATGTGGCTGTAGAAACAAGACTTGTCGTTTTCAAAATACGGCACTGCTGGTTGTCCTCTTCATCTAAACCGCTCCCCATAGTTCACTGATTGGTCCAGCTTCCAGCTGCCAGGCTCAGTCGATTCTCAATGGACACTTTCCAGACAATTACTGACATTGCAAAAACAGCTTGCGAGGTTTAGGTTGGCTTCATGAGGCTAAATCTTAGGTCCGTTGAGGACAATATAACCAATAGGTCAGTAAAACAACAGAGTTTATACATTACAGCGATTCGGGGTTGAATGAAATGGACTCCAAAAGCCTCCAAAAAAAAACTACAAAAGTAAGGCCCATCATTTTTTCAACAAGATATTTATTATTATGTATAAAGCACTTAGGAGTAGATATGTACATATGACCAAATTTAATCATTTGGACATTGTCACAGACTACCACGAAGCTACCTGGAATAGAGATATCGTTTTATATTTTGTAATGCTGAATACAAAAGAAAATGGTGAGCCTCAAAAGCGCAATACAAGTTGTCACCAAGACAAGAAGGCACAGCAGAATCCTGGAGACTACACTTAGTCAGTTCCTCATCCAACGTAACAGATAAAAAGAAGGGGAGAAAAAAAAAAGACCAGTACAACATAGGCCAGACATCCCATACACCTTTCACCTCCCTTTATAATCACAAGAAACAAACAAATGACATGTATGAGAATACAGACAGCACACCAGCCTTGGTCATTACGACTGTAGGACCTCATGGCTTCTGTATATTGATATGTAGCAATTTATGATACCAGTTATTATAAAGGCATGCATGTACTTCATTTTGGGAGAGGGATTGTTAGGGTGTTTTTTGAGAGATGTCACACCTAAAAATCCAAACTCGCAAACTTCTTTTTTGTCAAGTCAGCTATGGAAACTAGGAATTTAATTAACTTAAGTCTGAGTAAAAATATGTAAACAACTTTGAAGCTGGAATTATGTGTAATACACACGTGTACTTCAAAAACAGCATTCTTATACATTAAGTGGAATTTGCATATTGACTAGTAACACACCAAATTGTCCTCTGTAACATATGGCCATGTCTTTAGCAACTCAGCCCTGTGGGCTTCCCTTAAATAAGACGAAAGCACATTATCCTTCAGTAAACACCTCCAGTAACCAAAAGATGTGGAAATATTAACATACATACTTTAGATTTTGATTGTAAACCATCTTGGTCACATTATTTTCATTCAGAAATCTTTCTTCATTCCTTTTACTGGGGGAGCTCCTTCAGAAAGCTATTGGCTTATAGGTAGGCGTTAAGTAAGTGCCACACAACCAGTCCATTGGGCTACTGGCTTATAGGTAGGCGTTAAGTAAGTGCCACATAGCCAGTCCATTAGGCTCGCTTCATTCCTCGACCCATCAAGCAGGCAAACACTGTCATCACCATCTTTGGCTTGACCTCCACGAGGTCCTCTGGGAGAGCATAGACACGTGCTCCAATCTTTCTCGCCATAGACACAGCATATCTAGGAGTGACAATAAAGGATGAAATCATGACATTTTTCTCTACCACAATTTCAAGGGACAATTGACAAGTCAATTTTCTTTTGTGTTATTGAACCTGTCAATTAGGCTCTTACTTGGCATTCTCCAGCTTTTCATCTTCTGATAGGCTGCCAGTCTTTACCAGGTCATAGCTGATGCTGCCAGGTTGGATGGCGTCTATCAAGTCCACCACTGCCAAGCTGCTACTGATCTCCTTGTCCTGATAACCACAGCATATAAAAAGGTTCACGATGGATGCCTCATAGTAACTGGACATGCTGAATTAACACAAATAACTATTGTGACTTTTGTGACACTTTTGTGACTGTATTAAGAATGTAATTATAATTTGAAGTTGTTCATGATTTAAATTCTGAACAATAGTTCAACAGTTCAAGTGAGCAATAGCTCATTTGCAATACAGTGCAAATGAAAAAAAAATTCACAAGGAAGTGCAATCACAGAAAGTTGAATCAGTTCATCTGGACATGTTTACTGAGAGAGAAACATTTCATCACTCATCTAAGTGACCTCTTCAGCCTCAACTGAAGGTATTCCCACCCTTATAAACAATACAGTTGCATAACGACCGATCCAATTATCAGTTTCATATGCAAACTGCTGTGACCATTAACTAGAGTTAAAATGGCCATGTGTACTATTCACAGAGGATTTGGGAATGGTTGGAATCACAGCGTTGTAAGATGGTGACAGATGTACTCTTAGCCCCCACCCCCTTTTTTCGGTTCAGGGATTGTTGTTTCCTCTTCACATAGATGGCATGTGATCTACGCGAAGAGGGAACGACCATCCCTGATCCATGATTTCCTTACCTGGATTATTGAGCATGCATAAAGACAAGGAAGTGCAACCTTACGCATAGAAAATATAGCAACAAATGTATTCCAAATAAGTGTTAACTTAATAGTCATCCAATTATCACATCCAGCTATAACTTCACATATATTTTTCTTTTTTTTATTATAGCTATAAGCCTTTTCATTTTGACATGTAAGCAATATAATGAAAAAGTAATTAATAGACATAGGCTAACCTTAAAGCTTGAAATCTTTGTTGCTTTCCCAGCCTCGGACAAAGTTTTATTGACCCAGTTGACAATAATGTCATCATTTGCTTTTTGTCCATCGCCCAAATCCTCCAATACATTCAGGGTATATCTGAAAGAGTAAAGAAGTTAGGTCAGTCTCGACTGGTGCCAAAGGCCAACAAATAAAATCATATACCAAACAAGGGACCATGACTCAAGAGCACAAAACTGCAAGCCAGAAACCGAGGAGTAACCCTACGATTTTCATTTTGTGAAAAGAATGGATACTCCTAAATGATGTTCATAAAATGATGATGGTGATATCTACCCTGAATTAACATCAATTACAAATGTAAGGTTTTATATCACTGCTAGACCGGACTATTATAATGGTATGCTTTCTGAGTATGCGCAGGTTGTCGGCAAATAAAAAAAAAAAAAAAAACTATAAATTCTGCAGTTCGAGCTCCAACTCTGAATATACTTCAACCACCAATGGTTTTATGGTCTCCTCATTAGCTGGTCTGAAAGGTTTGGAACCGGTTTTAAACCTTGTCCAATCCATTTTATTTGCTCATAAATCAATTCCTAACTTTGCACTCAATTATCTGTGTTAACTGCTGTACAGGATACATTCCCAATGGACACCTCAGACCCTTTGATAATGTCCTTGTTGTTATAAGGTCTGACACAGAGATTTTCGGAAAAGTCACTTTCAGACAATTTTTTGTTTTTAGTCATGACTTTGTAAGGCAGGCTATCTTAATAAGGACTCACTGACTAATTAGTTCAAGGATTGATAAAAATTTTCAAAACACGCAACAACCTCAACACAACTGTAAACCAGTAAAATAAAATCTGGCTGTGGGAATTTGCAGTCCTGGGTTCTTTCATGATGTTAGTTCATGGAGCAAATATGGTCAGCATTTGCAGCAAGGCCACAGAAGTGCACCAACTTAACAATTCAACTAGGGTGAAAATCAATTAAACACGAGTCCATAAAATCTCCTAGCAGGACCATCAGGAGTGCAAATACTTGTTTAGTATCGTGTCTTAGCTCACTTAATTTGAAAAAATGCAATAAAGCAGACATACTCTTAAGATTTCCTATGACAGGAGCTTATCAGATAAACGTTTTATATTTCTTTCCATTTCATTTAACTTTGAAGATTTAGAGACATTTCACCTTCTCATCAGCTGCCAGACCAAGGCTAGAGTCAGGGTGGCGTTGCCATCATTCAGGTCCTGCCCGCCAATGCCAACGAGGGAAAACTTGGCTGTTGTCTTACCTAGCTCAACTGCATAGTTGCAATTCTCCAACTAGGGACAACAAAATATGGAATGGAAAATCAAGGAAGGTCAGAATTTGGTTTTGGAGGGTTTAAAAGGAGACTCCCATGTGAAAATGGTTCACCTTTTTCATGTTGGTTCCAATCTTGGGATAAGGTGGTTTGTTGACCTTGTTGGTCCAGTCTACCGGTACTTTAATTTTCTCGTAAAGTTGAAGAATGACCAGAGCATCCTGTAGGTCTCTATAGAGTACACAAGAGAAAAAATATGAATGTGATGTCATTAAACTTAACATTCAGCTTACATCTATTGTAGGAAAAAAAATTGGAAATAAATACAGTATTTAGCATGTTGGCAGACAGGAAACTATGAATTGGGTTTTCATGAATGACACCTACCCGTACAGATGATTGACATGTGGATTCACTCCAAGGGAATTCATCCAGTTTCGGAAGGTTCTCTCTTCTCGTGTTTCACCTTAGCAATAAGAAATACATTAATATGGTCAAGTTTTTGATCTGAAATGTGAGAATAACTTGGGAGCATAACTCTGGCTTCTACTACTCCACGAATACCTTCCAACAGTCCCCAGTCGATGTCCTCGTTCTCAGGCTTGGTAAGGGAAGGATATTTGTTGAAGAGATTGGCCACAAAGGCGAGGTTGAGTTTGGGATTCCCACTGACGACGTCAGCTGCTGTGACAAACTGACGGCAGCCCAGCCTGTCCGCCTGCTGCAGCATGGCCTCTGCCCTCTTCAGGTCATCCTTCTCCTGAACACACAGACCGCAGGAATTGGGGGATAACTGAAAACTATACCCTTTCTGTTAAGTAGTGAAGACACTGGGGCATGTCTTTTGTGTGCAGTGTCTACCAATGCACTCACATTGAAGCCTGCCATGTTGATGTCTATGCGTGGCTGGTCCTCCTCTGTCCCTTTTGGAGAGATTTGGTTCAGGAGGTGGAAATATGCCCTGGAGTCCTGAGGTAAAAAAAAAAGAATAAAATGAGTTTGTGAACATGGGTAATATGATTTGTCCAAATCATGGAGAATGCATTTTCTTCTTTATTTAATATCTGTAGTTGACTGTGCCCATATATTAATTTTTCCTTTCTTTTTATCATGTAATGGTATCTCATAGGCAATTTAATGCTCCACATTAACACTGTTAAGGAAATTACAACTGTAATATTTACTTTTTTCCTCATAAACATTGCACTAGTTTCCATTATGTATGAGGAAAGAAAGGGTAAATATTGATTTTGAAATAGTTTATATAGAATTTGTCTTTAATAATGTAAAATGTCTTTAAGAACAAAATAAATGGACTTGGAATTTTAAGAAATTTTCCAAAATTATTTCAATTTTTTTTGATTTGGAAAAATTATGAGAAAATACATTTGTTCTCATCCATTTCTAAATTTTGTTCATGATATATCAAATTTCAATTTGCTAAATAATATAATTGATAAACATGTGAACTTTTATTCGGGCCATGTAAAAAGTAGAGAGCATTTCATGTAGGAACTATTTTCTTAGACTGAACTACACCTACATGAAACTGCTCACAACAAGGTCTGTGGATTATCTTGGGTAACCAGGCCATGATTTCTGGAAGGAGACATTGCTGCTGAATTTTTCAAGTGTATGTTTTTGGTGCTTTGAGCAACACAAGCCGAGTGCCATCCAGTTCCATTGTATTCGAGAGAAGGCAGACACCTCTACAACCGATATCGCCAAAACTCAGCAACTCACACCAAAATAATCTAGATGGATAAATAGCACTACAGGTAAAAGGAAAAACATGCATTTTTGATTTTGGGGTGAACTGTCCCTTTAAGAGTTCTGTGCCATGACAGGCACTTTGCATTTTCATTTTAATTTGCATGAGAAGCCGCTGCATCCACTGCTGCTTACTCAAATGAGATAGCATAAAATATTTCAGTTCATCACATTGCACATCCTTTGTTTTTTATTTGAGCATCCTACCTAGTCATGTTCCTCTTATGAGCAAATATACTTTCAGTACACACAGTTGTAGCATTTTTTTTGCCAAACTGAATATGGATCGGCTCCAGCATCCTCACGACCCTGAGAGCAGGATAAGCAGTTTGGATAATGGATGGATGAATGTAATATGGAGAAAAGATATCTCAAAGAATGTAGAGTTTCATCAAATTTACACTACAGGCCCCAGCAAAATGATACAGCATTTAAGACAAATTACTGTAAAAGTTTGTCACTGATGACAATCATTTGTAATAAAAGTATATTGTATAAAAACAAAACCTAAGCCAGCATGTGATTGATGATGAAATGCATCAATATTCACCCTAGCATGATTAACATACATAAAAAAAATGGCTCTTAGAAGTAAGAATAACAAATTATTTAAAAAGAAGGGAAGTCAGTTGTGAGACTAGAACGTCACTGCTTAGGATCATTGGCTTTTGGTATGCAACCCTATGTCTATATAGGCTTACTCCTTTGTGATTACAAAACAGACAAACAACTATCTTTATAAACCTGTGTATAAATTTTTTTTGGCCAATACCATACTTGAAAAAACAACAACACATGGTCAAACCGTTACCATGGCAATAATGATAAGCAGTCCCACCTTGATGTCACAGCTGAAGTTATTGATCTTCTGCCAGCCAGCGTTTTCTAGGTGGAAGTTAGCCCAGCGCAAGAGTAGCTCCTCTGGAGACAGCTTCATCAGGTCCTCTAGGGTCTCTCCTTCTCTTAGCAAGGCTGCCAAAGCTGCAGTTAGAAGTGGGGGTTAATTGTCAGGTACACCACTTCAAAAGGCATTCCACAACTGCTGAGAGAGAAAAAACTAAGGAGAAAAAAGCGATCTGAATATAATCTATCCTGGAGGACATGGTAACTGTGCCCCCGCACCTTCGTTTCTGCTGAGCTCAATGTCGGCAAACAGACCAATCTTGATGATCTGCCACAGCAGGCCCAGCACCAAGTGGGGCTTCCCCTCCCTCAGGTCTAGAGCCCCAATATTCACCACGTGGCAGCCAATGGCAGAGGCCGAGTTCAGCGCCAGGTTCAGATTCTCCTGTTAAGATACAAAAAATCAGCCTGTGAGGACTCATTCGAAAAAGGTAAAAGACAAGCTGACTCACATATAAACACAATCACTGACCTGTATTGTGAATGGTGTCAGCTTTTTTTTATTTATGGTTCGTTCATCAATGGTATCTGGCACGGACAAGTTGATCATTTTGCTGCAAAACCACAGAAACATGAATGATGAATGAAAGGTTTACAGCATCCTAGTGTTAAGCGATACAGGTAACTAACAGTTACAGTATTCTGTATAGGTCCCCTCAGTGGGTTAGCTAGGTGAGGGAGGCTGTTATATTGTTGTTTTGAAGAAGAACTGTAGAAGTAAAGGCCTCACCAGAGCACTATACCATCTCCAACAGCCTTAAAGAGCGAGTCTGTGTTGGGGTCCATGGGCAGGACATGCTTGCAATCAGGGTCATTTTCCAGGGCACTGTTGATCCAGTTCACAAATGCAAATCGTTCCTCCTCTGTGGGAGCGAACATAGTAAGACATCAGCTAAAAGCGCCATCCAGCAAAAAACAATACTGCACTCTTCTAAAGACACCTCTTAAGAAGAATCATACTGAACACTTTCAATATGTCATATTGTCCAGCTTGGCCTTTGGACAGGCACAAGTGGCGTTTCACTGAGAATTCCTGCCTTCAATCTGTACCTGTTCAACCTGAAAAGAAAGGGATAGGTCAAACATCTCAGCACTATTTGCATATTTTACCAGAAAAGGAGTGCTGAGTGCCTTCACTTGACAGCTCAGATGTCCCGCCAATGGCCAGGATCCCTTCCTTCCTGTTGATGGCCTTTCGGAAGCTTTTAGCAATGTCAGAGCTCTTCAGCTCTTGGAACATCTGGGGGGGGGGGATCAAAAATTATAAAAAGAAGCACCAGTACTTAATTCTCATTCAATTCATAAGCCTCTGAATGTTTTGCTTTTTCCCCTCACAATTAATGTTTGACTGAACATAACTGTCAACCGAACTTTGAAAGCTGAGGAGGGATAAAATGCTGCTGCAACTTGTTCTTGAGGGGACCATTGTAAACTTGCAGGTGAATTGACAAAGAAAGGTCCTATTCTCAATAATCCCTTAACATTTTAAAGTCTTCAAGGACTCAAATCTACAAATAATTGTCTGGAAGTCAATAATACAAATACTGTCAATGTATTAACATTAAATCTGCAACAAGACTAAGGGTCCTATCTTACATCCAGCGCAAAGCAGTGCCAAACGCAACGCAAATGTCTTTGCTAGTTTCAGACCGACAAAGTTGTCATTTTCCCGCCCAGCACCCATGTTGTTGAAATAGCAAAGGTATTTGCGCCCATCTGAGCGTCCATGGGCATGTTGGTCTTAAAATGTGGTGTGGTCATGCGCATTGCTGGCACATTGCTACCTTGAGGCAGCGGAAAGCAATTGCACAGTTGAGCAACAAAAACGTGGTCTTAAATCAATGGAGCAGTATTTTACTGTTATTTTTCTGATTTTTTCCCCCATTTTTCTCCCCAATTGTATCTGGTCAATTACCCCATTCTTCCGAGCCATTCTGGTGGCTGCTACACCCCCTCTGCTGATCCAGGAAGGGCTGCAGACTACCACATGCCTCCTACGATACATGTGGAGTCACCAGCTGCTTCTTTTCATCTGACAGTGAGGAGTTTCACAAGCGGGACGTAGCATGTGGGACGATCACGCTATTACCCACAGTTCCCCTTCCCCCCTGAATAGACGCCCTGACCGACCGCAGGAGGCGCTAGTGCAGTGACCAGGACACATACCCACATCCGGTTTCCCACCCACAGACAAGGCCAGTTGTGTCTGTAGGGACGCCCAACCAAGCCGGAGGTAACATGGGGATTCGAACCGGTGATCCCTGTGTTGGCAGGCAATGGAATAGACTGCCACACCACCCAGTCATTATTAAGATACTATGCGCATACCATTTGGCATCATCATCATCATCGGGTCGAGTGTCCTTGGATGTATACCATTTGGCAAATCCGCTACTATAATAGCAATCTCTGCCAAGGTGCAAGCGCACCTGGCTTTTAAAGGAAATGGGAGATAACTCTGACTGATTGGTTCAATTCATGTTATGCCCAAAACACACCTATGATTAATTAAGAGACTAAGTGCCACCCCTTTGAACCAGTGCTTTACTTTGCACTCAGATTACCCACCGTTAAACTAGCAAAAGTGGATTTGGACACGCCCTAGATGCATTTGCGCTTTAGACCATGCACTTAGATCATTAAAATAAAGCCCTAAATGTGTTAAAGGGCATTAGTCTATAACCTACTATCTTTAATCGAGTCCATAACTAGCTGTCAGTTGTAAAACATAACATGAAGCAATACCGTGTCATGAAATCCAAAACGTCCCCAAAAAGATTTCATAATCATATGACAAGTTTAAATAAACAGTAATTTAATGACATCGATAGAAAATTGACTTTAAACTGAACCTGCAGTTCACTCCATTGTTGGCATAGAAAATTACCGAATTGGGTACACATTTTTCTTATAGCTAAACTCTGGTTCAAAAGATTAACGCCAATATCACAGATAAAAATGAAAATCAACCCAATAACACATCCAGAGAAATTTATGAACAATTTGGCTTTGGGATGAGAGAATATCCCTTTATTGTGATGGTCAGTGGGTTTATTGGATTGGCTTATAGATTAAGACCAACTGGATCATTTTATATTGAAGCTTTTTGTAATCAACAGATGGGAGACCCATCTGTTGATTACAGATGGGAGACCCAATAACACACTATGGTGTTAAGGATAAACGAAAGCATCGCCCAATAATGCTCCTGAGAGCTGTCTAAATATTTGTGTTCAGTGCTTCTGCAGTGTCAGCACGTTGCAGTACACAGAGGTCAGCTTTACAACCATTCAAGCACAAACTGAATTCTTCATTGCATGTGCAATTTTTGGTGAAATAAAAATGTTGCAGTCATGAAGAAACAAAAATAATCTTCTCTTAGGATCCTAATAAATTAGCTATATTCAGTCATAACTTGTATTATTTGAGGCATGTTTCTTTTGCTCATTCTTTGAATATTGTTCTCTGGTATGGCCTCCCTCTCATTCACCATGTTGCACACAGCCCATCTCATCCTCCAGTGGCTGCAAGTTTACTTTTGCAACAGCCTAAACCTTACTAACATTCTGTCCCGGCAGTCCTGATTGTGTCTTGTTGTGTTTGCGTTTTTATAAAAACCAAGGTCATCAGGGAGGACATGGCAGCACCACTGAAATGTCTGTTCATCAGGGAGGGAACATATGTGGGCTGACATGTCATTAAAAGGGCCTTGAAAATACTCAGTCAAACCAAACCAGCAAAGTCGTCAGAATGCACCTACAGTAAGTACCACAGTGTTGTGCCCTTTTTCCCCCTCAGCAACTTGCTCACATTACAACAGCGAAAGACCACGGAAAAGAATATGGTGCGAGTTCATAGGTTATTTAACAAGCAGCAAACAAAGTAAGTGTTGTGTCATACAACGCTGCGTGGACAATAGAGATTCTATTTTCAATTGCAGATAATAGGGCGATAATCCATGTCTGAAATTATCAATGGTGACCTCAGCCTTAAAGAACTACAATGAGCTACAATTCGGCCTGGTGTGGTTTAAATTTAAACTGGTAAAAATGATCACACTACCATAAACAAACAAGAGGTCTCAGTGTGTGAGCTTACCCTTACATTTCACTCTAGGTAGAATGTGTACATGTCAACATATATACCTTTGTAGCCAATATTGATCATTACACATATGATGTGAAAAAAAAAATTAAGCTCAGAAGCAAACTAAACAATGAATCAAGCATTCACTTGTGCTTTCACAAAAGGTGTGATGTCCTTTGTAAATATAGCTAAACCTACACAAAAAAAGGCTCCAATCATTACATGAATTTACAGTAATGCCTAAAATAGTACGTTTATGAATGGGCTCATTGCACTTTCGTCCTGCTCATGACTGAAACATTTTTCGGGTAGAGTTGACCTCTGCCACTGTATAATAACATTGCTACCATTATGGGTTTAACAGAAAAAAGAAGCTTCTGTTCACATATTCCAGTGCTCTGCAGGCCAAGACTCAAACCGAGACACTGTGTTTTTGAATTTTCAAAGAAAGAAAAACATGCTTGGGTTTTGTTTACCCCTCCCATAGGGGTATCTTTGCATTTTGAATCCTGTTACTGCAAAGTACCAGAGTCCAGCCCTGTAAATAATTGCTCCCTCATCACAGGCGAAACCAAATACTGGAACTCACACCACTTTGCCGACCTCATTTCCTCTTTCTGCGAGTTTGTGCCTGTGATGGGGACGGGGGTTTGACGGTTCTGTGCATGTGGTGAACACTCGGCCTTCATAAAAGCTGCGTTGTACAGAGGTCCCACTCAGGAATCAGTGGTACTTTTATCAGTCAAAAGGACAGAGACCGACTCACAACGACAATCTCTCACCAATAGGTGAAAGCCTGTCAAACCTGATCTAGTACCGACTCCTCGAGAATGACAAAGTGAGTTGTTCTGAAAGTTAACATACCAACACAAACTCATCAAAGCTGATCTTGTTATCGTTGTTGCGGTCAAGTTTCTGGATGATCTCCCGCACCCTGTAGCCGGGCAGGGGAAAGTTTGCCTCTCTGAAGAGCACTTGGAGTTCGTGGTCACAGATGTAACCATTGCTGTCAAGATCTGAAGAATAACAATGAAGAAAATTAGGCATCAGAAAACATGGTACAGTTGAGTCACGCAGGTAACATGTACCCACCCATGCAAGTAAATTGTGTCCAATAAAATGAATTATTAAACAAATTAATTACTTTAACGTAGAGGTTCTAAAATAAGACTCCACAATAAGAAATAATTATATCTTATGCCCCCCCCCAATCAGACAAGCATTCAACCTGACAACTTTTTCCACACTCAGAAGAGAAAACCCTCTCAGAGCAAGAACAGAAAGGTCAACCAGTGAGACAAGTCTGCAATTCTACTTCACCTCTTTATTATCTGAAGTCAAAATGTGGAAATGCTGAGGGGGGGCAGAGTTTTAATAACCCTGCACAGGCACCAAAAATGTCATGAGTGACAAAAGCAGCTGACAATCATTTGTTTTCTGTGACAGCTTGCGACGAGGACCAGCCGTCACTATGTCGATGCCATCCCTAAAGGATGAGTTGTAGTTGAACTGAGGTTAACTGTATGCCAAATAGTGATGACGCACTGATGCAGCGACCAAGCAAGCCATTACAAAATCTGACTGGCTACTGGGAACAACTAAACTTGACATCTGCAACACAGCTTGAACAACCTGCCCCCCTGTTAGAGAGCCGGCAGTGAGTAGCTAGCAACCTTTGATGCTCTTGGTGCGGGCACAAGGTAGCGGCTATGGACTCATATGCAGCTATTAAAGTCACAGCGGCAGATCGATACATTCAGCTCAAACTCACCAACTTTCTCGAATGCCTCTCTCAGTTCTTCAAGCTCTTCTTTTGCAATCTTTCCAGCCATTTTCCTGTGATTGACCTGAGGGGGTCAGTCGGAGAGAGATGAGTCCTGTTGAGAGAAAGTGGACCAATTCTTAGATTCTGTGGAGGACCAGGGCAGGAGTACAGAGAAGAAAAAAAGAACAGGTACAGAGAAGAAGAAAAAACCTGTGTAGACCAGTGCAAATCCCTCCTCATTGGCCTCCCTAAAACACCCCTTTAGTCACTTCAACACATCTAGATTACTGCAGCCCAACTTAGGCTACAAATTCTTCCAATTCCCTATGCTAGCTGCCTGAGGCTATTTGATTTAAACCCAAACTCTGGTGCGGACACATAAGGCTGTGACTGGATCCACACCCACCTCCATATCTAAACGCCACGGTCCAGATCTACACGTCAGCCTAACGTCTGCTTTCTGCCACAACCAGCCACTTAGTTCTCTTCAATGACTGCATAGCTGCTGGATTATTTCTGAGAAGCATGTTATCTTTCTAAACCATGATGACCGGAGATCATAAATTGACACCAATTATGGCTGTCCAGGAAAGACTTTTACATTTGAGCACAAAAATGTTTTCTATGCACCAAGAGAGACTCATCTCCAAGTTTTATAAATCAGGCCACAGCCTGTTTTCTTATCCCCCCCTCCCCCATTTCTTTTTCCAAGGAAATCGCTTCATTTAACAAAACTATTCTAAGGCTAAAGAACCATCTGAATATCCGAGTAAGAAATAAGGAATTCCCTTAGGCACCTCCTTCCCATGTTCTAGTGGTCGAGGAATGCAGTAGGCCTGGGCAGAATGTGCTTCACTTATAAAAAGGAGGTGAGCAGGGTGTGCTGTCTCACTTACCCTTTCTGGGTACTTCAAGGCTCATCTGGAATGATAGCATTCCTCTCTGACAAAGCTCTAAGAGGGCAAAACTCTTGAATGTGGGGAAATATAAATGGATTGGGAATCAGTTACATCGATGTTTTCTCATTCGTGTTTATGAATGGGGGATATAATCACAACAATCAATTCACTGTTGCTGTAACACACCAGTTGAGGCGAAATCGGGGATCTAGGTTTTCTCTATCAGTAGTGGCATCACAGGCACATATTCAAATAGACAAACAATGGACAACGGTCCAGAACACCGAGCGATGAATGAAACTATTGATTGTATTCAGGAGAGAAGATTCAGCAGCAGCTGTGAGTGAACTAAGTGGTGACTCAACTTTCTACAGTGCTATGTTTAGCGTCCTAAAAAGGCCAATGATATAATAAAGGTGATGAAAACAAAACGCTTTTCTTTTTTTTTTTTTACCTCAATTCGAAAGGGAGCTCCAACAAGACCAATCAACTCACATCCTGTTTGTTTTTCTGTGCAATGACGGATAGCATAAGCCGAGGGAAGCAGAAAATGGATGAATAGAACAATGAACAAGATGCAGAATTTTTTTTCCCATCACTTAGCCAATGCAATAGAAAAAGCAAAGCGTTTTCACTCACCACGTATGTTACTAAATGACTAAATGAGGGCATGTGCAAAATCCTGATCGTCAAACCAGTAAACCATTAGGAAAATGACGCTGAGGCCGATTCTATATTTAGCTTTTCTCCAGAAGGACACGAAAAGAGGCAGCTGAAATTTGCCCAACTTCAGTAAAGAACTACAAACATTACCTCATTTGCCAACCCTTGTCACACCCCCAACAGGGAGATGGCGAGGGGGGAATGTAAGAAGGGGTAAGCATGCGGAGCAAAGGGCACAGATGGCAGTAGACAAATGTGAGAGGTATCGGTGGTACAGAAGAATAGAGGGTTTGTAATCATCGTCGTAAACTCAAGCAATAAATCTTTTGTGACACTAGAAAACGAGTGCCGAGTGTCAGGCTCCGACGACAGTTGCTGTCTTTGACAGCTGCATGATGTTTGCTTAGGCAACATGGCAAAATTATTGCACACTGCTCATCGTTTTTAAAAGTTGCCTTTGTATTTGATTCAAGCCCTTGTTTTCCTAGAAGCATGACAACAATGGTAGCTGCTGGGAACTGCAGAATCAAGATGCATTTTTGAAATGACAGTACAAAAGCAATGTTTGGCTGCAATACAGGAATATCTGTATCGAGAATGATGTTATCATGTTTTCACTCTGAACTAGACAAAGAAGGGAAACACTGGAAAAAAAGTTTTCCAAACTTAGAATTGAGTGCCTTTGTTTGAGTTATTTTGATTTCCTAATTGAACTTGGATAAATGCAACATTTTAATCACAAAGAACCAAAATTGCTACCATAAAATAGCCCCACAGAGTCTGTGATGAAGAGAAAAAAACCCAAATAGGCCTACAAGTCTCAGATACACAAGTATTTTCCCCCTCAAATACCAGCTTTAATTGCTTAGCCAAAAAAACACATCAACACCATTTACAATTGCCTTTGATGGATCTTTCACTACATTCAAAGTCGGGGACTGTTCCCAGATGGCAGCGTCTGGTGGATAGCGCCGACAGACTCCGCCCCGTCGGTGTTTCATCCACACAGAAACATGGGAAATGTAACGCACACAAATAGATCGGGCACCCTTCCCAAGTGTGGTCAAATTCATGTGCCCACACCCAACACAGTCTGCAAGAACACGGACATTTTCCGCCCTGTCACAATCACATGCAGATGTGAAATGAAGTGGCTAACAAAGACTGTATGCTCTGGAACATTAGCCTTTCAATTCTCCTTTCCCCCCTTTTCAGGCTGTGTAGATGAGATAAGCAGGGCCACACTGACAGGTAAGGAAGAGGTGACGACAACAAACAGGCCCGGTTTACACAACTCAATATATACGTCACTTGCAGCAGGGAGCAGAACAACCTGGTTTATGTACTGATTCTTAAAGAAAAGGTAGGCTAGGCAGGAGTATATGTGGCTTATCTTGCAAATATTCTAATTAAAACAGTCATTGGCTAAACAAAACAGAAAAACCAAACACCTTATTTTCTGAAATGAAGCCATCTTAAACCAACTGTGCAACAGTAAACCGCAAGCAAAGGTGTAAACACAGGAGCCAGTAATACCCATCACAGAGGAATGTCATTAGACAGGTTACTGAAGACCTGAAGCGGTTGGGCAAGGCTTTTTCAGTTAAGTGACCACACCTGTAAGACTCAAAAAGTGTGCTGTCATTTAATACTTTGACAACACAACATTTAAAGAATACTACATGACCACATCTATAAACAGAACCAAGTATGACCCTATAAAACTGCATTCAGTTTCAGGGTACCAGTATAAAAAGGTAGAAGGTAGGGTAGAGAGCATGGACACTGTTATTCAAGCAAGGCATTAGTTTAAAGCCCTTGTTGCCCTGCGTAAGTGTCCATAAGCAAGACACTGAGTTCTACGAGCTCCTGGCAAGAGCTTTGCTATAGTCGCCCCTGTGCTCTGACCTCCCTCTTAAGTTTAGGCAAGCAGAAAGAAGAATTTCTCCTTGGAAATAAATAAAATATCACATTATAAGCAAGTAGTACACTATAAGTAACTACAAGTGGCAGAACCCTAAAGATTAGTACACAGTATATCCCACTGTAATTTCCATGGATTCAAGCCAGTTTCAGAATATTCAAAATAAAATTACAAGAAAATGACAAAGAGTAAATGGTTAATGAATGTAAAAGTTTGCCAGTAGATAACTTGTGCCTTTTCCCTGCAGTGAGTGACAACTAAGGGCACCTGGTTGAAATCCAGATGGAACGGAGTAGTGCAACCTGTTCATTTGCACATATGACTGTGTTAAGGGTGGAAAATAACGTTATGCACACTTCCTCTTCTTTCTCGACTGTCTGGTTTCTCTTTGCAGAGATAAGAAATGTAATGTCTGCGTTAAAAGCATGCAGGTGCTCACACCAACCCCACAGCATGAGCAAGGCAAACGTCGAATGCAAAGATCTCACCTAATGCACGTACAGAGGCAATACTAGCCATGCACAGACACCAATCTAAGTAACTTATGACAAGCACAATTACAAAGAATAGGGCATTTTTCTTTCCCACTGGGGGATGTACAACACCTTGTCAACACTGATACCAACAGTACAACGATGAACATTCTCTGAAACAGAGAACAGTTCCAATATAGAGTCATCTATTTCTCTGCAATGACAGCTGTTATACCACTTGAGTGGAAGCACTGTTTTAATTTTTCCCCACAGAGCATCTGCAAAACAAACAAAACCTTTTCATAGAGAAAAAAAAATAAGCCTTTCCAGCAATCAACAATTAGTGGTAGCACCAGGGATGAGTGACTAAACAGATTACACATGCAAGACACATCAAATTCCATTCCCAATATTTAGCAGAGCTGTCACTTGTTTTTATTAGACAACCGCAGTATACAGACTGCCCTCAGCTAAGCCTGAATGTAAAGAAAATAAATGTGCATTATTTACCCTGTGCATTTTGTTTGTATTGTGAGGAGCGATGGCGATGACAGCCCCATACCCTGCTTTGTATGCACGTTAATGGTGTATGTGTGTTTAATGTACAGGGCGCGTCATACACCAGTTTTAAACGGAAACACAGCTACGCCCATGTGCCCTACCTCCGGCGTGCGTCGGTACACTTAAGAAGCGCACCTAGTCCTGACTCATGTTTCTCCCTTTTTGGGGAGGATTTTATTCATGTTTCACAAAATGTTGACTGAAATTTCCCGGAAAACAGAAATTACATGAACATCCCATCTAAATAAACATACGCAGGGGCTGGCATTTAGTACCAAGTCACTGACAGGCTGAAATATGAGCTGGTGTGGGACTTTGGCGGAACTTTTCCTCTTGACAAAAATTAGGGTTACTGGAAATTACAGGGAGTCTTTCTTGCAATAATCCTAACAGGCAGGCGTCGAAGAGCCGGAGAGGTTCACGTTTATATATATATACATATATGTATACATAAAAGGTGTAGTTAGACCTGAGGCAGCGGGCAACAAACATGAAGTGTTATAGGCAGGAAACAAACTGTTTTTACCCTATCACGCTACCTGATAGACAGGAGAAGAAAAAAAACAACAAAAAAAAAACCCAACAATACACACACAGTCGTTGGACTAGATGACCGATTACAAATACGGAGACCGTTTCGCGAAACGTTGCGCTACAAAGTTCATGTGCATGTCGCAAGTTGTTTATCCAGAAGTTGATAGGAAATTGCTACTCACTTTCAGTGCGCCTGAATTTCCAGACACAGTCCAGTCGGGACCGGAGACGTCCTCCCTCATCCACGTAGGAGCAAAGTAGACAGCGGGAGGAATGTTAGCCCCGCCCCCGCCCTGACGTCTGATTAGTGTGATGGTCGCTGCCTCGCCTGCCTAAACATCAAATAAGATCAAATAAAGAAATAACGAAATACAATGAAATGCCAAAAAAAAAACACAGTGAAATACCCGAATATCTCTCAAGGACTGAGGATGACGCGTGGTTGCGCGACAAAACCCCCCAAACACTTCGATGATGATTCTAACTGTAACTTTAAAAAATACTTAACTGATAGCTTTAACGAGTTTTATTTTCTGGACATCAGAGATTTATTTTATTATCTATTTATTTATCTTGTGGAGGAGAAAATGGGGGGAAATACAAGCAAAACGTTCTTTCAGATGACCATCGACAATCATCAAAGAGTTGGCGCCGATGGCTGGAAAGAGTGATGTGGTGGTGCAGACCTGATAGATAGGAGGTGAACTAAGTTTCCATGTTGGCACTTTGCAGCTAAACTAAATCATCCAGTGATGTTACTGGCTTCGGCTATTGGCACTGTACTCCTATTTATCTGTATTTTGTGTCTTGCACTTGACTTTTTTTTATCTCTAATGACGACAATTTGTCTGTCATACCGATATATAACCCACGTGGTACTTTGAATCTCAATTTGTTATCCTGTTGATGATCTAAAATGAAATTACACTTACTGCACACAGCATAATATGCACTCATTACTACATATCATTACTATGTAGCACCGCAAGCATAGCGGGTCAGCACCAGGCCCAGATGGAAGATGGTCAAAGTGGGCCCCGGCCTGCCCATCACAATCAGACGTACCATAACGTAATGTCAGTAGCGAATGAAAAAAGTGAAAGCACGCAGCTTTAAAACGACCAGCAAACTCGAAATGCGCTGCACAGTTGACGCCTAAATGGAATGATTACTAGGAGACCAGACCGCTGTGCTATAGAAGAGTCATAATAACAAGGCCAAGACAGTGATAGACAGCGCAAGGCCAAGATAGTGACAGACTAGACTACACAAAATCTGGTGTTGGAGGCTTGGAGCACCATAACAGATGAAAACATAATCGGTGGGGGCGTCCGGGTGGCGTGGCGGTCTATTCCGTTGCCTACCAACACGGGATCGCCAGTTCGAATCCCTATGTTACCTCCGGCTTGGTCGGGCGTCCCTACAGACACAACTGGCCGTGTCTGCGGGTGGGAATCTGGACCTATGTGTCCTGGTCACTGCACTAGCGACTCCTCTGGTTGGACGGGGCGCCTGCTCGGGGGGCTGGTGGCAATAGCGTGATCCTCCTACGTGCTACGTCCCCCTGGCGAAACTCGTCACTGTCAGGTGAAAAGAAGCGGCTGGCGACTCCACATATCGGTGACACGATCACTGGCCAGAGGATCAGCAGCCAACAGGTGACATTTCCCTATCGGCCTGCAATCAGCCAGTATGAGTGGCACCTGCGTACTGGTTGGCATGTGATTACGTGCACCTGTGCTGGGGACTATTTGACTGGGTGCTTTGCAGACATTCCGGGTCGAGTCTTGGAGAGGCTTCACGTCGGTCTGCGTAAGCGCTTGTAGCCTGAACCCGCATCTGTCTCCTCTGTGTGAGAGTGTTTTGCCGAGTTTCAAGGATTATTGGCTGTGTCAAACTTTGTGGAGCATATGAACTTGGATTACGTGGCCACGATGAGAGCAGTGATACTGCCAACCAGGCACGGCTCCAGGATTTCAGTTTTGGGTGGGCCAGGCCAATTATGGATGGGCCTGGAATTCCCTAGGGGGAAATTTTTTTCAATATTGACAATTTAAATGCATCAATTTGGTGCATTTTGAGACCAAAATCGAGCTAGATATAATAACAAATGTAATCACAAAAACCCCTCATAATTCATGCAACATTGACAAAATGAGCCAAAATGTTAAAAATTACTCAGTGCAAAATACATATTGCTTGAACAGCAGCAGTACCATCACTTGCCAACGTTGAAAGCCAGTGAGTGACCATTTTGAACTATAATTCTATCACTAACCGACCAATAGAGGGCGCAGTTTGGTCTGTGACCAAGCAACCACAGTCCAATCAAAGGCCCTGTCCTAATGCCCACCCTACGCGCTACCTAGAGTGGTGCAGTTTGGTATTACAGCGTTGCGTAAGTCCCTTTTGGGAAGGAGGTTTAAATGAATTGAATTGGGACGCCTGAGTAACGCGAGCAGAGCAGCGAGCCAGTATTCAGAACTCGCTCATAACGTCATCTGTCATGTAAAGACATGCTACTAGAGTTCATTATCAATCACTATCGATCACAGTCTACAAATCTCTATGATCACAAGACAATGGGCTATGCTAGATGATTTCATTAACACCGGGTTTTTTTCGATTTCATAAAGGCACATAGAGAAGATGCATTAAACAATGTATTGTCGTCACAGAGTAGGCATCCTGTAGTAATGAACATCGGCCTTTCTTTTTTACATGGCTCAGCCTCAGACCATCTAGCAACAAAGTCGGCTGCATTGCAAAGGCATTTCATGGTATGGCAGTTGGAACTAGCCTAGCCTAGCCTAGCCTATCCCGCCGGCGTCGAACATCACATCACGTGTCTCATGCTTACGCGTGAACATCAACATATAAAATTGTGTTTATAAAAACTATTTTTAGCACAAAATCATGCGATTATTGGCTGATTTCGAATCATTTATGACTTAATGAAAATTTGTTAAAAAAAATTTTTTTGGGGTAGGAAAATTGTAGGGTGGGCCTGGTGAAAAGTGGGCGGGCCTAGGACCGTCAGGCCCACCCATAACGCCGTGCCTGCTGCCAACCCTGGGATTTTTATCAGAATAGTGAATTTTGCTGCTGAATTGGACAGTGTGTTGAAACAACATTTGGAAACGGCAACCGTGTTTAAAGGTACATCAAATTTTATTCAGAATGAACTGCTGGATTGGATGTTTGGGATCATGCGTGAGTATATAGTAGATGAGATTTAAAACGCAGACTTTCTAGCCATTCAGGCCGACGAACCCACTGACGTATCAACGCAGTGTCAGTGCTTGTACTACGTTATATTGACAAATCACATCAGGTTCAGAAGCGTTTTTACAGTTTTATTCCCATACAGACTGCCAATGCCGAGACTGTTGCCACATAAATTCTCAATCAATTAGAACACATCCTGCCATGGAAGGGAGAGCAGCAGAGGGATAAAGTGATAGAAGGGAGAGCAGCAGAGGGATAAAGTGATAGAAGGGAGAGCAGCAGAGGGACAAAGTGATAGAAGGGAGAGCAGCAGAGGGATAAAGTGATAGAAGGGAGAGCAGCAGAGGGACAAAGTGATAGAAGGGAGAGCAGCAGAGGGATAAAGTGATAGAAGGGAGAGCAGCAGAGGGATAAAGTGATGGAAGGGAGAGCAGCAGAGGGATAAAGTGATGGAAGGGAGAGCAGCAGAGGGATAAAGTGATAGAAGGGAGAGCAGCAGAGGGATAAAGTGATGGAAGGGAGAGCAGCAGAGGGATAAAGTGATGGAAGGGAGAGCAGCAGAGGGATAAAGTGATAGAAGGGAGAGCAGCAGAGGGATAAAGTGATGGAAGGGAGAGCAGCAGAGGGATAAAGTGATAGAAGGGAGAGCAGCAGAGGGATAAAGTGATGGAAGGGAGAGCAGCAGAGGGATAAAGTGATGGAAGGGAGAGCAGCAGAGGGATAAAGTGATAGAAGGGAGAGCAGCAGAGGGATAAAGTGATGGAAGGGAGAGCAGCAGAGGGATAAAGTGATAGAAGGGAGAGCAGCAGAGGGATAAAGTGATAGCGCAGGCTTACGAAGGTGCGAGCGTGATGCGGGGACTTCCAAATGCTTATCGATCAATACGTAGTAGGCCTATGTTACGATAGTTTAGGGGTTTTTTTCTCATTGCTTATTTTATGTGGAACACTTCCTGTGCACAATATGTACGTCTATTTGTTGAAGACCTTCCTGTATTTATGCTATAATTTAATGAGATTTATATGGCTGGGAATGATGTTTATGGTTGAAAATATGATTAGTTGTGGCTTAAATGGAATAACTTTCAAATGCACAAAAAAATCACTAAAAGCCTATCACTTTAATTTAATTGTCTAATTCAATTAATGCATGTTATCAAGCCTACATTACATGTCAGACAATGACAGGCAAACTGAAAAGTAAATGAGTTCTGTTTATTTCTAAAATGTATCTGACGTTTGGCAGTAGACTTGTGTATATTTATTAAAAAATGATGAAATTATGTATCCTGGGCTAGGGGGCTAGACTCCTATGCCTGCTGTGTGTCAAGAAAAATTGTAATTCTGACGTGCCGATTCAAAGCAGCCCCACCTAGTGGAAAAGTCACGACACGCCACTGTTTCAGTTGCTATCGCCCAAGACCACCTCAAGTTTGACAACGATTCCATCAGCTTTCTTGTGTCATGATGTTTGAGGTCATAATTTGACTCCAGCCTCGATCCCATAACCGTACAAACAATTCAACATTTGTTGAATACAAACAATTCAACCGTACAAACTACGAGGATTTGATGAAGCAAAACGTGTTTTCCTTCTATAACGGACGATAAAAGCAGTCTTGGACATGTCCACCAACAAAGTAATCGTATGCTTCTAAAGACTTGTATGCCTTCTTTGATTCTTTCGTAAATATACTTGGTGTGTCTGAGATATTCAGCCACATCCATCCAGCCAATGTTTGGCAATTTCGTGACATCACTTGTCCGCTGAGCTTCAGCAAGCATAAACGGATCGGGAAGTTTTTCTCCAGTGCTTAACGTTTCGACTCGTAATGCTTTTTTTGTCTTCCTTGTTTAGACCTTCAACATATTCTGAGGTTTTCATTTTCTAACTTTTCTCCGTTTAATTTGAAGTTTTATACGCTTTCGTCTGAGTTTCGTGCGCACGTTGTTTCTCGGCCATGTTTTGCCACACGTCCTGCGTATGCATCTGGTTTGCAACGCAGCTTTTAGTCACACGATAAGGGGCCTATGTTCCCGATGGTCGCATTTCTTAGGCCTGTTTGTCAGGAGATTAACACATTATGAACACGTAAAATTGTCTTGTGACGATCATCAGGAATGCAACATCGGCAGCTGTTCCCCTGAGCTACAGTGGCCTGTAAGTGACACAACTAATGCTAATAGCGACCCTGTGGCATGAATGAGGAAAAACACAGGAGACCAAGGCGAGTTTGATGTTTATTCCTCAACTCCAAAAACCAACTGCAGCAGGAACAACCCTGCACCGGCGAGCCCGGGAACGTAAACCACGCCCCCAGCTCACAGTCCTGCTGGGTGAGAGGCATAGCCCCTAGTGTCCGCCACACAGCCCCCCCCCCCCGAACACCCAGAAGGGACTCCTGGAAAGAAAATTAGTGTCTCACTGGAGGCTTAAGCAGCCTGCCATAACGGCTGCGCCGTCCCTAAGCCGAAACGGTAGGTGAAACACAGTCCAAAGCCGGCTGAGAAGCAGAATGCTGAACCCGTGAACACACTGCCGGGGTCCTGGAAGGAGGACGACCCCGACGGGGAACCTGGGCCGGAAACACAACTTCGCCTGCCACCCTGTGCGCCGGTTTATCAAGCGTGACACGCTCCCTACGCCCACCCATATCTAGCACAAAACCCTTAGGACCCGTCTCAAGAACCCGAGATGGGCCATCGTATGGGGGTTGGAGGGGCGAGCGGTGAGCATCATGCCGTACAAAAACAAAACGAGCCGACATGAGCTCCGCAGGCACGAACGACCGCGGAAAACAGTGGTGAACGGGGCCTGGAACCCGAGTGCTGTCGGACAAAAAGGATAAACGGCCGGACGGGGTCGAGGAGCGGAACTCCCAGGCAAAAATTCCCCAGGGACGCGGAGCGGCTGACCGAGCACCAGCTCAGCGGGTGACGCGTCGAGGTCCTCCTTAGGAGCCGAACGCAACCCGAGCATAACCCAAGGTAAACGATCCACCCAGTTACCATCCGAGAGCGCAGCGCGCAGCGCTGCCTTGAGCGACCAGTGAAAACGTTCACACAACCCGTTAGCCTGAGGGTGATACGCGGTAGTGCGGTGTACCTGCACACCCAAGGATCGCGCAAGTGCCGACCAGAGTTCTGTCACGAACTGGGGGCCCCTGTCTGAGATGATATCTGACGGAGTGCCGAAACGGGCGACCCAGGAGGAAAGAAAAGCGCGTGCAACATCCGAGGATGTTGTGGAGGATAGAGGGACAGCCTCTGGCCACCTGGTGGTCCGATCTACCATTGTGAAGCAGGTGCGTAAAACCCTGTGAAGAAGGTAGAGGGCCCACCAGGTCCACATGCACGTGGTCGAAACGTCTGGCCGGGATCGGAAACGGTTCGAGGGGCGATTTAGTGTGCTGGTGGACCGTAGCGCGCTGGCACACTACACATGAAGCTGCCCTCCCCTTGACGTCCTTGCGGAGGCCAGGCCAGACAAACTTGGAACCGACCAACTTCACCGACGCCCGAACTCCAGGGTGCGAGAGGGAGTGAATCGAATCGAAAACTCGACGGCGCCAGGCCACTGGAACAACGGGGCGCGGACGGCCGGTGGAGACATCGCAGAGGAGGGCAGGACTGCTTTCCTGCATCACGTCGGGGTCACCAATGTGGCAGGAATGAGGAAAAACACAGGAGACCAAGGCGAGTTTGATTTTTATTCCTCAACTCCAAAAACCAACTGCAGCAGGAACAACCCTGCACCGGCGAGCCCGGGAACGTAAACCACGCCCCCAGCTCACAGTCCTGCTTGGTGAGAGGCATAGCCCCTAGTGTCCGCCACAACCCATAAATTCACATACGTATGACCCATAGCATGGTAGGCACTGGTTTTTAAGCATTTACGGTCGCAAACCTTTCACTCCGCTCGAAAGCAATACCTATATTTACTCTACGTGTATTACACTTTATTTTTTTTACATGATAAAAGGGATTTTTGGCTTCTTTAGCATTGTGTGTGTTGGAAAATTGAAACGCACAGCGGGTTGAATTTGTGGGGACCGTACTGTAATGGCAGGACACTGAATTTCTGAAGAGCAGAGTGCCCTCTACTGGTTTGTTTACAAAAACAAAAGATTCCTGGCTGTAACGCAGTTTTGAAGACAGAAATCTCAGCATCTGGCAAAGCAATCCGTTCTTGCAGTTGATGTAGATGGACAACTCTTTCCACCACCACCACGATGATAAGTGATGGTTAGTTATCACTTTTGATAAAGTCCGAATTTTACTGATGGCAGCTTTAATCTCAACTTTGACACGCCTTGGTTAAATATTAGCTCAGGAGTGCTGATGTTGTGGTTTATTTGGTATTAAAGCATGACATGTTCAGTATGGTGAGCCTAGCCCTTTCATACAATTCAAATTTAGTTTAGCTGCAATGCAGGCTTTGTTGTGTTAGTTTAGATTACCAAAAGTGACATATATCAAAACACATGTTTTGTAGTAATTCTCATATTGTATCTAGAAATTATAATTGTTATGACATGCATATTTTCATCTTTCTTGCTAAACATGGAAATGCATGTAACTTGGCAAAGTATAGTTATATTCTTTATCCAGGTGTAAAAATATTGTAAAGCATGTGTATTACAGCAAAGGCATGCTGCATGGTTCATATCTGTAATGTAGTTTTTTTTTGTTTTCATTTGTACAGACCGGTGTGTGTGTGTGTGTATGTGTGTGTGTGTGTGTGTGTGTGTGTGTGTGTGTGTGTGTGTGTGAACATCTTTAACCATCTAACCGAAAAAGATCGACACCAAAGCAGATATAATTGCATGACAGTATTCAACGTTGTGGCGGAGCAACACAGAAGTGAACGTTTGTTTTCAGTTGAGGTTTTAAAGAGATACTTTCATGCTGCTTCTGAGCACATTTTGAACACGGGTGGTTTGAATTACAACCGAAAGGTATGTGGTTTTATGATTTCATAACTATTGGCTACTGAAATGCTGGGTGGGCTAAACACTGGGGCTAAACCGCTTGCCGTAATAAAACTACAAAAATATGGAAGCAGAGGAGTAGCTCTTTCTTGGCTATCCAGTTACCTAAATAATAGGAACCAATATGTGCAAATTAATAATTATAAATCACAATTAATGAAGGTTAAGTGTGGGGTTCCTCAAGACTCAGTGTTCGGGACCAGTGTTTATTTTATATATAATATATGTGAGGTTTCAAAAACACTAAAAATAATTCTATTTGCAGATGACACAAACCTACTTTGCAGTGGGGACAACTTGGAACAACTTTTGGATATAGCAGGAAATTAATTGAAGAAACTAAAGAGTTGGTTTGATTCAAATAAACGAACACTAAATCTAAGTAAAACGAAATTTAGAATATTTGGGAAACGGTCAACAAACTCAAACAAGAAGCTCATGATAAATGATGTAGTAATCGAAAATGTCAGAAAACAAATTTCTTGGAGTAATAATAGACATTACGTTGGAAACCACATATAAAGTATCTTAAAGCAAAAATATCAGTCAATTGCAATACTGTATAAAGTCAAAGATCTCCCACATCAACCAGCACTATACACCTTGTACTGTTCCTTCATACTTCCATGCATCACCTACTGTGTGGAAGTATGGAGGAACACATACAAAACAAACTCATCCAATTTTCATCCTTCAAAAAAGAGCCATAAGAGTTTTAAACAACCACTTACAGAGAGCCTACAAACCCAGTCTTTATCAAACTGAAAGTGCTAAATTTTAAGGATTTGGTTGACTTCAAATCATGTACCCAGGCCCGTAGCCAGAAACATTTTGGGGGGGGGGTGGGCAACACTGCCGAAAGCTACTGGTAAATAAAATTCCCACACTGTATATTATAGCCTAATACCCAACCGTACGGTAAATGTCAACGTATTAATGGCCCATAGATAATCATCAATGCATTAATAAATAAAAGTGGGTCTTACCTTATAAAAGCAGGTCCAATCGTCTTTTTTGTCTGCAAAAGATGTCCAGTACCTCTTCCGGCGTCACCACAATGTCTCTGTGCTCCGAGAGCAATGTCAGTCCATTAAGCCGTCGTTCCGCCATTGTACTGCGCATTTTGTCCTTGATCCTCCCCAGACGGGAAAAACTTCTCTCGACATGGGCACTGGTGACAGGAAGCGTGGTCAAAACGCGGAGAAGCTTGAAGATGCTTGGAAACAACTCACTATTACAGGCATTTAATGCCTCAATGGCATTTTGTGGAACATAAGTTGCATCTTTCCATTTATCCCGCCAGGTGTCAATTTCTGACTTTCCAACTTCCAGATGCGGTGACACTTCATCAGGATACAGGTTGGAGAGCGCTTGAGCTGAGCTGTCGTTCAGCATGCTGACCTTAGATGGCAGTAAGGAGCAGAGGTTGGAGATCACATTTCTGTGTTTGCTGAAGCGTTCCTTCATCTGTGATGAATAAAAGTCAAGCATGACTATGGAAAGCTTTTGCCGGTAGTGATTTTCACAGGCCTTCAATGGATCCTCATTGCAGTCCATGCCTCTTCGTGGTCGAAATTCAACCCCATACTTGGCTGCTTGGGAAGAGGTCTTTTGGAAAATCTGCCTGAACTCCATCTCAGAGTTAGCCCTCATCTCATCTACCTGCTTAATAACAGCATCAGCAGCTGAAACGCAACTCACCAAGTCACAATTTTCCTTCTGAAGGAAGGTGGACAGGTGGTAGGTTTTTGCAAGCATCTTCTCACTCACATTCATGGACAGCATGAATTCTGCATTGTCAATTGAATTAAAGAGCTGAGTGGCTTTGACAGATGTGTCTCCTGTGAAGGTTTCACTGATTTTCTGCAGGCTGGATCGCACAGGGTCTAAAAGCTCGTTGAATGTAAATATTGCGTCGTGGCGTTCGACCCATCTCGTTTCACACAACTTCGTCAGTCGCGTTTTCTTGCAGTGGGGTAAAAGACGCTCCGTCTCGTGTCGCAGACCGCAAAGCCGAATCATGGAAAAAAGTGCAGATTTCCGAGACAATTCCAAAACAATTTCGCACCATTTGTACAGTGCAGCACTTGTTTAGGGCCAAATTCAAACTGTGGCTGGCACAGTGCACATAAACTGCTTGCTTGTGCTTCTCTTTGATTTTAGCTTGGGTACCATTTAAACGGACACTCATGGCAGATGCGCCATCGTATCCCTGGCCACGTAAAACTGTAAATCAACGCCTGCATTTGTCAACTGACTTTCGATTGAATTGGCGATTGCCTCCCCGGTTAACTTCTCGATATCAACAAAGGACAAAAAATCATCTCTGATGCTATATTGGCTGTCATGCTGGTTCACGTATCTGACACAGACAGAAAGCTGCTCCCGCCCTGAAACATCTTTCATTTCATCTGCCAACACAGCGAAACACTGCGCGGAGTTTACTTTCTGCACCAGTTTGTTTGTTATCACATCTCCAATTATGCTGATTATTTCATTTTGTACATCAGGACTGCAGTAGCTAGCGTTTGCTGCACATTTACTCAAGTGTTGTAACAGTACTGTGTCGCCAGATGTAGCCCTAAACCTGAGTAAAGCCCTGAAATTTCCGTCATTGTGAGTTGGCTCATTCAATGTCACTGGTCCTGAATCAATATCACCTCTCAGGGCGAGTTCTTGGCGACCGCAAAAAATCAACGTTGCAATGATGCTTTTGAGTTTTTCTCTGTTTTCTTGGGCTCGCTTTTTTCTCTCAGAATCTAGCCTCAGTGAAATTGCATCCATTTTATTGTTGAGAACCATTTGGAAATTGTCCGCTTTCAAACTTGCATCCTTGTGATATGCCTTTTGTGTGTGGTCTTTGAACGTCTCTAAAGCATGTTTCAGTCTGAGAAGTGCACATTAATTAGCTTGCCAGCTTTTCTGTGCCCTCCCTTGCCCACATGCTCGACTGCAAACGCAACACAGTGCTTACAAAAACAACCGTCGGACCTTGTTGAGTATACTAGCCAGCTAAACTGGTCAATCCAATGACGTTGGAAACGTAGTTTACCTTGTGGTGACCCACATCTATATAACTAGAGACATTCACCTAAGAGAGAATGCACTTCCGCTTCCGGTCCAGAGAGTTCAGTGTCGTTGTCGAATATATGACATGTAAAGTTGGAGCTAGTAAACTACCTCGACTACGTCTACTCTCACGTCTCCTGTCTCGTTGTTTTCTAACTCCACATTGGTGACCCCGACGTGATCGAACAACTAATACGAGTATGTTTGACAACGACGACGCCGGTGCTAACAACATGGCTATTGCTAACGCTAGCATTTACACCGCTACTGTGAAGCTACCCGACGTTTGGCAGCATAATCCACGGCCGTGGTTTCAACATGTGGAAGCCCAGTTCCAGCTGAGAGGGATAACGCAGGATGCAACGCAGTACTTCCACGTAGTGGCGGCGTTAGACGCATCGACAACGGCGCGAGCAATGACACTGTTGGAAGCTCCGCCAGCTGCTGGCAAGTACAATGCTATAAAGACATTCCTCCTGAAACTATTTGAACTGTCGGAGCTGGAGAAGGCAGACCGTTTACTGTCCCCGAATGGCCTCGGCGACGGCAAACCGTCTGATTTAATGGAAAAAATGCTGTCTGTGCTGGGATCGGCTGATCCGGCCTTTCTTTTCACACACATTTTTCTGAGGCAGCTCCCCGCACCTGTACGCACAGCACTGGCCAGTTCTCCTCTCGCCGCCTCCAAGGACTACCGTTCTCTGGCTGCTGAAGCAGACAGGGTTTTCCTGGCCAACCGGCAACAGTTTGTGCACGCCCTGCTACCCCACCAGACCGCCCCACCACCACCTGTGTACGACTATATGGACACCGCGGCTGCGGTGACAGCCCGCCGCCAGCCTGACGACGGGCTCTGTTATTACCATGCCAGGTTTGGGGCAAAAGCAAAACGGTGTCGCAAACCCTGCAGTTACAGGGTTCAGGGAAACGCCAAGGCCGGCGCTTGTTAACGGCTATGGGCGCCGGCCGTGACTGCAAGCTGTTGTTCATCAGAGACTCCTTGTCGGGCCGGCGGCTGCTGGTTGACTCTGGCGCTCAACGCAGCATACTACCAGCACAAGCTGTGGACACGATGACCGACAGTCACGGCCCCCAGATGGACGCCGCCAACGGCACGTCCATTCGGACGTACGGTATCAGACATGTGGACGTGTGTTTTGGCGGCCGACGTTTCGGCTGGGACTTTGTGATGGCTGCTGTATCCACCCCGCTCCTAGGTGCGGATTTCCTCTGTGCTTTCAACCTGCTGGTGGATGTTAAAAACTGTCGCGTGATTGATGCCGTCTCTTTTGCGTCATACCCCTGCACGCTTGGGGGCGCTGGAGCGCTGTGCCTCGCTAACACACTCTCCCCCGGGGATCCATACCAACGCCTGCTCGCAAATTTCCCCGAGCTGACCACACCCACCTTCTCCTCGGCGGTGGCCAAGCACGGCGTGGAACATCATATCACCACAGTGGGGCCCCCAGTTTACGCCCGGGCCCGACGCCTCGACTCGGCCAAGCTCGCAATAGCCAGGGAGGAGTTTTCGACTATGGAGCGCCTCGGCATTGTCCGCCGTTCTGACAGCCCGTGGGCTTCCCCTCTTCACATGGTTACTAAGGCCAACGGGGGTTGGCGCCCGTGCGGGGACTACCGTCGCCTAAACAATGCCACGATCCCCGACCGGTACCCCATACCGCACATACAAGATTTCTCTACCCACCTGGCGGGCGCTGCCATCTATTCCAAAATCGACTTAGTGCGGGGGTATCACCAAGTGCCGGTCCACCCACTGGATGTCCCAAAAACGGCTGTCATCACACCCTTTGGGCTCTTTGAGTTTTTACGTATGCCTTTCGGCCTTAAAGGGGCGGCGCAGACGTTTCAGCGCCTTATGGATTCTGTGCTCCGTGACATGCCATTTTTGTTTGTGTACTTAGACAACATCCTCGTGGCCAGCGCGTCGGCGGAGGAACACATGACGCACCTCAGACAGCTGTTTGACAGGCTCAGCGAACACGGCCTCATCATCAACCCAGCTAAGTGTCAGTTCGGGGAGTCGTCCATCACCTTCCTCGGGCACCACATCACTCCACAGGGGGCCGTTCCCCTCCCTGCCAGGGTTGAGGCTGTCACCATGTTCCCCCGCCCCCGCACTGTACAGTCGCTGCAGGAATTCCTGGGCATGGTGAACTTTTATAACTGTTTCCTGCCCCGTGCCGCCCACATCATGCGTCCCCTGTATGAGGCCCTGCGGGGTAAGAAGTCTAAGGACGAGCTGCACTGGTCTTCGGGGATGGACGAGGCTTTTGTGGCCGCCAAGACCGCGCTGGCCAACGCTGCGCTGCTAGCTCACCCGTCGCCTGCCGCCCCCATAGCCCTTACAACGGATGCCTCCGACTACGCCGTGGGGGCCGTGTGTGAGCAGTGGGTGGAGGGGGGCTGGCAGCCGTTGGCGTTCTTCAGTAAACAACTCCGTGAGAGCGAGCGCAAATACAGCACCTTTGATAGGGAACTACTGGGTCTCTTCCTCGCAACCAGACACTTTAGGTTCCTATTGGAGGGCCGACAGTTCACCGCTTTCGTGGACCACAAACCGCTGACGTTCTGTATGGCCAAAACCTCAGAACCGTGGTCTGGGCGTCAGCAGCGTCATCTCGCGGCGGTTTCCGAGTTTACCACGGACATACAACACGTGTCGGGCAAGGATAACTCCGTCGCCGACTGCCTTTCACGGGCGGTTGTTAACGCCGTTCACTTGGGACTCGACTACGCCGCTATGGCAGCGGACCAAGCCAAGGACGCGACCGTTCAAGACTACCGGTCGACCCCTACGGCGCTACGGCTGGAGGACGTGACGTTCGACGCGGCCAACACCACCCTCCTCTGTGACATCTCCACCGGTCAACCGCGCCCCCTGGTGCCTACTTCCTGGCGGCGCCGAGTTTTCGACACCGTCCACGGCCTTTCCCACCCGGGAGTGAAGGCCTCGACCAAATTGGTGAGCGTCAAGTTTGTTTGGCCTGGGCTCCGTAAGGATGTTAGAGCCTGGGCCGGCTCTTGTGTGGCGTGCCAACGCGCCAAGGTGCACCGCCATACCAAGGCCCCTTTGGCGCCGTTTGTGGTTCCAGAGAGGCGGTTTGACCACGTCAATGTTGACCTGGTGGGTCCCCTGCCCCCCTCCCGTGGTTATACGTTCCTCCTCACTATTGTGGACAGGGCCACCAGGTGGCCAGAGGCTATTCCCTTGTCCTCCACGACGGCAGCAGAGGTAGCACGGGCGTTCATCGGCTGCTGGGTGGCCCGTTTCGGCACACCGGGTGACATCACGAGCGACCGGGGCTCCCAGTTTACCTCGGAGCTCTGGACGGCGGTCGCTGAGCACCTGGGGATGAAGATCCACCGCACTACGGCGTACAACCCGCAGAGCAACGGACTTTGTGAGCGGTTCCATCGGGACATGAAAGCCGCTCTGCGGGCAAGCCTCACTGGCTGCGACTGGATGGACCGGCTCCCATGGGTCATGCTCGGCCTGCGTTCGGCCCCGAAGGAAGACCTCCAGACCTCCTCCGCTGAGCTGGTGTATGGCCAGCCCCTGCGAGTTCCGGGGGAGTTTCTTCCGGATGCTACGACTCCCTGGTCGGCCGCCTCTCACCTCAGTGCGTCCCGGAGCGCTGCCGGTGCCTTCGCTCCCGTTCCGATGTCTCAACACTGCCTCCCCCGGTCCTACGTCCCCAAGGATCTGCCATCGGCGAGGTACGTCTTCATTAGGCACGACAGCCATCGGTCCCCGCTGCAGCCCCCATACGACGGGCCCTTCCGTGTCCTGGAGGCGGGGGATAAGAACTTTGTGGTGGACATGGGGGGCAGGCCGGAGCGGGTCGCTATAGACCGTCTCAAGCCTGCTCACTTGGACATTGGGGAGCCAATGCAATTGGCCCTACCCCCGCGGCGGGGACGCCCTCCTAGGTCGGCCCCGGCACCTGCCTCTGTTCCTGCTTCGGCCCCGCCTATGGCCCGGGTTTCGGCCCCATCTGTTTCCCCTCCTGTGAAGCGCAGCCGTTATGGCCGCAGGGTCCACCCCCCGACTCGTCACTTGTTTTCCCCGTGACTTTGCACTATGTCATTGACTGTTCTGTTGTAGAGTCTATTTTTATGTTCATGAGTTGCGCTTTTGCTGTTTTGCATTGTTTTGTGTAGGTGAATTCTGGGGGGGCCTGTGTGGTGACCCACATCTATATAACTAGAGACATTCACCTAAGAGAGAATGCACTTCCGCTTCCGGTCCAGAGAGTTCAGTGTCGTTGTCGAATATATGACATGTAAAGTTGGAGCTAGTAAACTACCTCGACTACGTCTACTCTCACGTCTCCTGTCTCGTTGTTTTCTAACTCCACAACCTCCTAGTTTTGTAGGGAATGTTTGTCCGATATTGGCCGTCCGGTCCAGTGAGTATATTTATCTTCTCTGTTCGTCTGATATTTTCCCACCAATATAATCCACAAAGTCGTGTGAAAACGTTTCCGAGGTAGAGGACGGCGGGCCGGGTCTGCTAACTCTGGCTCCGTTTCCGAGGAGGAGGGCAGTGGGTCTGCTAACACTTGCTCCGGGAAATCGGTAACGTTAGTGACCAGATCACCTGTAATGTTCTTTTTTTTCTTTTTTGAGTCGGGACACGTTGAAACAAAAAAATCACTGATTTTACGAATATTAACTTCACTGCTCTTGCCTGATTTACAGGCAGCTTTCGGCGGCTCCATTGCTTTTGAAAAGCAAACTATAGATCGACCATTTAGCTAGCATAACCAGTGGCAGGTTGCTTAGCTGACTCGTCAGACCCCTGAGCCAATCAAAAGCGTGTGATTTTATTTGTTTTACGAAACAGACCAATAAGATACATCATGTTTGGAAACAAATTAACTGACAGGTTTAACGCCTGTCAGTCACGATAGATGCAGTGTATGAGTAGGCTAGAGGGGCGGTGACAAATAATCAAAACGATAACTAAATAATTATTGGTGCCATTTCAGACGGGCCGTGGGGTTTCGGGGGGGGGGTTCAGACACGAAAACCACCTACCTGGCTACGTGCCTGCATGTACCCAGTAAAAAAAAAACCAGCAGTTGCCAAAGGTTGTTCCAAAGGAGAGAAAGTAAACACGATCTCAGGAATATGTATATTAAGAAAAACTAGTGAGGACAAATGCAAAACTTCATTGTCTATCCATCAAAGGAGTCAATCTATGGAACAACCGTAAAAAAGAAATTAAGATGTGTACATCAATAAGTAAGTTTAAACGACTCTTTAAAAATAACATAACATATAACATATTAAATAGATATAGGATGGATGAAGAATGAGGTGGACTGGAATAACATGACGTGTAAGGTGCCTTGTTTGACTTGTACTGTTTTGTTTATTTTGATCTCTCTGCACTGGCTTTTCTTTTTTCCACTTTCGTTTTGTCTTGAAAGTTTTGGTTTGATAAAGTATAAGAGGGGTAGGACCGGAAGTCTACTTCATCCCACGCCCTTTTCGAACATGGTCCAGTTATTACTTGTATTGTTACAGAGAGTTTGCAAAATATGTTCACCGTTATTTCCATTTGTTTTTGTATTCCTGTCTGTGTATTTCATTTTGTTATTTTAGCATGTTAGAAAATAAAAATCAATCACCTGTGCTGGGGACTATTTAACTGTTTTGCAGACATTCTCTGTCGAGTATTGAAGAGGCTTCACGTCGGTCTGCGTAAGCGCTTGTAGCCTGAACCCTCATCTGCCTCCTCTGTGTGTGTGTGTGTGTGTGTGTGTGTGTGTGTGTGTGTGTGTGTGTGTGCGTGTGTGCGTGTGTGCGTGTGTGTTGTTGCTTAGTTTAGCATTTTGTTTATTCAAGTTTGCATTAGTGCCTGCTCTGTTTGGCAGTAGTCGTGTTATTGTGAGTTTTGCTGAAGTCCAGTAAAGAGATTTTGTACTTTACCAACTGCCTCTTCTCTGCAATTGGGTCCAAATACACAGCGTTACAGCAAGACTCGACCAGACATGGACCCAGCAGAGCTAGAGTAGTTGCGCACCGACATTACAAACCAAGGTGCAGTTATGGGCGAACAGCACAACAAGCTGGAAACGAGCGTCCACTCCAGTTCTGTTGGAGAGATCAACTCCATGCTTCAGCAGCTAACAGCGGATCGCTCCCAGCTGCAGCAGCTCCAGGCTCGACAGCAGCAGATGATGGCCACCATCACCAACCTCACCACCACTCTCCAGCAGCTACAGCCTGCCCAGACAGCACCTCCTGTGTCAGCAACGCCCAAACCGACCGCCTCTACTGACCAGCCTTCTACTCATCCCGACTCCCAGAACAGAACCTGCCCCCCCCCCGAGAACTATTCTGGGAACCCTGAGACCTGCCAGTCCCTGGTTCAGTGTGAGCTAGCCATTGGGCTCAGCCCTCCAAGTTTACAAACGAGACGGCTAAGGTCTTGTTTATTACACAGCTCCTGTCTGGGCCTCCCTTGGCATTGGCCACTGCTTTGTGGGAGCAGCATACGCCTGCCTGCCTGCCAGTCCTATCGAACCTTCGTTGAGGAGCTGCGCCGAGTGTGCGACCACACTGTGACGGGGCAGGAGGCAGCCGAGAGACAGTAGCTGACTAAACCGTCAAGTTCCACACGCTGGCAGTAGAGAGCTGATGGAACGCTGCCTCCTTCCTCATCGTTTATCAGCACGGGCTGTTGGAGGACATTACAGATGAGCTGGCCCCCAGGGAGCAGCAGGATGACCTGTAGGAGCTCATCAAGCTCGCCATCCAAGTGTAACGCAGTGTATGTGAACCCAATTGCAGAGAGGAGGCAGTTGGTGTAGATAACCTTGTAGTGTTATGTTTGTACTGACCTGCGTTCCATACTTGTAGTCACGTGATCATACAGCCTAGTGGCGGCATTATACACACAACTACATGCCTGTACACTGTACGTGAGTTCCCCTGCAATGACTATTAAATGTTAAGCCTAGATGCTAACACTGCCTCCATGCGAGTCATTCTACATGGTGACAGAAGTGAAACCTGATACTTTACCAACTTGAAAGGAACTCCACAAAGACGAAAGAAGAAAAAGTTAACTAGAAGGACGACAATGGCAGACGGATTTCGGCGACCGGGCCCTCTTACCTTCGATGGTAATGTAGCAGAGAATTGGCGCATAGTCAAGCAGGAATGACATATTCATCGCCGCAGCGCACAGTGACGAACCAGCCAACACGCAAGCATACATACTGCTAAATTTAGCAGAAGCAGAGGCGATCGAACGTGAGCGCTCATTCACGTATTTACCAGCGGTGCTAGCAGAAGATGGGGTCGTCATGAGGCGGGCAGAGACACGAGAAGACCCGGAATGTTGGGAAAAGAAAATTCAGGGAGATTTGCAACCCTCAGAAAACATCACCATGGAGAGGCATTCCTTCAACACCACAAACCTGGGGAAACAGTGGAAGCATATGTGAGTACACTCAGGATCAAATCTAAAAGCGGTAATTTTGGAGTTCTCCAGGAGGAGCTGATCAGAGACCGTTTAGTGTGTGGCATTACCTATGATCATGTGAGAAAAGCACTACTTGAGGAAAGTGTGCTAATTCTAGCTAAGGCTATTTGTATGTGACAAATGAGTGAACTAGCTGAGTGTAACCAGGTTAAAATTAATGTCTTTATTTTATTTTGTTTGAGTATGAAATATCACCAAATCCTGTCTGTGTGCTGTTATTTGTGTTTACTACATTTTATTTTATGTCATTATTTACTTTTATGTATGTTTTACAACGACCGTCATATACATGTACTGTCGCTTTAAGAGAGAGGTCTTGTGGGTACACGGAAGAGGGAACGCGGGAGAGGCCATTTTTGTTTTGTGGGGGGAGTGTCAAGCAGCGATCGAGCCGAGCCACGCGTGTTTCTTACCGTAGGACAGTTTTGCTGGTTGAGGAGAACGTAACCTTGAGTATCCCTGTAAGAAGATACTGCAAGCTGTGGGATAAAATACTTGTTTATCCTTTTTTTTACATCGGAGTCCCGTGGACGGTTTCTCCTTCTAACGCACACGAGTGAAGTCCGGACAGTGGTTGAGCTTCGACCCCCACGTCCGTAAGAAACACCGCTCCCGCTGGAGGACTGGACGTTTGTCGAAGGGTTTGAAACCAAAATAAATGGCAAGGTGGGCCAAATAGAGTCCTGTGTGTCCCCCCCCCTCCTTCTTTGATCATGATGATGATGATGATGATGAGAGACTGAGGGCCCCCCACAACACCTGGGGCCCCACCCAACTAGAACACAATGCAGAGCTAATGATGAGAGTGACGGGCGTGCAGCAGGCTGACCAGCATAGAACAGCATAGGACTGCCCCCGTTACATGAGCAACACGGCAAAACTCTTGACCACTGCAATGCATGCCCCAGTAAGTGTGGATGATGTCCAATATCAAAAAGCCTTTAGAAAAAAAGCAGAAGGGAGTCAGATCAAAGTCAGAGTGAACCAACTTCAACAACAAGGATCACCAACTGCAGAAATTGCGGTGGAAATCACCAACCAAGAGAGTGTCCGGCAAACATACAGCAGTGCCACAACTGCAACAAATATAACCATTTCAAAAGGTACGGCAGGTCCGCTAGACAAGCCCATGCATACAAACCTGTCAATCATCTGGTCACAGCAGAGGACTCGGACAGCAGAGATGGATCATTTCATGTAGATGAACTATCGCTAGAGAAATCGCCACAGTCAACCTGGAGAACATGAACAAAAAGATCTATTGTTCCGTCACTGAATGGCAAACCATTGGAATTTAAAGTACAACGGGGCCAAGTGTAATGTCATCTCCTGAACCTTTGTCTGCCTCCTCTGTGTGAGTGTTTCTTATTTTGTTTGACATTTTTGCCTGCCCTGTTCGGCAAACACACAACCAAAAAAACACTGCCAAAGTCCAGTAAAGCGACATAGTACTTAGCAACTGCCTCTGCCCCTTCTCTGCGATTGGGTCCAAACGCTCAGCGTTATAGCAAGACTCGACCAGACATGGACCCAGCAGAGTTAGAGCAGTTGCGCGTCGCCGTTACCACGCACACTGAGCTGCATTCGCTCCATCTCCAGCCTTGTTGGAGAGATCTGTCCCATGCTTCAGCAGCAGGCAGCGGATCATTCCCAGCTGCAGCAGGTCCAAGCTCAACAGCTGCAGATGGACGCCATCACCGGCCTCAACACCACTGCTCTCCGGCGGCTGCGGCCTACCCAGACAGCGCCACCTGTCTCGGCGGCGCCCACCCCGGCCGGTGTGGACCCAGCGAAGGGGTCGACGTACTGGAGCCAATGTAGGCCGAGCTTGGTGTCTGGGGTGAATGGCCTCCAGCGAGGGGTTCAGTTGGATAACTAACAGCCTGCCTCCTGGTCTGCTGGCCCTGAACCCGCCATCCTGCCTACCGCCCGGTAAACCACCGATTGAGGGGTGGTGCCGAGCCGTCTCCAGCCCAGGACCCATTCTGGGGAACCCGCCTGGCTCAGGGAGGTCCCCGGAGGCTCTGCCAGTCACATGTCCCCGAGCCTCCGCTGCCCAGCGTCCCCGGGGTGCCTCAGAAACCTGCTCCACGAGCGGCTGCCATGCCGCCTACGAGTTCAGCTAGCCCAGTAGCTGCTACGCCGCCCAGGAGTTCAGCTAGCCACGACGCCACCTCCGAGTCCCGTCTGCCCCGCAGTCGTCCCGCTGCCTGCGAGTTCTTCAGTTTACCCCGCGGCCGTCCCGCCGCCTCCAAAGCCTGGTCGCCCGCCCGCCGGAGATGCTCTGCCTTCTGCGTCCTGGTCGCCCTCCCAAACGGCCTCGGGCCGCCCGCCTGAGAAGCTCTGCCTCCTACATCCTGCCCGCCCGCCTGAGATCCCTGGCCCCATTCATCTGCACCCTGGGCCCCTCGTCCTCCTCCTGGGCTCCTCTGTCCGTCCTGCTGGGTCCTCTTGATTTTGGGACCTCTGGAATCCATCCCTGGGAGTGGGGTACTGACACGATCACTGGCCAAAGGATCAGCAGCCAACAAGTGATACATCTCCCTATCGGCCTGCAGTCAGCCAGTATGAGTGGCACCTGCCTGTGATTAGGTGGACCTGTGCTGGAGCTATTTGACCTGGTGCTTTGCAGCCATACATCGTCAAGTCTTGGAGAAGCTTAGCGTCAGTCTGCGGAAGCCCGTGTCTCCTGAACCGTCGTTTGCCTCCTCTGTGTGAGAGAGTGTTTCCTGTGTTTCATATTTTGTTTATTCTTTTGTATTTTTGCGTGCCCTGTTTGGCAGTGTTTTTTTTTTTTTTTGGTGGTTTGCCAAAGTCCAGTAAAGCGACTTAGTGCTTACCAACTACCTCTGCCCCTTCTCTGTGATTGGGTTCAAACGCCCGGCATTACACAGCTGCAGACTCTTCAATGCAAGCTCTCTGCTGCACTATAAAGCAAGGATGGCCCAACCGAGCAAGCAGTACTGCAGCCGCGCTGCAAGACCATTCTTAAAGGAACAGGAATGGTCATTCCCCAAACGCTACAGTCCGAGTACTTGACCATTCTACACAAAGGACATCCTGGGGCCGAAGCAACGAAACGCAGATCACGTGATGTTGCATTCTGGCCATCCATGACAAAGGATGTTGAGAACATGGTCCAAGCCTGCACTGTGTGCCACAGTCTAAAAGGAAATCAACAAAAAGGAACTGCCCTGGTCCACCATCGCCCCAGACATCTTCGAGTGGAACAGTCACCACTATCTGGTCTTGGTCGACTCATACTCAGGGTGGTTTGAAATCGATCCACTTAAAAACCTCTTTTCACAAAGTGTGGTCAACAAGCTAAAGCGATACTTCTCAGTCCATGGCATCCCTGACACTGTCTTTTCAGACTGTGGCACCCAGTTCTCCAGTCAGACCTTTCATGAGTTTGCCAGAACCTGGGGTTGCCACCAGCAGTGCTGAATACCCACAAGCAAACGGCCTGGCAGAACAGGCGGTTCGAAGCTCAAAGAGGCTGCTTGAAACTTCAGAGAGATGAGACAGATCTACTTCTGAATCTGCTGAACGTGCCATGAGATGCAACCCTGGGCTCTCCCGCTCAGCATCTATCTAGGAAAACGCACACCACCCTACCTGCCAGCCAGCAGCTGCTGGCGCCGTCGTCAAAAGACACTAAGAAATGGGGAATGCAGAAAGCACACCTATGACAAGTCAAGCACGCCACTGCCTGCACTGGAACCGTCCTATGTGGTCCGTCTTCAGACTACAAAGGGACATGACAAGATCGGAGTGATCAAAAGGAAGTGCAACGAACCTAGATCTTGCGTCGCTGAATCAGAAGGAAAGGAATACAGGCGAAACCGACGGCACATTCTGCCAGTATCCGAACCTCAACATATCCTCGACCAAAATGAACACGTTCCATCAATACTTACCAGAGAGCAAGACCATGGCACTCAAGCGACCACTGAAGAGCCACCCCCAGTCGTGGAGCCACCTGGGCAGTCTCAATCCCCCTATATCACAAGATCTAGGGAGGATTTCAAAGCCCAACCCAAAATCACTGAAGAGTGCATGGATGCAAGAACTGACTTGCCTTGTTGGTTGAAATGGTAAATTCCATCTACAGTTAAGTATACCTCTCTTGTTGTTGAAATGTTTAATGTTACATGAACACAGATTTGCTTCCTTTGCAGAGTTACATGTCAGGCATAGTTCGTGCAAGACCAGAACAAGATAGCCAGTACTGCTTTACTAAATATAAGCTACGTTGAAACACGAACGTTTTCAAAACATAATTACAGCTCTGAACTAAAGGATGATGTAGATAACCTTGTAGCATTACGTTTGTACTGACCTGCATTCCATACTTAAAGTCACGTGATCATACAGCCTAATGGTGGCATTATACACACGGCTACATGCCTGTACACTACGTGAGTTTCCCTACATGCCTGTACACTAGGCGAGTTCCCGTGGCCGCCCTCTGGAGTCCAGAAAAGTCCGGCTTTGCACCGTCCCTGTCACATTTGTCCTGGGGGGGCGTCACCGGGAGGAGAGCTCTCTGCAACTCGTCAATTAAACCACCTATGCTCTGGTGCTGGGGTATCCTTGGCTGGCTTTACATAACCCAGAGATGGATTGGACTGCAGGTCAGCTGGAGGAGTGGGGCCCTCTTTGCCAGTTTTCCTGCCTCAAGGATCCCCGGGAGACACCCCGGCATGCAGTGTCAGTGGAGACCAAGCCCGTTGACCTATCCAATGTTTACCCTGAATATGCTGACCTCCAGGAGGTGTTCAGTAAGAACTTGGCAACCGTCCTACCTCCGCACCACTCCTATGACTGCGGTATTGAGCTCCGTGGCAGCACCAGTCCTCCCCGGGAACACCTGTACGCCCTCTCGGTTCCAGAGACTGCTGCGATGAAGCAGTCTATTAAGGAGACCTTGGAGATGGGATTTATCGGGCCATCGACTTCCCCAGCAGCTGATGGACTCTTTGTCGTGGGGAAGAAGGGTGGCACACTTTACCCCTGCATATATTACCAGCCTCTGAATACCATTACCATCAAAAACCGTTACCCTCTCCCTCTGCTGGCCACTGCTTTTGAACATCTTTGAGGGGCCACCATCTTCACCAAAATCGACCTGCGCAGTGCCTACAACCTGATCCGGATCTGAGAGGGGGACAAGGGGGAAGATGGCATTCATCACTCCCACTGGCCACTACGAATATCTGGTGATGCCCTTCAGCTCGGCGAACGCCCCAGCCATCTTCCAGGTGCTCCTCAACGATGTCCCGCGTGACATGCTGGACAAGTTCGTGTTTGTATATCTTGATGATGTCCTTGTTTTCCCAGATCCATCAGGAGCACGTCCAGCATGTCCGCAGGGTCCTGAAGAGGCTGCTGCAGTGCCATCTGTTCTTCAAGCCGGAGAAGTGCGTTCAACGCCACCACAGTCTCCTTCCTGGGCTCCATCCTCCTCTCCGGCATGTCAATGGATCTGGAGAAGGTGCGAGCTGTGTCGGAGTGGCCCAAGTCGGTGAGGCAGGTAAAGCAATTCATGGGCTTTGCCAACTTCTATTGCAGGTTTATCCGGGGCTTCAGCACCACTGCGGCCCTGATGAATGACACCACCAAGAAGAGTGCCTCCCCGTTCTGCTGGACCCCCACAGGTGAACCTCAAACAGTGCTTTATCAAGCCCTGTCACTGTCCATGATGACCCGGCGCTGCCCTTCGTCGTGGAGGTGGATGCGTCGGAGGTGGGCATCGGAGCCGTCCTGTCCCAATGAGTGCCTGTGGATGGTAAGCTCCATCTGTGCCTTTTTTCTCCCGGAGTCTGAACCCCACAATGAGAAATTATGACGTTGGTGACCGGGAGCTGCTGCCAGAGTGGAGGCTCTGAAACAACGGTGGCACTGGTTGGAGGGCATGGGGTAGGGGCGGATCGATCCAAATGCCGATATCACATGTATATCGATACCAGAGCGATTCTAGCGCGATGGGGTCGATGCCGGTTTCAGTTTCGCTGTCCCCCATTTTTAACAAAGAGTAGAACTGTGTGCAAACAATGCGCTATTGTCGTGAACACATACACGCACACTTTGTCCACTGCTGTTGCTGTCCTGTCATCACGTGAACATATGCGTCGCGCACACGCGCAGAGGCATGCCACTCCTGGCTACCGGCGCCAATCCGACACATGCAGTGATGGCAGAGAGAAAGAGGAGCGCTGTGTGGAGTTATTTTACACATGTAAATGAAAACCTTGCGAACTACACTGTGTAAGAAGGCTGTTCACTACTGTGGCAACACCAACAATTTGTATGACCGTATGAAAAACCATGAGAAGGAGAACGCAGAGCTTCAAAAGAAACGAAGAGAGGAGGAGGGGAAATCTAACGGACAGACAGGCCCCCAGCCCAGAGAGAGAGTTCACTGGCAGAGTCCTTTCAGAAAGGCAAGGAGTGTTCAGGTAGGCTGTGTAGTGAAATTAATATTCTAGTCAAATCGGATCTTCAGCATTGGTTAATGTTACATTTTCAAACTGTGATTGCACATCATTAGCTGTTACTTTAGCAAACTGATTAAAGAGACTATATTCAGGCAATCAAGTATGTTCAGCCCATTGAAACTTATCTAAATTAGTTATTTTAATGGAATAGGGGGGGTGTACATCAAAACTGGAATATAAAAATGGCTGAATATAGTAACCTTTTTGTGTAACTGTGAAATAGGATTCCTGTATGTAGGCTATCGGTGTTGCCAGGTCCACGGTTTTCCCGTGGAATTCAGCTACTTTCAGGATGTTGCCGCGGGTCTTTTTTTTTGTCTGCAGGTTGAGGTTTTGCATGCAAATTAATTGTATAGTTAAAATAATTTATAAATGGGCTATATTTTAATTTAAACACATTCAAATTCAGCAATTTACACAACTATAGCACTGATATGATTGTACTCAAATCCTAATCTTAACCATTAGTGAGAAACAATCTATAGATATATTGAATACAAATGTAATAAAAAGTTAACCAACGTTTGATGTCGCCATGTGTAAATAGTAGTAATGTATAGGGCTGTGAGTAAACGTGTATTTACACATGTACAGTGATTGATTAAAATGTAGCCCAAATGTATTAACAAGACAGTGTAGGCCTATCAGTTGTAATAAGGTAATATAATTGCATTAAATAAATGCATATTGTGGTGACCCACATCTATATATCGAGAGACATTCACCTAAGAGGACGGTGTACCTTTAAGGGAAGAGGCGAGGGGTCAGATAATGCACTTCCGCTTCCGGCTCACAGTCAGTTCAGTGTCGTTGTCAGATGTATGACATGCTAAGTTGGAGCTAGTAAACTACATCGACTACGTCTACTCTCACGTCTCCTGTCTCGTTGTTTTCTAACTCCACAATATGAAATAAATATTCATATTGTCTAGGCAGGGAGGAAATTCATCCAGAAGATAGCAAGCGACAGACAAAGCAGCAATAGGTTAGTTTATGCATCAGTGACTTGGGCTAACATTTCCAGTTATTTATGATAATATATCTGATGATACAAAACACACTCTAGTCAAGATACAGGTGTGTTTACATGTCTATTTGCCAGACATGGGGGCATAGTGTGTACGTTTTTGATTTTACTTTACTAATTTACAGCTTTGCAATATATTTGGCAATGATAGTAATGCTGTTGGACTTTAAAAGCAGTGGATAGTGTTTGGCAGGGCCGTATTTAGAGTTCTGGTATTGGGCTGTGTTTGGGGCTAGTTTTAGTTGCCATTGGGCTGGTTTTATCACAAAGACCTGGCAACCCTGTAGGCTATAGACCTAATTATTTATTTCATATAGGCGATACCCCAAAAGCTTTCAATATAACCAGAAGCCTTGCCGAAATGATTGTGAAGGACATGCAACCTCTCTCTCTGTGGTGGGCGATGAGGGTTTTAGGAATTTTTGTCAAGACGCTTGAGCCACGCTACAAGATTCCAAGTAGGGAAACTTTAATGGAAGGGAAAATACCAGAAATGTATGAAGAATGCCGCTCAAAAGTTTAAAAAAATATCTGGAAGTTGGAAACAGTGTTGTACTCACAACAGACATGTGGACATCAAGAGCCACAGAGGCTTATTTAACTGGCAAATGCAAGACTGTCCTGGAAACCTGTAGTTTTGCAGGACAACACAGCGCTGACATTTGGGCAGAATTAAAACGAATCACTGATGAATGGGGCATAACTGACAATGTTCAGGCTGTAGTCACAGATAATAGACCCAATATGGTTGCTGCAGTGCGCAAAGCAAGTTGGGCGCATTATCCATGTTTTGCACATACTTTAAATTTAGTGGTAAAAGACTCCATTGAGGCTCTTCCTGACCTACTTAACATCAAGCATAGATGCGGTGCTATAGTAGCTTTCTTTCACCACAGCACAAGAGCAGCAGAGAAGCTCAAAGAAATTCAGAAACGGCTGAAGTTTCCAGAACACAGTGATAGTCAGCTGAAACGAGACGGAACTCTGTTCTACAGCGTAACTTATGGAGGGGTCAGGGGGGACATGTCCCCCTCAATATTTAGAAGAGGTGAATTTGTCCCCCCCAAAAAATATATCAAAAATGATAATGTTAACTCCCTCGCCAAAAAAGGTAAAATAACAACACAGACAGTCGAACTACTTAAAATGTCATTCATACTTGTTTTCCAATGATTTCATACACCCCTATGCTTGGACCATACCATTTTAACTGTGTTGTATTGATAAATGTTCTATCATTCACTGTTGATACGGAACTACTTATTGTTTACATGTTGTTGACCGGATGTAACCCCGCCCAGAAAGGATATAAATATTAGGTGCAAAAGCGCCAAAACCCACAACTGCGCTCTCCAATGCCTTGACAGTCAGGTGGACATGTACAGCCGAGAGATATGAATAAAAGCTCCTTTACATAAAGTCATCTCTACTTTTTCACTAAGAACACAACACTGGCGACGAGGGGGATTCGTTTTTCCACGAGGGCTTTTTTCTTCTGAGACGGAGAAAAAGGTGTGAGAGAAGAGAGAGCTAACCGGAGCAACGCGCTAGCTAGCAAGCAAAGGAGCAACTAGCAACGTCAGTCACGAAATGGCTGTGTTTAGCAGTGAGTCGGGTTTGTGCTTCAACGAGGCTAACGAAAGCTTCAGCACGTACGAGGATCGTTTTGCAGTTTATCAAAGCCATCGGAAACGCCATTAGCTGATATTTTTAAAGCATTGAGGGACTTTTATGTGCTAAAGAAGAATGTCCTGAGCGAACGTTATAGCTTCCGTGTCCGCAAGCAACAAAGTGGTGAGTCTCTAGCCGAGTATGTTGCCGCGCTAAAAGGGTTAGCAGCCTCTTGCGCATTTGGCGCGACGCTAGAAGAACAACTGAGAGATTAGCTAGTATATGGTATCAGTAGTAAAGAGCTGAGAACTAAGCTGTTGAGTGCTGCTTATGGACAAGAGCTAAACTGGGCTAAAGTGATGGACACGGTGAACAATTCTGAGTGCACATCCACGAGTCTTAGAGCGTTCCAGCAAGCTCCGCTGAGAACAGACATTGTGAGAGCCAGCAGCTACAAAGGGAGCGCCAGTGCGCGTGGAAACGCGGCACACGACAGGAAAAAGGGCGCCAGGGACACGGCGTGCTACCGGTGCCTAGGAGAGGGACATCAAGCAGCGACATGCAGGTACAAAGAGTTCCAGTGCAGATCCTGCAACCGGAAGGGCCATCTGGAGAGGGCGTGCAGGTCCACTGCATCATCGGAGTCGGAGACGGCCAACCAAGGCGGCAGCTCCAGACGGGGACCTAGGACGAGCAGGAGGGCCAATCCTGCAGAGGCAGACTCGCTACATCACCAGGGAGGAGTCTTCCCACGAGCAGCAAAGTGCATCGGAGGAAGAGACTGATTATGAGGACTACAGGGCCTCCAACAAAACCCACAAGCTGACCATCATCGAGGTAACAGGGACTGAAAAAGACTTGGGGTTGTTTTCCGTTACCGGTAGGCCTAAAAATGATAATGAATATGTCAGACCATTTATGGTCATGGTGAGATGTAATGGTGTAAAGATCAAAATGGAGGTAGATACAGGCGCAGCCATGAGTATCATAAATGAGAAACTGTACAGACAGAGGTTTAGCAAGTGTAAACTAATGCCATATGATGTAAGTTTAAAAACTTATTCTTCAGAGCCGATTCCATTGTTGGGTAAATTCCAAATGAAAGTACAGTGTGGGGAGAAAACAGAACAGCTATCTTTGTTAGTGTGTAAGGGCCATGGGCCAACACTGATGGGTAGAAACTGCATCCAGTTCTTAAAGTTAGACTGGTCTAGAGTGAACCATGTACCGGTGGTAGTAGATCCACTGACTGAGATGTATCAGAAATACTTCCAGGTGTTTGAGAGAGACAGGGGGGTCATTTCAGGAGTAAAAGCATGGTTACAGGTGGTTAGCGACGCCACGCCCAAGTTTTGCAAAGCAAGATCAGTGCCTTATGCACTTACTACAGCAGTAGAACAGCAGCTAGACAGACTGCAAGAAAAAGGAGTATGGACCCCGGTAGAATATAGTGAATGGGCTACTCCCATAGTATGTATCCCCAAAACAAATGGAGAAGTCAGAATATGCGGGGATTATAAAGTGACAATAAACCCATGGCTAGAAGTAGACAAATATCCTCTGCCAAAGACACAAGACCTGTTTGCTAAACTAGCAGGTGGCAGGTATTTCACCAAGTTAGACCTCACACAAGCATATCAGCAAGTAGAGCTGGACGATGAATCCAAGCAGTACCTAACTATAAACACGCCTAAGGGGCTGTATCGTCTAAACAGGTTGCCATATGGAGTAGCAAGCTCCCCAGCAATATTCCAATGCATCATGGATCAGGTATTACAGGGGCTGCCAAGGGTGGTGTGCTATTTAGATGATATACTCATCACAGGGACGACAAAAGCCGAACACTGGGAAAATGTAGAACGAGTGCTGGAGCGGTTACAAGACAGAGGTGTAAGGGTGAACAAAGACAAGTGTGCCTTCTGCCAGCCAAGTGTTACATATTTAGGGCACAAAATAGACAAGGAAGGGTTACACCCCATAGAAGAGAAGGTAACAGCCATAGCAAATGCTCCCACCCCAAAGAATGTCACAAAACTGAGAGCATTCCTAGCCCTACTGACATATTATGGGAAGTTTATGGACAACTTATCCACTATCATAAAGCTTATGACTGAGTTGTTACAGAAAGACAAGCCATGGGTATGGTCTACTAAGTGCCAGGAAGCCTTTGAGAAGGCCAAGAGCCAGTTAACATCAGACACAGTGCTGACTCACTTTGACCCCCAGCTACCACTATTACTAGCATGTGATGCAAGTGCCTATGGGTTAGGAGCAGTGATAGCACATAGAATGGCAGATGGTAGTGAACGTCCAATCGCATATGCCTCACGCACGCTTAGCAAGACTGAGATCAACTACTCTCAAATTGAGAAAGAAGCACTAGGCATCATTTTTGGGATACAAAAATTTAGGGACTACTTATATGGAAGGAAATTCATATTAGTGACGGATCATAAGCCTTTAGTGAAGATTCTAGGGCCAGCAACAGGGGTGCCAGCATTAGCCGCTGCCCGCCTGCAGAGATGGGCATTACTCCTCTCAGCCTATCAGTATGACATAGTCTACAAACCCTCCTTACAGCATGCAAATGCAGATGGTCTGTCCAGGCTCCCAGTACAGGGAGAAGCACCAACGAGTAACCCAGAGTACAGAGTGTTTTGGTTAGAAGCAATGCCAGTCTCAGCCAAAGATATTAAAATCCAAACAGATAAAGACAGGGTGCTCACAAAAGTTAGGCATTTTATACAGACAGGATGGCCTGAACATGTAGCAGATGAAGAATTAAAGCCATACTCGAACAGACGTTACGAGCTCACAGTGGAAGCCGACTGTGTGTTATGGGGTTTACGGGTAATCATACCCATGACACTGAGACCTACACTCTTGAAATAGTTGCATGCAGAGCATTTGAGCATTGTGAAGACAAAAGCAGTAGCCAGAAGCCATTTTTGGTGGCCACGCTTAGATCAGGAAATAGAAAATATGGTAAACAATTGTATTTTATGCCAAGCAAACAGACACCTGCCCACCAAAGTGCCCGTACACCCATGGAAATGGCCAGAGCAGCCACGGGAACGAATCCACATCGATTTTGCAGAAAAAGGGAAACAGCAGTTTCTTTTGGTCAGTGATGCATACTCGCGCTGGCCAGAGGTCAAGCTTATGACCAGGACTACAGCTACAGCCCTAGTAGATGCAATGAGGGGCCTCTTTGCAGTGTGGGGGCTCCCCCAAGTGGTCGCTTCAGATAATGGCCCACAGCTAGTTTCAAGGGAGTTTGAAACCTTCTTAGAACAAAATGGTGTCAAACACATCAAGTCCGCTCCTTACAATCCTGCTTCCAATGGACAGGCAGAAAGGTTGGTCCAGACTTTTAAACAGTCTTTAGAGAAGCAGAAGGAATATGGGTACCCAGTGCAACAGTGCATTGATAGTTTTTTGTTTAGTTATAGGAACACTCCATCAACAACCACAGGGAAAACCCCAGCTGAGCTCTTTCTGAAAAGACAGGTTCGAACCAGGTTGTCGCTGATAAAGCCAAAATTCTCAGCACAGATGCAAGAGAAACACACAAAGGTTACAGGCAGTCCTAGAACCCTCCAGCGCAGTCAGAAGGTGAAGGTTAGGAAATTTCGGGGAGGGGATGGGAAGAAATGGAAACCAGGGGTGATAGAGCGAGCTCTAGGGCCAGTGACGTAGTCAAGGTAGAGGGGCAAACCCTCAAGAAACACATTGACCAGTTGATCACAGATAAGACCACAGACAACACAGGAGACCCAGAATTTGACATTGCAGAACATGTGTTTGTCAGGGCTCCAGAAACAGAGGTGGTACCCAGTGGTGAACTGGAAAGAGATGAAGCATCTGCTGCTACGGAAGCACCACGCACCAGACCACAGCGAAACAGGCGAGCACCTGATAGGTTAACTTTATAATGTGCTTAGGAGAAACATTGATTGTAAACAACTGTTCATTGAGTGTTGACTGTAACAGGAAAAAGAATGTCACTGCTGTGGGTGGAAAAGGGGTTTTATTTTTTTGTTGTTGTTGCAGATGAAAATATGAGAGGTTTAAAGTTTCTGGGGAGGAATGTGGTGTATTGATAAATGTTCTATCATTCACTGTTGATACGGAACTACTTATTGTTTACATGTTGTTGACCGGATGTAACCCCGCCCAGAAAGGATATAAATATTAGGTGCAAAAGCGCCAAAACCCACAACTGCGCTCTCCAATGCCTTGACAGTCAGGTGGACATGTACAGCCGAAAGATACGAATAAAAGCTCCTTTACATACAGTCATCTCCGGGTACTTTGTCACTAAGAACACAACACTAACCTTGCCACTGGGATTGCCAACCTCGTTGCTGTCTTGCAGTTGCTCCTGACAACCAGGAGACCGGAGCATGAATGATCGTGTAAGCAAGTGTAAGTAACGTAGATAGCTAGCTTGCTTGTCTAGCCCAGTACACCACCCTTTCTTACCTTTGGGGTTTCTGAGTTAGATTTTCTTACGTATTTCCGGATGAATTATAGCCTTATCTAGTTTATAACTTGTGTTTGGGGTTATCAGTTCAGACCCCCTCACGAACTAGCTAGGTAGGTAGCTAGCGCTTGCTAACAGTAGCCCCTAGATGTTTATGTTAGCTTAAATGAACTTGAACTGATAATTTCGGCACATGAGATAACATAATAGGTACATCTACAAACCAATTTGTGCCAAGGGTATTGTATTAGTTCAAATGCATCTACTTTCATTCACAGAGTCAACATGAGCAAGAGGAAAGTAACAGAAGATATCCGGTGCTTTTTGTATTTGAAATACATAATGACTGCCTACTTCATTATTTTCCTTTTTGTGTCACTATAGGCTAGCCTATCTGAAAGTTGTTTTTCTTTTACATAAATAAGACATTTCCACAATAAATTGATGTAGAAAAGGAGCAAATTGGTGCATACAAATTCACCAGAATGCAGGAAATTAAATGTGTTATGCTCAAAATTTCCAGCGGGAGGACCCCCTGACCCCCCCCAATGTTCAAGTGAAACTTACGCCCCTGCTCCTCTATCACACTGCCCACAGATCTAGTGGTGGAGCTGACTGCATGCCTCAGGAGGATGGGGATGACTCCAGAGCAGCTGCTCAGCCAACCAACATCTGAATACTGTGAGCCTTATGCTGAGTCAGTTTTATTAGTTCTTGTGGAGAGGTTACACCATCTGACAGAGCCACCAGTCTGCTCACATAAATCACCTCCATTAACCCCACTGCTAGGCCCCCTTGATGATCAGAGACATGAGGACTTTCACCCCAGCCAACAGACAAAAAGTGTATATCAGGGCCCTCAACCCACCATCCCAGACTTCAGTAGGGGGGACCCGTGTGAGTTTGCCAGGCTAAAGATCTCCCTGGAGAACCTTCCCCCTAGGGATGCAATGGAGAGGTTTAAATATCAGATCCTGGTAGACCACCTGAAATTTGAAGATGCACTGCTCATTGCAGACCCATATACAAACAGATTTGCCCTCACAGTGAGAGCCTTGGTGGGCATGCTCGACCAGCTGGGAGAGAAAGGCCATATTAAGCTTCAGTGTGGTTCCCACATTACTAGTTGGATGTCCAAGCTCCCACAAGGCATGCGGGCTGAGTTTATGAGGTATTTGTACCCCCTCCACATCCGTTTCCCTACTCTGCTCGACTTCGCTGACTGGCTGGAGTTCGAGCTGAGGATTCAAGAGTATGGTTATGAGTCTCAGCATAGAGAGGGCAAAGAGAACACTGAGGCAAAGAGGGAGAGACAGAAGGACTCAAAATCTGGTAGGCCAACCCCAGTCCTCCATGGGGCTGAACGGACTTCAAGCAGCCCTGCCGTCCCAGAGTCCTCATTCACCAAGGCCAGCCCACTAAGTAAAGTCATCCCTGTTGTGCCCATACTGCACCAATGACCAGCACTACCTGAACCAGTGCACTCATTTCAGCCAGCTTACCACTGAGCAGCAGAGTGCATGGGTCAAGAGTAACAGACGGTGCTGGCGTTGTGGCCACTCTCACCAGGCCGCACAGTGCAGACTGAAGGCCCACTGTAAGAGATGTGACGGCAGACATCTGGAGCCTCTCGATGACCTCAACACTAAGCCAAACCCAGAGAATACCTCATGCCTAATGAGTACCGCCAATGAAGTGCTTTACCTGGATAGGAAGTCCGGTTGCAGTCAGGTGCTCCTGAAGATGGCCAAGGTCATGCTACATAATGGAGAGCAGGCCATGGAGACCTATGCAATACTAGATGACGGATCAGAGCGGACCATGCTCCTTCCGGCCGCTGCCAAGGAGCTAAAATTTCAGGGGGAGCCAGAGCACCTTGCCTTGAGGACTGTGCATCAGGATCTCAGAGTTCTGCATGGTATGTCCATCTCCTTTTCCATTTCTCCTGCCAGTCACCCCCAAAAGACTTTCAAAATCCAGAGGGTCTTCACTGCCAATCAGCTGGGACTGGCGGAGCACTCACAACCTGTCAAGATGCTCCAGCGCAAATATAAGCGCCTGAAAGGCCTCCCCCTGCAAACGCTGGATCACATCCGTCCCATGGTGACTCATTGGGTCTGGCTACACTTATCTAATTACCCCAGTAGAGCCAGTCCATTTGGGACCCCCTGGAGGACCAGCTGCTGTGAAGACCAGGTTGGGCTGGACCATCCAGGGGCCCACCAGAGTTGTCCGCCAGCAGCTCCAGCCACAGCAGTCTCTGCATATAGCCATACAGTCGCCCTCTGATGAGCTCCTTCATCATGTGGAAAAGCTATGGCAATGGGACGTGGAGCCCTACAGGAGTGAAAAGATGGTCACACGATCAAGGCAAGACCAAGAAGCAGTGCACCTGCTGGAAACCAGAACAGTGAGGGTGGACGTTGATACAATACATTGTTATGCCACCCCCCTGCTGCGCATGAAGAACATGCCCTGTCTCTATCCCCACAATGTAATGGCAAGTCTGCAGAGCACTGAAAGACGCCTGATGAAAGACTCTTGCCGATTTAAGGTGTTTGTGGGCACCAGAGTCGCTGAGATCCAGGAGCTAACTGAAGCCCAAACCTGGAGGTACGTGGACGCCGAAAATAATCCCACAGACGACATCACCCGTGGGAAGACCCTAAGGGAGCTGGCTGAGAAGAACTGGTGGAGACACGGCCCAACATTCTTGTGCCTGTCGCCTCAGCGCTGGCCTACCAAGCCGGAGGCTGAGCCTTTGGATGGCACCGAGCTGCGTAAGGCTGCCTTCTGTGGCTCCATCACCACTGCTCCTCTTCCTTACCTAATCGATGCCAGCCAGCTTACTTGTTTCAGGGACATGGTAGAAGCTGTTGTGCAGTCACATCACGGGGTGGATAGTAACCAGTCCACTCCAGTTGCAAAAGACTATCAGGAAGCTGATATCAGGATGCTGAAAAAGACCTGCTGGGACAAGCCCAGACAGACTGCTTCGGAGGATCTCCAGCACTTGTTAGACAAAAAAATCTGTACCCTCCACCCAGGGGCGCGGGGGGGGGCAGAGGGTGCAATGCACACAGGCAGGGGCGCCAAAAGACCATTTGCAAAAAAATTATAATTAAAAAATATAACATGTAACTATGTATTCTAATCCAAAATTCTCATCTAAGTAATAATATTCATAAATATTTAACCTTTTAAAACCAAATAGGCCTATAACCAGAAATTGTTTACTGTACACTTTTACTTTTGGCACCCCCACTGATGCGGCGCCTGTGTGCATTGCAACCTCTGCACCCCCCCCCCCCCCCGTTGCGCCCCTGCCTCCACCAGCCGTTTGATCACCCTAGCTGCTGAATATGACAACTAACTGAAGCTGAACGGGTTGGAGGTAGACTGCGTCATTGTGACCTGCTGGACCCAGAGACCATTCACTCCATAGTCCTGGACCCGGTCCACCAGGTGACCAAACTCATCATTCAGGATCCTGACCGAGATCTCCGTCATACAGGCTCAGAGTGGCTCTTTGCAGAACTTAGTTGGAAGTACTGGATCCTCCGTGGAAGAGAGGCTGTAAAGCAGCACCAGCACTGCTGCCCTGACTGTCAGAGATGGAGGGCGAATCCTGCAGTACCACAGATAGCAGACCTACCCCCTGCCCGTCTGCGGCTGTTGAAACACCTTTTTTCTCTACAGGAATGGATTGTTTTGGGCCCTTCATGGTTAGAGTTGGACAGCGTAATGAGAAGTGTTGGGGCATACTATTCAAGTGCCTCACCACCCACGCTGTCCACATAGATGTCCTGAGTAGTCTGGACCAGGATTTATTCCGGATGGCCCTCCCGCGATTCATCTCACTCAGAGGAAAACCAGTGGAGCTTCTATCGGACCAGGTCACAAACTTCAAAGGAGGTGAGAGGGAGCTCCATAGCTCGTTTAAGGCTTTGCACCCCGCTCTAAAGTCAGAGCTGGCAAAACATCAGGTCAAATTTGTGTTCAACCCTTCCAAGTGCGCCTCACTTTGGTGGTGTATGGGAGAGGGAAATTAAATTGATCAAAGCTGCCCTGTATGTTACGACCCAGATACAGACTGTAACAGAAGAAATTCTGTGCATGGTACTGATTGAGGTAGAGGGCACCCTGAACTCAAAGCCCCTGGGGTATGTGTCCAGTGACGTCGCAGACCCTGACCCAGTAACACCGAAAATGCTCTTGATAGGGCGGCCTGACCCCTCGCTGCCTCAGGTGGTGTGCCTGGAGTGTGATCTGTTGAGCCGTCGTCGCTGGAGACACACACAGGTCCTGGCTGACCAATTCTGGAGGACATTTATCAGGCACTTCCTTCCATCTCCGCGGACACGTACCAAATGGCAGAAAGAGGCGGCCCCACTACAACCTGGCATTGTCGCCATGATCGTGGACCCACAACTCCCGAGAGCGCTTTGGCCTATCGGCCGCATCACCAAGGTCATCCCAGGCGCAGATGGGAGGATCAGAACAGCAGAGATTCAGGTGAATACCAGGAACTACACCCTGCCAGTTGCCCATCTAGTCCTACTTCCTGGCGTACCTGAGACAGCACTGGAGACCACCATTCCTTCTCAGGGACAGCAAATTTGACTGCAAATTTGGGGACGGCTGTTAGAAAGGTTCCAAATGTGTGTGTGTGTGTGTGTGTGTGTGTGTGTGTGTGTGTGTGTGTGTGTGTGTGTGTGTGTGTGTGTGTGTGTGGAGTACAATTTTTACCACCTTCCGTTGTGGGGCGGAACTTCCCTTTAACGTCTACGAGAACGTCGGACCTGTTTGAATAACGGACCGGAAACCGCCGTGAGGTTGCGGAGCGAGATTACCATATGAGTTGAGGGAGTTTGTTTACATTTTCCTCCTGTTCTCCGAAAGACCTGCTGTTGTGTTAATGTGCGTCCAGAGAAATAACCACATACACACGCGCGCACTTGTAAATAAACATCGCTGAAGATAACATATTTGCATTCTTGCCGGTGCACCACAGTGGTCACATTCCCAACTACAGTTACAGTCCAAGCTATCAATCCTCCATTACAGTGCCCATTCAAAGTGATATGCAAGTCTTTCTAAATGTAAAATGGGTACTAATGTACAGATTAATGTATTTGATGTGATGTTATATTTCGTGTTCTATGGGATGGACAGCAATATTACCTATATAATTCAGCTTCTGATTATTCTTGGTAAATTTCACATCCACAAATCTAAATGGTCTGACTCCTAACCCTGCTTTAATCGATTTGTTGTTGAACTCAAGCAGTATGGCACCCTAACTGAAAATGTAAAAAAATTATAAAAGTTATAAAGACTTTAGATATTTAGATATTTTAAAGACAGTACATTTTATTTGAACTCTGAAAGGACTTATAACGAATTGACTTTGAACTCCCCCGGTCTGTACAAAGTTGTTATTTTTTCTGTATGACAGTTGTATACTTCTGTTGTAAATAAAAGTTTTTGAGAAAAAAAGTACATGGCTGTAGCTAATGCTACGGGACTGTTGGGCTAAAGGACCTCCAGTTCTCATAAGTTTAAAAGTTTACAGATGGTTGGGATGTACCGTGTCAACTGGAAAAAGTAGCTCTAAGTCTTTTTTTTCTTCAAAACCCAGTACGAATAAACGTAGATAAAAAAAAACCCAAAACTTTTCGGTGCATATCAACGCCACCTACCGTACCGGAGTATGTAGAACAGGCTACAGGAAGGAAGGAAGAAGAAGATGAAGAAGAAGAAGAATTTTTTTCTTAGAAGTTTTTTAATCAAGACGTCAAATATATATATATTTTTAATCAAGACTTCAAATATGCAAACACATCAAACAAAGCCAGAATACTCTAAAATAACAGAGTAGGCTAAGAACAGAACATCAAACATGTCAGAGACAATGAGAAACAAAACAAACTCAGAGCCCTAGAAAGAGAGAGTTACGTCAACTCCGTAGACGTCAATGGGCTAATTATTTAACAGCAATGGCGGATCATGGGAGCCCCGGATAGTTCCAAACAGTGCGCATAGAATATGTGTCACGTTATAATATATATATATATATATATATATATATATATATATATATATATATATATATATATATATATATATATATATATATATATATACTACCGTTCAAAAGTTTGGGATCACCCAAACAATTTCGTGTTTTCCATGAAAAGTCACACTTATTCACCACCATATGTTGTGAAATGAATAGAAAATAGAGTCAAGACATTGACAAGGTTAGAAATAATGATTTGTATTTGAAATAAGATTTTTTTTACATCAAACTTTGCTTTCGTCAAAGAATCCTCCATTTGCAGCAATTACAGCATTGCAGACCTTTGGCATTCTAGCTGTTAATTTGTTGAGGTAATCTGGAGAAATTGCACCCCACGCTTCCAGAAGCAGCTCCCACAAGTTGGATTGGTTGGATGGGCACTTCTTTGAGCAGATTGAGTTTCTGGAGCATCACATTTGTGGGGTCAATTAAACGCTCAAAATGGCCAGAAAAAGAGAACTTTCATCTGAAACTCGACAGTCTATTCTTGTTCTTAGAAATGAAGGCTATTCCATGCGAGAAATTGCTAAGAAATTGAAGATTTCCTACACCGGTGTGTACTACTCCCTTCAGAGGACAGCACAAACAGGCTCTAACAGGTACTATTTAATGAAGATGCCAGTTGGGGACCTGTGAGGCGTCTGTTTCTCAAACTAGAGACTCTAATGTACTTATCTTCTTGCTCAGTTGTGCAACGCGGCCTCCCACTTCTTTTTCTACTCTGGTTAGAGCCTGTTTGTGCTGTCCTCTGAAGGGAGTAGTACACACCGGTGTAGGAAATCTTCAATTTCTTAGCAATTTCTCGCATGGAATAGCCTTCATTTCTAAGAACAAGAATAGACTGTCGAGTTTCAGATGAAAGTTCTCTTTTTCTGGCCATTTTGAGCGTTTAATTGACTCCACAAATGTGATGCTCCAGAAACTCAATCTGCTCAAAGAAGTGCCCATCCAACCAATCCAACTTGTGGGAGCTGCTTCTGGAAGCGTGGGGTGCAATTTCTCCAGATTACCTCAACAAATTAACAGCTAGAATGCCAAAGGTCTGCAATGCTGTAATTGCTGCAAATGGAGGATTCTTTGACGAAAGCAAAGTTTGATGTAAAAAAAATCTTATTTCAAATACAAATCATTATTTCTAACCTTGTCAATGTCTTGACTCTATTTTCTATTCATTTCACAACATATGGTGGTGAATAAGTGTGACTTCTCATGGAAAACACAAAATTGTTTGGGTGATCCCAAACTTTTGAACGGTAGTGTATATATATATATATATATATATATATATATATATATATATATATATATATATATATATATATATATATATATATATATATATTAATGTAAAAATCTGAAAATTTGGTTAGTGGTTACCAGAAATCGCGGCTAAGCAGTTCATTTAAATGACCCGCCAAGCTTCGTTTGGTACTATTCGGCGGCTAAATGAACCACGTGACCCTTCTCGCGTTCTGACCCCTCATTTACGCAACTCTCTCTTTCTAGGGCTCTGAACAGATAGTAAATTAAAAGAGATAAATAAAATAGAATAAAATAGGACAATACAATATTCCAGGGGTTAAATTACATTAAATCATTCAAATGCAAAGAATAATTTTTGGGCATTTCTGTTTTTCATACCTTTTAGAGATTTGGAGAAAGTTACCAATTCGGTCTTAAAGGCTGCCAAACGGGGTTGCGTTTTGCAAATTTACATTTGTGTATAAAATATTTTGCCAAAATAATTACATTATTCATCAAGAATTCGATCTATCTTCCATAACACTTACTAGTAGAAATGGAGGTAAAGCACCAATGCTAGACTTCATCCATACATACAAAAATTATAAGAAATGTTACAGTGGAAAAATAAATGATCCGTTGTTTCTATGTCAGTCTTGCAAAATTGACAGAAATGACAGAGTACATTACATTTTAATCTTATAAATTAACTGGAGGGGTAAATATCATTAATTATCTTGAAGTGAACCTCTTTGGCTTTGGGGGGATAGGGAATGAGATGTATGTTTTTCTAATTTTATGGGCATTCAAATTTGAGTACATGTCGAAAATATAATTCCCTTTTAAAGGGTTAGGATAACATCAACAGTTTCTAATACTGCAGGTTCTAGAAGACGAAGAAGAAGAAGAAGAAGAAGAAGAAGAAGAAGAAGAAGAAGAAGAAGAAGAAGAAGAGGACGAAGAGGACGAAGAAGCAGAACAAGAGGGAAAAAGACGAAGAAGAAAAAGGAAAAAAAACACTATGGTTCGGGGCGTCTTTGCGAGCTAGATTTGCAAGTTTGCAAGGCGATCCTTCATGTTCATATCGGGTGTGACAAGTCTTGTAAAAAGCAATCTTCGTCACGGTTACAAACATTCGTTTTCCGCTTAGTTATCGATTCTCGCATGCGCATTGCGCAAATCGCCAACCCTCCCCAAATAGAACTACAAACCTTCCCTAGACGCCCGTCTTTTGTAGTCTTTAAGCAATGTATTCTCGTCGACTGTGGTTGTTTCAGCGCCATTTTTTGCCAAATTATATAGGTGATGTACAGTTGGAAGCCATCGAATAATTGTATCTTTGCTTGAAGCGTCAAGGACGGGTTCGTTTATTCACCCGATGCTACCGCCGTGCTCCGGAGATGTCTGCGGAAATGCTCAGGTAAATAAATTGCTAATTAAACAGCTATACCTGGGGGGGGGGCATTAAACAACTAATGCTAGCCTTAGCAAACGATACCTGTCTCTCCAGTGTTAGCAACTTGTGACATTTTAAACCAGGCAAAAATGTCAAGACGAAAAAAAAACAACCCCTGTTATTTGAAGCGTTGTTGGTTTAGGATTTCTGGCAGTATTTGGCTAAACAGTGTATACGAAAGTAAAACGTAGGCTATCAAATCTAAGTAGCTAAGCTGAACGGGCTATTCTACCGAAACTGTGATTAAAATGAAACTCGCTGATGTGTATAAAATGATTTTGAACAGTTTAGCCCTGGCCATAACATTCAGCATTACGTGACTACATCACAAAGCCATTTGGAAAAGGAAAATAAGGCTCGAATTTGAGAAAACTACTTGAATAGTCACCGCCCAGTTTGGTGATTTTTTTTTATTTTTGCAATTACGAAACATTACAAAAGACATTTATACGCAGAGATACCTACATAAACAGACACTATTAAAACCATTGTCAGGGGGAGGGAATGCATATTATAAAGATGCCACAAATACCAATTCAATATTGTGAGACCGCAGATGGGTATATGGCGATATATATCGTGTGATGATAGAAAAAGTCTATCGTTTCATGTTAAGCTCTATCGTTTATTTCGTTGTGTCGCAAATCACACTCTTGACGGCAATATTTTTCGTCATTTGGGCGACCCTTCCCGCTCTTTGCACAGCACGGACGCAGGCAGGAAATTTGCATGAAGGTAATACAAACAAACATGGAGGACACTGAACGTAAAGGCCGTGACACACTAGGGCGACGGTCGGCCTTCGGCCAATGTCAGGCCGTCGGTCAGCGGCTGTGGCCCTAGGCTGTGTCCGAAATCGCTCACTATATTGTCCACTATATAGTGAGTTCGCCATTTTGTACCCGATCTGTTACGGAAACCCGATGTTTTAGGCATGCGCGAAATGCGTCTACTTCCTGTCGGCGTCTGTCGAAGCAATTTACGGCTCGACGATATATCGAAGCAATTTACGGTAGTTTCTGGGATTTAAATGAAATAATGTTAGCTTTGTTTTTATTAATTTTGAAATAGATTATAATTTTTTTTCATATTAAGTAAATACACCCCCCCTCATTTTTGTAAAGAACGTCTAACACATGGCGCTAATGAAATAGAAGATTACACTTTTACTTATCGAACAAACACCTTTCTCCTGTTTTGATAAAGAATAATATGTGGAGTCAATTTCGTCATCCATTAACAAAAAAGGCTTGGTAAAACGCTTACATTACTTGAATAAAGTGATTGTTAAAAAAAACCAAAACTAAATTACCCTAGCTATTCATTCCAGTATTGAAATTATATATGCAGTGATTCAAGTACTTTCTTTAACTGGACAGTACAAGCCTATTTCATGCCATAAGCAATCATCAGCTGCTGATGATTGCTTATGCTTATAGTGATGTATTGTAAAATAAACTTTCACAATACATCACCATGATGGTGCAGCATCAGCAGTAACGCGGACATTGTACTGGACCGTTGTGGTGAAGAGGGAGCTGAGCCACAAGGCAAAGCTCTCAATTTACCAGTCAGTCTTCATTCCAACCCTCACCTATGGTCATGAGCTTCGGGTAGTGACCGAAAGGATGAGATCGCGGATACAGGCAGCTGAAGTAAGTTTCCTCTGTAGGGTGTCTGGGCTCAGCCTTAGAGAGAGGGTGAGGAGCTCGGACATCCGGAGGGAGCTTAAAATAGAGCCGCTGCTCCTTTGCATCGAAAGGAGCCAATTGAGGTGGTTCGGGCATCTGATTAGGATGTCTCCTGGGCGCCTTCCTTTGGAGGTTTACCAGGCACGGCCAACTGGGAGGAGACCCTGGGGTAGACCCAGAACTCACTGAGGGACTACATGTCCAACCTGGCCTGGGAATGCCTTGGGATTCCCCAGGAGGAGCTGGAGGGCGTTGCTGGGGAGAGGGACGTCTGGAGTGCCCTACTTAGCTTGCTGCCGCTGCGACCCTACCCCAGACAAGCAGTTGAAGATGAATGAGTGAATGAGTACATCACCTTGTTGACAAACTCCTTCACTTGGTCTGTGATGATTTTCCTGATCATGCCGAACATGTACAACTTTGACGTTATTGTTGCAGACACCTCAGTTGCTGTCTTAGATTGCAGAGGCTCTACAATCACCCACTTTGTATAGAGGTCCGTCATAGTAAGGACATATATGTTGTTTTGTGCTGTTTCTGGTAGTGGTCCAATCAAATCTAAACCAAGCACCTCCCAAGCTTCTTTTACCTGTACACAAGGTTGTGACTAGCACGTTAATCCACATTAATCTTCACTAAGCTAAAACATTGTAAGCGGTAGCTTAATGGAATGTAACACTGGTGCAACAGTCTTGATGGGATCATTCAATTGGCAGCGATGACAACATCTGAACTGAAAGATAGGTTAATACAAATGAATACTTTTTTAGAAAAAAATGTCTCGCATAATGAAAGCCCAATGAAGGAGTTATCTTAACAATATCACATCCTACAAATAAATGTTCCACCTGTAAGACACTAATTGCAAATTGGGAAATTGTGTTACGGTTTCATTTTATGCAACGTCACAAAAAGCCAAAAATCACATCCGAGTATAAACAAATCAGCAGATGTGTCAAGTAACAGGCATGTGTCACTCTGTAGTACATTACCCAATCTTTAACATCATGTATCAGTGTGAGCCAGTAGTAGCCAGCAATAACCCTGTTTCTGGTGCCGCTGATGCCATCGCGATTTCCAGTACCAGGGTTATTGTGGCACTCTGTCAGAAAGATCTCTTTCCCTCTGACAGCACAACTAGCATGTACTGCCTGCTGGGGCCGGTGTAGAAGACTCTGTTGTCTGTTTTAAGAGCCAAAAAGGAACAGGCTGAGAAAGTTGCAGTTCACAGTAAAAGACATGACTATATATCTGATTGAGATTAAACTACATTAAATATAAAGCCATTTGTACACTACTTCTCCGACTCAGGTACAGGAGTTGAACAAATACAGTTAACATTTAAATGCTGTTGGACAGAATTATATTTTAAACAAATTGCATTTGTGTATTTTAACACATGACCAAACTGTTACTAACCAGAAAGTCCCCGTTCTTTTAAACCGCCATAAGTACATAATAATTTGTAAACTAAATCCTTTTTGAGAACTTCATGGACTTATACATAAACTATGTAACAATTATTTGTTCAGTAACTCTGGCGTTTCTGGCTAACTAGCGTTGTTTTTCCTTTTCTTTGTTTCTTTTTAAAATCTGCTTATCATTACCTTCAAGGATTAAAATTGAAGATGCCTGTTCCAATTTTACTCGGTCTTTGCGATCAACGTTGGAGGCAATTTCACCTTTTAAGAGGTATTCCTGCAAATGACGGTTGAAGGCAAAAGAAACCATGTCAGGCAAGGGGATGACACTTTTTCGACAATGCTGTAAAACAAGAGCGGTGACAGGAAGTAGACGCTTTTTCACACATGCGTAAAACAAATCAGGTTTCTGTAACGGATCGGGCAATGACAGTCACTAACCAAGTAATATATACCATCATGCATTGCGCTGAAAGAAAAATGGGAGACGGACGAGAGGAGAGAGAGTGCCAGGAAAGAGAACTGGCGTACAAATGTAAGCAATTTTCGGTTTAACTTTCAATGATATGTTGACAGGCCTGAGACAAATCCGTGAATTGTGGCGTGAAAATAATGTTTAATGCATAGACTGGTTTAATATGAGCAGAGCAGCGCATCACAACACAAACGGCCATGAAGCACTTTGTATTTATACATTTGAGAAAATACGCTCAGTATAATATCATCTATTTTCACAAAAATGCAGATTCTGTGACCTGCAGTGTTGGAAGAAGTACTCAGGTCCTTTAGGTATTTAAAGGATCAATACCACAACGTAAAAATACTCGATTACCAGTAAAGTTCCTACATTTAAAATCCTACTTAAGTAAAAGTATAAAAGTATTACCAGCTAAATTGACTTAAATTACTACAGTAAAAGTACTAATTTTGCAGAAAACTGGGTTGTGATTAATATATTAAAATGCTGCTGATGCATTGACTCATCATTATTAATGACTTTGTTAGATATATTTAATATGTCAGGTACTTTTCCTTAAGTAAATTCTATTATTATTATTATTATTACTATTTATTATGGACAGTCCACCTGATGTTGATCTGGCATGTTTTAATTGTGCGACAGCAATGATGTAATTAACGGCGCAGAGAAAATGACCCGAGTAGTGTCTGAAAGTGTTTTTTCATTTTGCCGATGAGCTCACTATATAGTCGTCAACATAGAACCCCCTATATAGGGAGTAGGGAATGAGTGAGTGATTTCGGACACAGCCCTAGTTTTTGCGGTGTGTTCCGTACCGTTGGCACCAGTGTTGTAGTACTCGAGTCCAGGACTTGGACTCGAGTCCGACTCGTGACTCAACATGGACTTGAACACTGATGACTCAGACTTGGACGCGGACTCGAACACTGGGGACTTGAGACTCGACTTGTACTCGAGGTTTAGTGGTTCGACTACAACACTGGTGTGTGTGCACATGTTTGTGAGTGCATTTGTTTGGCTATTGTGTCACAAAGTAAATAAACTCCCTTTGAAATGGTGACAGCTGTGTAATTTTTGTTTAATGTAGACCTTTTTTATTTGTATATCAGCTTTTTTACGGTGCTATAGTGGAGCACTGGAGCCCATCTTGGAACTCGACTCAGACTCAACCTTGATGACTCGGACTCAGACTCAGGTAATGGGGACTTGACTCGGACTCAACTCAGACTATTCTTTGGGGACTCGGACTCGGACTCGAACACTGGGGACTTGAGACTTGACTCGGACTCGAGGTTTAGTGACTCGACTGCAACACTGGTTGGCACTAGTTGGACCCCTGTCGGCAGCTTTTTGGCTGATTCAGCATGTTGAATTGGCGGCGGTGTCCGTCGTTGAGATTGCTCACTCTGATTGGCTGTTCAGCTTAGTGAATCAGTGCGTGAGAAGAGACGGAAGTTACGAAAGCAAGCAAACAACGAAGTAATTTTTTCGCCTCTTCCTTTTTGCCGCCGCCTCTTCCTTTCTTCCACAATTAAACGACCAAGGGCCGACAACGCTAGTGCCATTTGCAACTTTTTATCAGGCGTTTTCTCAGTTAGAAGTAGCTATATTAGTACACTGTCTGTAGTGAGTGAGAGTTGAGTGAAAATGGTAAGCAAATGCTGCTTTGTTTAAGGTTTGTATATCCGCAGTCCTGGGTCTTCGGTTTCAAATTTTGAATGACGAATACAGATTACCGCCACCAGCTGGTGTGTAGAGTTATTTACTCGTACGCAGGCGCTGAATGTACATACTAGTTGGCCATTGGCTGTAGTCTTTGCGGCGTGTTCAAGTGCTACTTTTTGGCCCAGATGCAGGCAACTTGAGGCGACGCAACAGTCGGCCTTCGTCTCCGCTAGTTCTCTGATGTCGGTAATTCCTTCTGTTCGGGGTAATTCCGAACATAAGAACTCTGACCAGCCGGGACATAATGAGGAGCTTGTACCTAAAAGAGGAACTATTTCTATCGTACGGACGTGGTTTGGGTATGAAAAGTCTGACACTGACCAGAAAACCGTACTTTGCAAAATATGCCTAACGCCGGTCCCCACAACAGACTCAAACACCACTAGCTTCACACGTTAATATTGTGGCGAATTCAGGGGGCAGCCAGGAGGCGATCCTGGGTCGCCCGCACCACGGGCGACTGCGCTAACTAGTCAACTAAAGGGTTCGACCTGTTGGCCAAGGGCTAGCGAGTCTAGTCATCCATAATCGTTACACTACCCCCCTCCTTCGGCCAGTGCGTCCCCACACTTCAGCATACTAACTCCCTCACGCCTCTGGGTGCACACGCTTCCGATGGCTTCACGGCCTCACCATCCCACTTCTGACACCAATGTAGCAAATTCAGGGGGCAGACGGGATGTGAACCTGGGTCGCCTGCACCACGGGCAGCTACGTCAACCAGTCAACTAAAGGGTCCGACCTGTTAGCCAATTAGCTAGCAAGTCTAGTCATACATGATCATTACACTGTCCCCCTCCTTTGGGAAGCGCGTCCTCACGTTTCAGCATATCAGCTCCCTCACACCTCTGGGTGCATGCGCTTCCGATGGCCTCACAGTCTCACCATCCCATTTCTGACACCAATGTATCGAATTCAGGGGGCAGCCAGGAACCACCGCAGCCAGGATGCAAACCTGGCTTGCCCGCACCACGGGCGACTGCGCTAACCAGTCAGTTAAAGGGTCTGACCCGTTAGCCAAGGGCCAGCAAGTCTAGTCATCTTTGATCATTACAATATTTTATATTTTGTTGCATGCTTAATTGAAAATAAAAGGAGAAAAATAATCAAATATGAGTACCTTTATTTGTCAAGTACATAATTCAAAATGTAATAAGACCTTTCCATGTGGTCATTTTATATAAACTATTTATTTATTGAATTTACAGAAATTAATAATAATAATAGTAATAATGCATTTTATTTGTGGGCGCCTTTCAAAACACTCAAGGACACCTTACAGAACACAGTAAAAAAAACAAAAAAACAAGCAGCACTGTATCAGACAACGTAAAATCAAAACAAAGTAGGGTAGACAATAAAAAGTTAACACAACAGATAAGTATAAAATCAACATCTGCACAAAACTCAATGAAGCGTGGATCAGACTGAATATGCCAGTTTGAAAAGGTATGTTTTGAGATGGGATTTGAAGGCTGAAAGAGAGTCAGTGTTGTGAATTTCTTGTGGGAGAGAGTTCCATAGGCGGGGACAGAACGACTGAAAGCTCTAGTCTCCATGGCAGTCAAGCGGGCCAATGGTGTGAGTTTGAGAGCAGAAGAGGATCTGAGAGTGCGGGAGGGTGTGCGGCTATGAAGGAGTTCGGAAAGATATGAAGGAGCTAAGTTATTAAGGGCCTTAAAGGTAAGGAGCAGGATCTTGAAGTCAATACGGTATATAGCAGGGAGCCAATGGAGTTGCTGAAGAACAGGAGTGATATGATC